>NC_031771.1:11354599-11508725 GCF_001522545.3 Parus major | reverse complement strand
AGAAGAGAAAGAGAAGAGAAAGAGAAGAGAGAAAAGAGAAAGAGTGAAAAATTCAAAAAGTCACAAACTTGGATTTTAAAAAGGCACTTCCAATAGCCACTCTCTGTAGCTCTAACAATAAATAGTGGAACAAATAAGATACAAGTCAGTTGGACAGCTGGTTCCTTAGTATTGACCCCTCACATGGAAATCTCCTGTCACAAAGCTGAAACAGGGTTCCTGCCATCTCAGGATGGGAGATTTTGTGCCATCTGTAAAATGCTGACTAGGATTCTAGTCATCTGCAACAGGGAATGCTACTCCAGGTCAATTGATAGGACATTTATCTGGATGTGGACCTATTGCAAATTGGCTTTGGAATACATAATAACATGAACATCAGCTACAAATTATGGCATTCCCTATTTTTAAGGGTAAAGTTTGAGGGTTTAGGGTAGCCACAAGATAGGTAAACTATCATACTCTCTTTTAAAAAATATCATAGTAAACTTACACATGTTATATAAATAGGGTCTAGAGGGAGGTAATACATGTAAATTATATATATAATATACTCCCTTTGTGCCCAGGGAATATAGATAAATTAAGTTATGGATTCCATACACCCAATCACTAATTTTCATAGGCTGAGATTTATAATTTTCATTGCATTACTGCTAAAAATGTGGGATCCAGAAATGTTGAAGAACAAAATGTTTTTAACAGTAGACAAACCCCCATAAATATTATGATTCAATTCAGCAGATTTCTTGTTTGTAGAGTTGTACTAGTGTTCAAATTTAGAAGATGAACAATGTAAAATGCTCTGTAGATTCATGCTCACTTCCAGTATTCTGAAAGTAAAAAAGTAAGCTAAATCTGAAGTCTGGAAAATTAGCTGTAGTTCCATATAGGGTGAATCACAAGACTTGCAATACATTTATATATAAATAAAATAAATTTAGATCCCCTGGAATCTATATTTATTTTTTTTTAAAGACAATATTCAGAGCTTGTTTTGATGTCCATTAGAAAATAATTTATTTTTTATATACTTAAAGTCACGATTTAGATGACTAAGATCTTTATTTAATCATGTCTATAAAGCTCTGCCAGAGCCAGGACCAAGCTGATCCTGACCCAACAGATCTTTATGATACTCTATCCATATTTGAATCCATGGGGGATATCAAAAGCACACTGTAAGAACATATGCTACCTCTAGTGTAAAGCAGAGAACTTTAGTGGAGGGAGAGGGGAAACCAGAATGGACACAGCAGAGGACAAAAAAAGTGGTGGATGTTTAAAAAAGATGTAAAGGAGCAACTGGAGTAAATACACAAATCATAAAAGACAAAGGCGGGGGGGGAGGGGTGCAAATCCCTATATGAACTTCAAATGAAGTATAATTTGGGATTATTCTAAATTCACTAGTGGTCTAGGCAGCCTGAGGGCAGGCAATATGCTGAAAAACAAACCCACTGTGGCCACCTCCAGCAAACACCTGCATTTTGAACACTTGGGCTCGTCCATTCAGATCCAGAGCCCGAGCTCCACACCTGAGCTCCAGCCACCACTTCCTTCCCAGCCCCACAACTGCCAGCTTTCCCTGCCTTCCAACCCATGCCAAATGCTTGAGGGTTTCCCTGCACACCCTGCCGCTGCCACCTGCCTCTGCTCTCCAAAAACAACCTCCAGCACCTTGCTGCACCACAGTTACCAAAGGTGCCAATTCCCCCCTCAAGGCAGCTCTGACTGGAGGCAGATTCTTCTCTGAGCCCTCACTCAGCGCCTCCACCTTTGTACAGATAAATGCTCCATCAAAATGCCACTTTTCCCTCCTCTTAATCTTTTCATCATGTTTGCCTGGTGACTTTGCCTCACTCACTTCAATGAGCTGACATCTGTTCTCATTAGCTATTTTACTGCTACCACAAATAGTGTTTTCCCTTCCCCCAAATCTGTTGTATCTTGACATGAAAATTTTGAGCTATCTTGGTACAGACGTTTTTTCACTTAGTTGTCTAGCACAATGGGAATGAGATTTTGCTGAGAAATTTCTAGACAATAATACAGACTTCATATATAAACACACACATATGCCTGGGAATGCATGGAATAAAGTGAAAAGCAGTAATGCAAATGAGATGCATTATCCCATTTTCCCAACAAAGTGCACTCGGGCACCCTTTTCTTCCAGAAACACAGAAGGAGCAACAAAGATGGGACCCTAAAGCTTCCACAAAACCCATTACCCACTTTGGGAAGCAAACCACTGATTTTCAAGTAGCTCCAGAAGATGAAGAACCTCTCTATGTGACCCCAAATGTTAGAATCATAGAATAAGCTGGGCTGGAAGGAGCCCACAAGGATCCATGAGTCCAACTCCTGTTGTGCCATGTGTGAGAGGAAGGATCAGGTACAAACCTGGGAGGAACACGGGCAAGCAGATGAGTCATTGCTTTAACTGGAGAGACCAAGAAACAAAAAGCAACTACTGAAGCAGGGACAACTTGTACAGGGACTTAAAAGGAGGGCACAAAATTACTTTATCATGTAAGACACTCTGACAAAAGGACTCAACTCAGGCAAAGCAGAGGCCTTTCAAGGGTGATTTCTGCAGTGGCATTTGGGATATGCCGAAGAGACTCAGTAGTCTGTCTAAATATGCAAAGAAAGGAAGACAGCAGCTGGTGAGGAAGAAAACAAAGGTCCTGGCTTCACATGGCAAAATAAATTTTAAAATCTGTTTCTGACAGCTGTGACTCAGAGGAGAAAGTGATACAAAATGCTATCACTTGCTGTTGAGCCTGAGGAATCAGTAGTCTAACAAAGAGAAGAAAAGTTCCTAATTTCTTATCCTTCACTGGCAGAAGGAAGTTTTTATTGGACAATAAGCTCCAATCCAATGATTGAAATCAGTAGAATGAAATGGAAGTCATAACTGAAACAATGAATAGTTTGGCATACTAATTAATAAATAACACTTTAATATGACGTGATTGGACAGCTTAAAGACATGGAGTAAACATGCATGAAGTCTGATCTATGGAAGTGTCACATTTTATTTGCCTTTGGTCAGACCCTGCAAAGAGCCAGAACCATCCATAAGTGCAATTCTTATTCTTGGTTTATGTTTGGGTACCAAGAAGGGAGGTACAGCACAGATGGAAGAAATAGCTCCTGATGCACATTTTAATGATAATTGTGTACTATTTTCACTATGTTCACCGAGACATATTTTGGTTTTTTATTCTAGTTGGATTTAAACTTCTAATAAAACAGACTGCAACTAGGTAAATGTTACTTCAGTTACTTATAGAAAAACCTCCAAAGTGTTTACATTTTGCTTTGTTTGGAACAGATTCTAATATATGATGCAGTGCAATGTTGCTGGAGCACAGGTCTGTAAAGTACAGAAACAATATATCTAAAGCAGTTTATCCTATTGCCTTGAGCAGGATCAACCGTACTTTGCCCAACTCAGTATGTTATTAATCTCCAATAAAGGGAATTCCACAATATCCCACATCTTCCTCCAGCATCTAAACACTCAGTGTTCTCCCAGCATCTCCAATGTTGCATCATTTTTTTGTCTGCAGTAAAGTTGATTTCTGTCCATTGTTCCCCCAGTGGCCATAAAGAACAACTTATCATTCCTGTTCTCTTTCACACAGCTTTCTGAACTGAAAGAGTGGTAGCATGACCTTCCTAAAGTCTCTCCCTTCTACACTAACATGAAATGAGTTTCTTTGACTCTTTGTGTCTTTTTTCTTTTCCTAAGCATCTTATTATCCTTGTTCTTCCCTGGACAGCCTCTAATCTGTATACACTTTCCTTTGGGCACATGATATGAGGTTTCAGGAAGGAAGATTCAGTTTAGATCTTGAACCTTTCTAAATTTAAAGACCTGATGTGAAAAAAACAGATAGGTTATCAAGGGACCTGTAGATACCTCCATGCTGGACAAGTGCCAGAAGAGATGAGAGACACATCCTTCATTTCACAAAGGTACACAGGTACTGCAATCCCACCAACTGGCACAGGAACATACGTGGCAGTTTTGCAAGGCTGCCCCATCCCCACCACTCTGCCCAGAAGTGCTGAAACCAGACACAATCTTCAGGCCCACACTTGCCAGCTCTGACAAGAAATGGAGTGATTCCTTGGCATCATGTAAGACTTGCCTATTTTTGCAACAATTTCACCTCGCTGACTCTAAGTTTAGCTCACAATTACCACACAACCATGCTCCTTTCTTCCCTGCAGTCCCTCAGCAGCTGCTCTCAGGTATCCCATTTCTCCATGCCTCAACCTGCACCTCTCAACATTCCAGTCTGTACCAAAAATGCCATCATGTTGTGTTTCCGACACTGGAACTGAAGATGCTTTTGAGTTCTGATACAAATGTGTGTATTTACTCTCTATTTTGTTATACGTGTAATCATTACTATTAGAGCCTCAACAGGATTCTACTCCAGATGTCCTTTCAGTCAAACAAGAAACCACTCTGGAAGAACACTATTTTGAGTAATTACATGCCCACTTAATGAGAACTCTTACAATATTTTAATGAAAAATCCACATTTTCTTCTGATTGCACTTGTAGCTTGAGATACTGAGCAGTGAAATGCAAACACCTGCAGGGAGGTGGCACCTCACACCAGCACTTGCACACAGCAAAAATCTCAAGAATCTTCAGGTGAAAGCCCAGATCAAATCTTGTGTATTTTGAGGTCTGACGGAAGAATGAAGCTCAGGTTACACATTGGCCTAGCATGTGGGACAGTGATGAGCACAGCAGTTGAGAAGGAAAGGCACTGGGGAGTGTTTGGGTAAGAGACAGAGGAATTAATCCCATTTTTAAGTTGAGTTTCAGGCTAAGCATTCATGAAGAGACAGCGGACAAAAGTGACAAAAGAAAGCTGAGATCCAAAGTGCATTTTACAGGAATATTTAGGTTGTCAGGGAAAATGTCTAACACATTTGCTTGTTTCTCAGCAATCCTCAAAGTGATAATTAAATGAAAAATAACAGTTTCATAGGGGTACTCCTCCCTGTGTGGGAACAACTTTCACCAAATGCCAATTAGCGGTTTCCTGTTAAAATCGTATCAAGCTGGTTTTGATAAAGCTTTTTAATGAGAAATGGCTAAAGTATGAAAATTTCCCCCCACATATATTTCATATTAAATCCCAAAATCACATTATACAATCTCACATCTAACATTGTTTTTTGTATATAAAACTCTCTCTTGTACTTCATCATTAATTTCAAAAGAAATGTATTTACTAAATATTGAAATCACCCAATAAACAAAGCCTTAGAAAAAAGGCTTACAAAAGTAAATTATGTTGATGAAAGCCAGTCTTAATCAGTCCTTTTCAGATGCTCTCAAAACTCGTTTTTTGCTGATTATTTATTCATTCTTCACGCATATGGCAAATTCAATAATTTTTGAGCAAAGAGTTGTCTACTAAATGCATCAGTGTTTCTGATTATTCTATTTGACGTTAAACAAAGACAAGCAGTAAAATGTCAACAACAAATGTGAGGAGGAGATCACCTACAACTTCAAGACACCTGTTGGAATGAAATACCAGCAGCTTGATCTGTGAGCACTGGTAATAATTTGATTAAAAAGAAAGTTAAGGAAACTTTGGAGAACAGATTTTGACTGCACCAGACTCAACACTCTTGGCTACGGTTGCTGGTTTCTTCCTCATGCCAAGCAACAACGTTCCTCCCAAGACACCCATTCCCATCCAGCCTTCTGCAGACACTCCTCATCCAAGTCTTCTCTCTTGCTTATATTTGGGTTGATACACAATGTTCCATATCTGTTACATGATTTATGTGCCCTCCATCCTGATCACAGCACAACAAAACCCTGATAGCCACTTACCATGTCTAAAACTTCACATTTACATTGGAGACACAGGTTCTCAACAAGTGTTTCAGAGTCCTTCAAAACCAAACTGTGCCACAGCACCTCTCCTTCCATATCTTGAGTGCTCAGACCTCCACTCCATGCTAAAGAGTGTTTCATTTTTGTTCTTTCTATAACTAAGCTTTGTAAGTGCTGCCCTCCCTCTGTTGTCTTTCTGGGTATGTTATTACCACATTCTCATTTGATTTTCTCCCCCCATGCAACAAAAATTTTGAGATCCTTTGTCTCCTGATCTGTATGACTTCCACATCCCCAGATTTTATCAACTCAGATTTTTGTCAAATGACCTTACTCCTAATACATTAAATGCTGCTGGTGTGTCCCTCATCTTCTAGAAATTATCTACCCCACTTCCCAGAACAGCAATGCTACCTGTGAAATACAAGCTGGCTGTTTCTCTTCCGCAGTCATCTTGGCCATATTTTTCACCATCTAGTTCACGATTAGTCATTAAAAACAAGACTATAGTCCTGGTAAGCTCCTGCTCCAATAAATCACCCTGAACATTAGTGAAAACACTCTTTATGTAATATTAACCATTTTTCTGGGGTAATGGCAAATCTCTACCATTACCCATTTGTATGATCTGGGAAAGCTGCTGGCAGAGAACCACAAAAGCGTACAAATCACCATCCCCAGAGAGCAGGAAGATGTGTACTGGGTGGCCAGAAACACTACATCCAAAGCCTTCACCTTGCCTCCCTCTTTGTTAAATACCAGCTTCTCATTGCTGTGTATTTCTAAGGCTTGAATGTGCTCAATGCTCCCTTCATAACCTGCTGGGAAATGTTCTTTCTACTGCCATTGGACTCCAAAGGCTGCTTTTTGATCCACGTATGCTTGTCACACCTCACACTTATTTTAGCAAAACACAGGTACTAGTAAAAGAAAGCCATGCACTTTGAAATTGATGGGCAGAAAAAGCAGGAAGTATATTTAAAAATCAAACCAAAAACCACAATTCAGCATTGTGAACCCACCCTACTTTGGCCAAGGCTGTTGCAAGCATGGCAAGTTAAATCTTCAGGCCCTGTTATTCAGGTGGAATAATCTCTGAAGCAACAGCTCATTGAAAAGAGGAGAAGTTCCTCTTGCTCCTACAGCTTCTCTCAGTGATGGGGAAGTGAGTAATGGAAACACATCATCACAGACCACAGGGGCAGGTTTCTACAGGGCTCTGGTGACAACCAGCAGCTCTGGAAAAAAGAGGAACAGGACACACAGGCAGGTTTTCACAGCAGAAACTATGCTTTTACTGTGAGGAAGAGTAAAAAGGATATGGACTTACAACACTGTGGAAGGAAGCTGTAATAATAATATCACTGTGGAAGTGATAATTTGGTGATTCAGGAAAAAACAAAACATCACCAAGGGCTGCACATAACTTTCAGAAATGCTGAAAATCTTCCTCTCAGAAAACTGTGATCACCCACCTTGTGTTTTGAACCAAAGCAAGGCAGAATATGAAGCTCTGGGGAAAGAGCAGCCTGTGAGGCTGCACAGGGAGCGCTGCACAGCCAAAATCAGACAGCACCCCCAGAGCCTGAGTGCATAGCACCAACACAAGGACAGGACACAAGGCAGGCTGGGACACACACTCCCAGCAGGAGCCCAGCAGGGATGTAGCTCTTTTGCAAGGCTGGAAACCAAAGATGCTGTGGCTTGAATGACACAGTGGAGAGTCCAGAAGATAAAATGGAAAGTCTGGAGTTCAGTAGCCCCACACCAAAAGCCTGCTCTTGGAGGAAAGACAAATATTGCTGGCAGCTGGACGCTTGCAGAAGGGAGAGCTGGAACCAGGAAAACATGAAAAAACAAAGCATGGACCTGATTAGGAGTTTGATCAGGGACTGCTGGATGTGAGGTGTGGGAAATTGGACCACTGCAGTGTGTCTTCTCCAGCTGCCTTCGCATACGGAATAAAATCATCAGCAAAATGCCAAGGACACACTTTCAATATTGCTTTTAATTGATGCCCGAGAGATTACTCTGACATTACCAGTCCTCTTCAAAATTCTGCATTTTTAACCATCATTCACAAATAATTTCTTAATAGTTGTTGCATGTGACTGTTTTCATAGTTATCCACAATACTCAAGAATCACAGAATCATTTAGTTGGAAAAGACCTTCAAAATCATTGAGTCCAACCATTAACTTGGACTGCCAAACCCACCACTAAACCATGTCTCCAAGCACCAGATCTACATGGCTTCTGAAGGAAAATATCCTTCCCTGGGCAGCCTCTTCTAATGCTTGACAGCCCTTTCAGCGGAGAAACTCTTTCTAACATCCAATCTAAACATTCCATTCATGAGGGTGATTCAAGATGGAAAGTTACAGGGTCACACCAAGAGCAGGGCAAGAGCACTACACATGGAGTAAGATGGACACAAAAGCAGGAAAAGTTAATTGCTGATTAAATTGGCTCCTACAACATCTTCAACAAAAGATTTATAAGCAACAGGTGAATTATCTATTACTTATTATTTTCTCTTATTTATTACTTACTTAAATATTATTTATTTGTTACTTACTTCTTACTTAAATAGTATTGATTATTACTTAAAGGTCTTTTCCAACCTGTTGGTATTTGTAAAACTCTGTTGAAAGAACTGATAAAACCCAGCTGAATGGTCAAGCTAAAAAATTATTGACTGGATTCCCTTAGAAGAAAATGCTACATAATAAATGCAAATAAAAATGCATTAAAGTTAATGGCATTTCAAAATACTTTGCAGTTAAATTTCACATGAAAAATAAAATTTAACCATATGTATACTTCCAGTTGCTTGTGTCTTGCACAAAGGGGTTTATTTTCCATTAAAAACTGTGAAATCATGGTTAGTAGAAAATTTTAAAAATAGAAAGCTGGGCAAAAAGATGAAGTACTGTATCTTATTACTGGTTATCTTAATTAACCTATTTTTCAGATTATTGAAGTATTTCAATGTATAAAAAATAAGGGTATCTGCCAGTGAAGCTTACAAATCACACCCAGCATCTTGTGCACGAAGTGTCTTACATATGTAAATGTATGCGGACCCAAGACTCGGATTTCACAGGCAGCCTCTGCAGACAGAGTGATGAACTGTGTAATTTGCAAGGTGAAATCTATTTTATGTCCCTTCCAGATCCAAGGGGTCATTGAGCAAGCTGCTCCTCACTGCTGCGGGAGACCAATGCCAGGAAGTCTCGGCAGTGTTTCATAGGGGAGCTGAGGCAGGGAAGGATTCCAGCCCTGCATGGTACTGATCTTTCCACACATTTTTGTCCTCTCTGCATGTATCACAAATCCCATGGCAGAAGAGGGACTTTCTCTGAACACGCAGAACAGGGAGGGGTGGCTGGTCACTAGGTCACATCTGAGGTGTGAGGACCAACCTGCCCAGGAAAGGGGGGTGGTGGTCGCCTCAAGTGACACCATATTAAACATTCCCATTCTCCAGGCTTCAGCACTCAGGAGTGACATCAGGAGGAGACAGTGCAGGACACATCCCAGGGGCTGCTGCCTTACAGGATGCAGCTGCTGGTGGCATAAGACCTCGTATGCCAAGGTGTGGGACTAGGGGTCTCACTGTGACACCCCCCAGTGCCACCACCGACAGACACAGCTGAGGAACAGCAGCACCAGGTGAGAGCCAAACGAAAACGTCTCATGCAAAAGCAAGGGCCTTGCCAAATCCAATCACAGCGTATGCTGGGAGGAACTTCCCAAACCCATGAAGTCATTCTGGTCCATAATTAACTGAAAATTAATTACAGAATCTTGAAAAGAGCATAAACCAAAAATGGGCCAGCATACCTTCATAGTGCAGTTGCTCACTCTGAATCTCTTCCAACAATTAAGCCTAGCATATGTCACTGGAGTTAAAAAAAAAGATAACAAAACAACAAACAAAATATGATTCCCAAAAAAGTTTTTGGAGTCCTACTTGCCAAAGGGGATATAGCTGTCTGCAGAGCTATGTGCTAGAGTATGCACACATACTTTCTAGAAATGTGAAGGATGACTTAATGTGATACCTGGCAACTGCAGCTTTGCAGAAATTACAGGTTGCAAGATGCTTCTTATAAAATCAAAACAATAATTGAGACAATAACATAATTAGGTAAATTAGTTGATGACTTGATGAATTATTTTCTAAAGATCTTACAAAGGATGTAAGAGCTTAGAAAATGCTCCAATTTTTCAACAGACAAAATGAGGAGGTAAACAATAAAACTGCCAAATTATTTTGGCTGAGCATTCACATAAAGGTGTATTTTGCATCACTGAATTACATGTATTTTTTACAAGGTGCCTAATCATGGCATGCTGCCACTAGTCAAAATAATATTTTTTTTTTAATTTAGAAAAAAAATAAAAATTAGCATGCTGGAAAGTAGAAGATACGCCATCAAAACAAAACCGAAAGACTGCCAGAGTACAAAAGGACTCTATTTTACCATTTTAAAAAAATACTGAGAAAGAATGTCACCAAAAGAGAAAATAAGAAAAACCCTAATTAAAAAGATCAGTAGATTAATGGTAGATTGTGCAAAAACATGCTGCAGGAAACCTGGAATACTGTTTCTCATTTCCAGTTTTCCTTTATAGAGATTAGTATGTTCAGAAAGAGCAGGAAGACAACCTCAAACTGTCAAATTACAAAATTTGCTTCATAACCCTCCTCTTTCTGTAAGTGGGAGGAGCTGGGTGGGGGCAGCCTGGGGTCCTTCACTCCCATCTATACATGGGGAGGGTAGTGAAGGAGAGTCAAGTTCCTTTCCAGCTCATGGAAGACAGGACGCTGTTCCCTAATGCAACATTTCCTTTAGATCAACTGGAGGTTTGGTGGGTTTTTTTTTCCTCTTATTTAAGAGGGGATAAAACATCATAGTTTTATTTCCAAATGGAAAGTAAATGCCCCTGGTTCCAGCAACTTGCAGACATTCCAACCCTAAGATATGCAGACGACCATTTTGCATATCATCTTACTCTTATCTCTCATGACCCAAGCACATCAGCACCTCAGATGGGATTTGTTTTTCTATTTGCTTGTCTTTGGAGGGTGAGAGCTGAACTTGGTCCTACTCCACCAAGAGCACAGCACAGTGTAGTGTGTCACAGCTACGGGGAGTACTCTGCTGCAAAGAGAACTTTAAACTAAACTGCATTTATAAACTCCTTTTTCTCTAGCTCCTTACTGATCATACTACCTAATATAATACTTGCCTGCTTTGCCCATAAATTCAAGCCAGAAATAGGTAAAAGCCCATTTTTACTGGAGTAATGTATATGCTTGGCAAAACCACTGACCACATGAAACTACAATAGACAATGTATCTTCATAATATGACCTTACTCATTCTCTTCAAGCTAATTATGAAAAAGTTATTTAGTACCAAATCTTCATATTTTATATGAAAATCACAGTTTTCAAATATGAAGTAGTATCTCTTTTTGCCATTTCCACCTCCATTTTTTGTGATGATCTCCACCATATCAGAAATGTCCTGCAACAGCACACATAAGATCCAAAAATTGCGATGCCGCGTTGCTCCTCTGTAGATGCCCATTGCAGAGCTGACCACTGGAAATGGATGGCCTAAGCAGAGAAAAATCCTTAAGCTCCCAGCATTTCCTGCCAGAGCTGGGCTGGCTCAAAGGCTGGAAGGTCCATCAGCATGATTTGGGAGCCGCTGAGGATCTCTAAACAGTAATGTTGCCTCTGGGCTGCAGGTGCTTTACCTCTCTCTGGCAGCCCTCCCCTCTCCCTCCAGCCTGCCCTTTCCCCCTTTGACCAAGTAGAAGGCACTGCAGTGCATGGAAATCCAGAACTGTTCTCCGGCCATCTCGTTCATGGCAGTGATGGAAAGACCTCCTTTATCACATTTTGGTTTCTTTATGTGGCATAAAGGGATCAAATTAGGAGTGAGAGTTTCACCTGAAATTTCTTTTTGTGATGAAAATCACTGAAGCAACTAATCTCAACTGCATGCCAGCTGTACAGTGCCGAGGCAGACTTGGCCTTCCAGGCCACAGAATTCAGACATTAAAGTTGGGAAAAGATCTCTAAGAACATTGAGTCCAACTGCTGACCCAGCACTGCTAAGACCACCACTAAGCCTTGTCCCCAAGTGCCACATCTGCACATATTTTGAACGCTTCCAGGGATGGTAGTTCCACCCTGTCCTACCCACTTCAGCATCTGACCAACCTTTCAATTAAGATATTTCTTCTAAAATCTAATCTAAACCTCACGTTACACAGTCTAAGGTAATTTTCTTTCCTTCTGTAGCTTGTTTCATGTGAAGAGAGAATAACTGATGAGCATCTTGCTACGCCCTTCTTTCAGGGCGCTGTAGAGAGTGATTAGGCCTCCCCTGAGCCTCTTTTCTAAGGAGCTAAACAACCCCAGCTCCCTCAGCCACTCCTCATCAGACCTGTGCTCCAGATCCTTCACCACCTTCACCACCCTTCTCTGGACTCACTCCAGCACCTCAATGTCTTTCTTGTAGTGAGGGGCCCAAAGCTGCAATAAACACAGGTCACGAAATATGATTTCCAGCAGTCTACTGACCTCCAACAAGAGAAGATTCTTCAATGCATTCCTCATTTACAACATTCTACTCAGTATTTTAAAAAAAAAAGGCAAAAAATAGAAGAAACCCTCCTCTAGCTAAGTTTCCACCCGGCCTTGCTTTTCTGCAGAGGACATCACGTGAACACATCCTTTGAAACCAACCTGGAGATCACAGGGAGGTACTCATGACACTACAGATGAAGTGTCCCCTGCTGCTGTTTCCTAAGGTTCTCAAGGCCTGGGTTTTGCTGGATCTCCACTGGTACCACATGGGGAACATCCAGGGGGGGATGCCCTAGGATGCAGCAGCATTCTCAGCACTCCAGAAAGCTGACCTTCCTGCTGCACAGTGATTTTCAGCACTAGTTTTCTGGGATGAAGGAGCTGCTACCATGGAGCTCCTGCTTCATCAAACAAAGGCCTTCTGTTTCCCTTGCTAGGTTGAACAGTACAGATCAAAACCAAGGGAACACTGTCACCTCCCCAGCATGCCACAGTCTGGCCCTGTTTTCCCCTGGGAAAAGGAAATAAGGGGCCTGCAGTGCAACGCAGTATCTCAAAATTGGGAAAGGGGTTGAAAGAGAGCCTGACCAGGCTACTCTCTCTGAAAAAGTAAGGTGTGGCTTGTTTGAGTATTTCTGCCAGGAGACAAGACAGAAAGAAGGCTGGAAGGCAGAAAAAGGCAGCAGGCAGGAACCAGGATTTTGCACAAAACCTATGAAAGACAAAGCAGCTCAATCTGTAGAATTAAACTCAGCTGCCAGGAGAATAGGTCCGGGAGGACAAAAAGTGAATTTTGAGATAGGGAGGAATTAATGTGACCATGTTGCAATTTTCTGTACAGTGAAAACACTCGAAGGGAATTGCAGGGGAATCAGGGAATCAGAGAAAGGACCTGCAGCAGTATCCAAACCCCTGTTCACAAGCATCATAAACACAGGAGTGGTGGGAAAAAGGCATTTGTAATAACATTTATTGAGATGATGGTTTGAGACAGGAAATCCACTGAAGCACAGCCAGAAACACATAGCCATTACCAAAGAAGAATTACAACAGAAATAAAAAAAAAACTATTATAAATTTTGTTATCATACTGTTTTCAGTGTGCTTTTGATAATTAGTAAGAAAACATTTTTCCTTGTTGCTTTGGGTATATGAACAATGCATCACATCTTTACAGTCACAGAAAAAAATCAATAAAAATGCTGAATAAACACCAAAGAAGTTGAGAAGTTTAACTATGTGCAAATTTGCTTTCATGATGTTGTAACACGTTTTTCAGTATTCAAGAGAATGCCCTTCAAAAAAAACTAAAAAACCCAACCCCGTGCAATAGTTGAAACCTTAACATTTTTAGCTTATGGTATTCTATTAAAATTACTGTCATCATAGAACACCCACTTTTCTTTTTTCTGGGCCATAAAATACGCACCTCCAAACCCCAATTTAGAATGACAATAGAGTTTATCAGCTATTAAGCACTTCTTCAGGATAATCCCACCTCAATACTTCTGAGATTATGCAGCTGCCAAAACTATAAAAAGGCTGCACATTTCCAATGTTTTCACCTAATCAAATTAAGAGACCAAACTACTAATATTCTGCTTACCTCCTAAATTCATTCCAGCTTGCAGACATTTCTGTAATCGACAGGCTGGGCAGTTCTTCCTCCGAATCTTATCAATTATACAGTCATTCCTTCCCGCACACAGGTAATTGTGCTGGCCTGAATGAACCAAAAATAAAATGTATTATTAGAGGCTGTATTTACATAATTCCAATTTGTTCTTCTCTACTGCTTTGCACTCATTTTGTGATTCTTATTAATGAAGACATTTCAAATTCCATTCTTTACCCTTTCCAAATGGTCTTGGTGAGTTGTAATGGGCCTTTATTATGAGCATCTCTTCTTTTTAATTCGGGAAGGAGTTTTGGTATCACTCTCAAGAGAGATCTCATCTTTTTTTTTTTCCTAAACAGGACTGGAATATTTCTTCTAGTATAAAACAAACAATTGGTTTGAGTTTTTTCAGATCATCTTGGGTGTGCTGTACCACAGAGCAGTCTGACATCTCTAAGTCTGGGTGCATTCTCATGCTCAAGAACTTCACAATATAAAGCAGAAATAGACAACAGAGGTGAACTTTCCCTATATACTCCTCTCTCTTCAATCAGCTCAACTAGGCTTAAATCACAAGTGTAATATTTCATTTCTTTAAAGCCCCACAGAAGCACTCCTGAAAAGACAGGAATTATTTCATGCAGAAGGGAACTACACGGCAACCAGGGAAACTGGCTGGAATTTGAGAACCTGGAGACTCAAAAGGCATTTTGCTCCATGGGAGGAACACAGCTGGAGCAAACCAATGCAGTGTCTCAGGCAAGGGCACTACCACATGGTCTTTTCAAAACCTGGTGCTTGAATTTGACATGAAAGAATAAAGGAAGCCACAAGGGGTAGGTGTAGCATGACAGCAGAGCGAGACGAAATTGTTTTAGCTGCCTTGATCCAGAGGTGGCACACAGGGATCTGGGGTGGCCAGAACAAATGTGCAGAAACCCCAAGAGATGTGCAAATGAAGATGAAGCCAATGTCCAAAGCAAGCAGCAGCCATGGGAGAGGAAGGGAAGCCCTGGAAGAAGCCAGGAGCAGAGCTGCACTGGAATGGGCACAGGGAATGAAGATGCAGCTCCCTAAAGGGACAGAGCTGCTGTAGGACAAGGCATAAAATGTCTGCCAAGATATTTCCCACAATACTCATATGCTTCTTAGGGAAAGATAAAGAGTATGTTCATGGGGGACAGGAGGCCTGGATTCTGCTTTGGGCTCTTTCAGGAATTTCCCTTAAAACTTCAGCTAAGTCATTTTCTATCTCTGCACCCGTCTTCCTTTCAGCCTCACAATGTTATCTGGACAGTGAACTTAAACTTGGGAAGTTTCTCAAATCTCTTCTGAGCATCTCAGACAAAGAAAACTGATCTCATTTGAGTGAGTGAAGTCTTACTGTAGTATCACAAAGGTATGATCATCTAGATAATACTTTAGATGTTTAAAGAACAAGCAGATGAGCAAATAAGTTTTATTAAGGGAATTTATCTAGCACTGTGACACAGATGAAAAAGAACAAAACTTCAGCAAAATAATTCAAGAATAAGCTACACGAGGCATAAAATCAAATTGTACAATATAGTGACAGCACCAGGATCTATCAGCTGGTCTTTAAGTAGGCCTGCTAAACAAGAAAAAGATAATGTTCTCAGCTAATCACAAAATGAAAACCTGGGTATCACACAATGTTTATTTTGTGATGTGATCTATACAAAAACAGACGCAAAAGAGAAGAGCCAACTTAATTCCTCATTTTTTGTTGTTCTGAACTGACTTGAGCACATCCCCTAAAGAACCATCATGTGGACAGCATGAAAGTGACATAAAAGAAGAAAACAAAAGCATTTAAAATCATGATATACAGCATAAAGATGGTTTATATGTCCTTAAAAAATACCAGCATATAATCCTTTTTACTGTGGGGAGAAGGGAAAAATGGTTATTTTCTGCCAGGAATGCAGGTGCACTTGCTCAGTACTTGTACAATGTCCTTTGTACATCAGACTACTGCAATACCATTTTTAGGCTTCCACAGGCGGGTGCAGGCTATTAATAAGACAAGTCAGCTCCAACACTGCAAAATGAACCCCTTTGCAGAACTACCCTGAAGGCAGTTTGTGCTAAAAAAATGTATACCTGTTAAGTCAACATTTTTCACTATTGCTTTAAAAATCTAATGGGTTTAATAAAAAAGTCCTCATTTATGCACTCCAGGATAATTATCTGGGTTCATTTTTAAATCTTGTGGTAATGTTTGATTCCAACACTGTCACAATGGACTTCCTAAGAAATATTTCCGCAACAGCAGAATATTCCATAAATCACCCTTCAAATGCTTTAAGTAGCCTGCAATTATTACTTTGTGACCTATCTACTCTAGATCAAATTCTTTCAGAAAACATAACTTAGTAACAGTTCATCAAGTTTTGAATCATACATCTCTGAGTTCTAATGTATGGTACAAAATCTATTTAGTAAGCAAGGCAAACAGCAAATTCTTCTCATTTTTTTCATTTCTAGAAATTCCTAAAAAACAACAGCCATCATAAAGTTTACATTAATGGAAGTAACTTGAAAACCCTTTAAAAAGACAGAATAGATCAACATGCCAACAAACATTCTATGTAGAGTACAGCTATAAAATAATGAACAGTTTTTCAGTTAACATCTATAATAAAAAAAAAAAAAATTGGCTTCAGCCTTCCATGCAATCAAATATGGTACATTTCAAATAAAACCAGTTCTGTTAAGTAAGTCAGCAAAGCAAAGACACCCATAACAAATCAGTATGTCCCATTTGTGCCTCACTAAGGCCCCTCAACTTCAGAATCAAAAGAAAACCCAAGATATCTGAAATTGATGCTATGTTCTCAGGACCTCCAGGGCTCTTCAGGACCTCAATGAGGTGATGGAAGCCATCCTGAAGAGAGGCTGATGTTTTTGTGGTGCGAGATCTCCGACTCCTGCAGGAGATGTATTGATCTGCCTTGTGCAGTTTGTGTTTAGCTTAATCCAGTTGTTCTTTTTATCCCATTCAATCACCCACAAGTGGGCTGGAAAGTGACAGAGCAGATATTGAATTCTCATCTCCCATGTGCTAAATGCATTAAGATGAAAGTAATTTTTACTTATGCCATCATTAAGAGCACTTACACCAGCTAATTCCTGTTCTATCTGAAATACAAAGACACTAAAGATGCAAGGAAAACTTTCCTGTTCAAAATAACTAATGAATAGGTAACACACAGTTACACAGTTAAGGAGAAAGTGAGATCTTTTCTCTTAGCAGTAGAGCTAGGGGAATATTGAAGTTTGCATTTTCAAGGTTATTGTGCCACCACATACCACAGAATGACACAACCAAATGTACACACAAAAATGTTTCCAACTCTCTCACCTCCAAAGATTCTATAACTCCCTGCTTTCATAAGCTTGCAAAAGAAAACAAAAAGGAAGTATTCATGAAATTCAGTCTTCCTTCTTACTGAGTTTTCCTGAATAAGCAAAATTCAGCAGTAAAGGAGGGGAGGAGGAAAAGCTGTTCTTATCTGGCCTACGAATTACTGCCAAAATGAAGCTAGAGCAGAAGTTGTGCCTTTCCCCATTTTAAAACTCCACTCCAGTGACTGAGTCACCAGTCCTCAAAATTGACTTGCTAAGATGAACTTATGTATGTGTGCAGAGCACTGCTGCACTCCAAGGACTGCCATGCTTCCCTACAGGTGTGGCTGCAAAAGGAAATAGATGCAGATATTTCTTGTCAGTATTATTTCTGTTCCTATCTAGGGAAAAATTAGAAAATCACAGAAATTTCTGAAACATTACACATGTTTTATCTTCCTCCTAAAAAAATTCTTTTTTTTTTCCCCCCCCATTTTTTGATCAGGAACTGCAAGTCATTAACGAGTATTCTACATTTCTGCTCTCTTGCTAAAATAGCAACTACTATGATCAAATGTTAAATTTTGTAAAGAGAAAAGTGTAGCCCTGGAAGAGGATCCAAAGACTGTTTAATTCAAGCCCACTCATGGAAGCATGGTAAGACTAGCTTAACACTTCGGGCAGGTTTTTAGCTCTCTTTCTATTTGCATTAAAATCTTCTGAGGAAAGGTATCCTGCAGCTTCCATACAACCTACATGCCCTGTATGATCAGGCTAGTGATTAGCCACCCTTGAAGTCACAGTTTTTCTCTTTGCATTTCACCCAAATGGGATTATTTTGTAACAGGAAGAGATATTCATACTCCTCCCATAGACATTCAGAGTAATAGATCACCACCTTCTTACAACAATCTCCTGTCTAAGATTTATCTTCCCCATCTCTTTGCTGGGCTAAACAAATCCAGTTCCTTCAATCTTTCCTCATAGGACATGTTTCCTACAAGAAATTCTATTCTATTCTCCTCCAGCCTCTTTCCTAAAACGGAGCACATTTTTCTTGCTGAGTTTCACCATCACTAAGGCCAATAAAATGGTTATTTCCTGCATCTTGCACACACAGCAGCCCTGCTAATGCAATCCTGGACCAGAGCTGGCTTTTGACAATGGCATTAGGTTGTTGACTCACACTCACTTGTGTGTCACTAACGACCAGCTCCTCTCCTGGGGCACTGCCGCCTTCCACATGTTCTCTCCTGATTTTACCTGGACAGGCTCTCCTTATTCCTCTTCTAGACACACACACACATCCATGAGAAAGGCAAAGAAAAAGCCCAAAACCCACTCTGGGTCCAACATCTGAAACGTGAATGTGCCTTGGGTCCCAAGACTGAGGAAGCCTCACAAAGGAACAGCAAAAATGAAAAAACAGGAGCAGCTGCTGAGGACCAAATGAAGCAGAAGTAGCTTGAAAAAACTCAGCTTTTAAAATAGTATCTCACTGAGGCACATCAAAATGCATATAAAGTGTCCCAATTTCCCTTCTTCCTCCACAATGAGAATTAATACTTTGACTCAGAAAATTGCAGGCAGAGTTGTCTTCTCCCTGCAGGCGGCCAGAAAGCCAAGTCTTCTTCCAGGCTTTGAGGAGAGAGGAGCTGGAAGCCACCTCCAGCCCTGCCTTGCAGATCTTCATGTAAGAGCTAGGATCCCTTTCGCAGGTTCTGGGCTGGAATAAGCCCAGTTTCTGGAATATTTCCCAACTGGGAAGATTATCTCTGCAGCAGCAGTGATACATATAAAAGCCTTATGGAATAAATAACATTTATTTCTTAACACTGTCCTTTCCCATTACCCATCAGCCTGTCAGACTGCACAAGCCCAGCCCATGCATCCCTTCCAACCTGAGCCACAGATTCAGGTTCTTCCCTGCTAAAGACAAAGCAAACATGCTGCAGAAAAACATCAGAATTTTCTAAAGTGTGTCTGTCACTTCAGGAATATCTGGTCAGTGAACAGAACACCAGGTTTTTCTGATTTCTGGTACAGCCCTATTGAAGGGTTTTGACTCCTACAGCAAGGAATCACAAAATGTGCACATCCCAACCTCTGATTTGTGCTCACTGAGCTATGTGATGTGTTCCTTTAAAACAGGTCTGAACCTCTCTGTATCCATATAAGGATATACCATTACTAAAAATGAACTTTTTCTACCTTTTGATGGACAGTATACAAATAAAATTACTGCCAAGACTTGCCACAGTGGTTTTCCACATCCAGAAGAGGATTTCCTGTTTGAGTCGTATCACGCTATCAAGGAACAAACTGCATACACCTGAGGTTTTCACTATATGCAGCAGGAAGGTATTCTCAAATACATCAGCATGAGAAGTATGATGATGAATCTTTTCTCAAATTTCAGTTTTCACAACGCCCCTATTTCTTGCAATTAAAAAAAAAAAACAAACCTGCTAATCAATGGAAATGAGAACTGCATTTTCATTTCTAGTGTCCATTTGTTACACAGTTGAGGGCGCCTTTTTTGTTTTGCATTGGTTTTTTGTTGTGGGTTTTTGTTTTTTTTTTCCTAAGCAGTTGACAACTGCCCAGCAACAGCAGCCTATGTTTGCAGTCACTATTTTAGGCTACATCACATGTCAATTACATAACCTCGTTTTACTGCTCTTGAACTGGTTCGAACAACCTGGGAAAGAGATTAGGGCAGTCCCTCCCAGCTGGCCATCCATCCACACACTCCAGCAGGACCTGTCCCCCCAGCACAGCTCCAATGCCTCTCTCCAGGACTAGTTACTCATTGCCAGACCCACCTGAGACACTGGATAATTAACTTCCTCAGATCTGTTTAAACCAGTCCAGTCTGACCACGGTAAACTAATAAACTTGTTTCCTCATGCTTAGATTTATGTGTAGCAGAATAAGCTTATAAATGCCACAGCCATGGTACAGGACTTAGATATGAATATCTCCCCTTCATTTAATTTTTTTCATAGAGAATACTCCGGGTTTGCATTTTAGGTATTGAATCTCAGGGTTTCCCAAAATTCAGGGTTTATCTCCCTTATCACTCCACAGCCCCTATCATTCCCAGACAACATGCTTTTCGGCTGCAGACCAAGGCAGTATCTGACAAGATGACAATATTGGTTTATTACCAACATTATTACAGCGTGCTTAATAGCATAGCTATAATCTAAATCCTTCCCTGAAACAAGAATTTAGTGCTTTCCCTCCTTTATAATAAATTAGAGGCCTAATTAAAATTTGTTTTGACTTTGGCAAAATATTCATCACATCTGGGATATTTCCTGCCTGCTTCTCATTCTAAATTACCTTCTGCTACTTCTAGGTCCCAAGATATCTTTCACTTTCCCTACCCTTTTATATTACTGGATTATTTTTTATCTGCCATTTCAATGATATTTTTCTAAAGTCTCCTTACTTTCTATCCCCCCCCTACTTTTTTCTTTCCTTCAATAAAATTTGTTTTCCAACCATTTTTTTAACCTACTTTCATCCTCAAGACTTTTACCCCTTTCCTGTTCTCTAGCTCTTTCTTCAGTCTTCTCATTTACCTTCTAAATGAATTATTTCCTCTCTTCAGCCAATAAATGTGATTTCACAGGGCACATTTACACTGCAGTTAAAGTTATGGCTACACCTGATTTAATATACCAAAGCAAAGTATATTAAAATTACTGGTGACAGGGGATAAAAACAGGGTCCACAAAACCCAGCAAGGGCTTTTTTAAAAGCATGGGCACACCCACTGGTGCTCACAGATGAGCTACCAGAGCTTCCTCCAGCGGTGACCACACATATAAAGCTGATTCCCCTTTTTTCTCTGGAAGTGGAGCAAGGAGGGTTGTGTCTCCAGATGCTTTATATGCAAAACTTTTCAAGTTGTCATTGATGCCCTCCCTACACACACCTAAGAACACAGACTCCAATGCTCTGCCAGTCTTAACATGGAGACTGTCCTCTGCTCCCTCACGTTCTCTGGAGGTTTGCTTCCACATTGGGCAGAGACTAGGCTAACAACAACAATTGGAATGGTCTGGTGACCCTGGCAAAGGAGACAAGAAGTTATAAAAATGATCCTCACTCACTATTTTAAGCAGACTGAAAGGGCACCGATGAGAGGGGATCAAGGAGAGAGGGAAATTTGGCAAGGGAGCACGGGATGTAGCCCAAAAGAGGCTACTATTTTCTGCAGGAGAAACCATCCAGCAGGGATGAAACCTGCAAATGACAGCGAGACAAGTGAGCACAAAAATATTTGCGAGAGCCTCCTATTTAAGGTCCACATGCACATTTTCTTATGCCATGCTTAAAACACACCAGAGAATTTTGAAAGCCTCTCCAAGCCTTTGTGTGGTGCTCCAGCCATCCTGTTATTCAGACAGGCTGAGCCACCAACACAACATATGCCCCAAACTGGTGCTGAGACCATCCAGGACCATCTTTCAGTTCAGTTTGCTGGAAACATGAACATAGCAACATGACAGACTACAAGATAATTCCCTTTTCATGTGGTCTAATACATGCTGAATGCTAGCACCGCAGAGGAATAGGAAAAACCTGATCTTTGCAAAACATTTCCTATTCAGTGAAATCATACAGTGCTGGAAATCTGTTTAGGATAAAAACCAAGGAAAAATATCCACAAATACCAAAATAATCCTGTTATCGAGTGAAATAATTTTGTTTCTGTTTTGAAACTAGTTTTCAGCTCAATTGCTTTTGATTTTAGATTATAATGGATACAGTGATACAGAGAGTGAGAATTAGAGCTTTAGAGGATGTTTTGACAAAATCACACATCTAATACTTTACACCACTTTCTCTCACAGCAAGTTTCCAAATTTTCAGTTTGGTTTAAATTTTAACTGAGTATTTCTGAAGTCTCTAGATGCTGCTATCTGCAGAGGCAGATTTACAAGAGATCATGTTGCATGCATGATGGCTAATTCTGCTTTCCCATGCTACAAATCCGATAAGGCATTCTTGACATACTACAAATTTCCAGGCGCTTTAATGGAAAATCTCAACGTACAAGAAATGGTCTAAAAGGTCTGGAAAGACTTTTTAAAATAAGTGTCATGCAAAAATCTGAAATTGCAAGTGAAATGCCCTTCCAGTTTTTGCTGACATAAAGTGGTCATTCAATCTGCTACACTGATACACGATGTAGTATCCTGCTCTACAAATAGCTCACTGTTTCAACTGGATTTCAGGAAGCACTCCGTGTAAAATAAGGTTTGTGTGAAATATCAAGTTCATTTAAGGGAATGTTTGAGGGTGAGGTGTGGGGGGAGCATTCTGGAATATGGAGCACAAGTTGGTAATGTAAGGATTTCTGAATGCGCTGTGGCTCCCTGAGCCTCAGTGATGCCTCAGTGAAAAAACATGTACTGAAAATATTCACCTCTACAAAAATATTTGTATTTGCAAGGTTACCTGAAGGCTGTTACTCTTTATTTATTCCTCCAAACTTCTGTGTCTGCCCCACCCTCTTGCTGATATATTAATATATCAAATTGTCTTTGCAGTAATAACCAAGAGATAACTTCTCATAGGCCAAACAGAAAAGTCAAGATGCACAACATTAATTCTGCGTTTTGCACCTTAATTTTAAAATCTACAGTTCCAGGCTGACTCCTTCAATAAGATGCATGCTACTTATAAAATAAATTGCTAGAAAAATAGGCTGTTTGTTTCACAAAGTTAAACTTTCCCCAACTCTTGATCTCAGTGAAAATGTTCTGTTAATTTTTTTGTTTTTAAAACTAGATGCCCTTTGGTTTTTGCAAACATTTTGATGTTCAAGTCTGCTGTGTTCTCGCATTTAGCATGCTCAGCAGATCACAAATTTTATTCTGTGTGAATGACACATTATCTTCAAAGCATATTTTTCTCTTGCATTTTTCATGTACAGTTTACTACAGCTCAGTCTGCAAATATGCTAAATTTATAATAATGAATATTATTATGTATAATAGCAACAATTTAAAATATTGCCAGCACATACGTTGACAAATATTTTTCTCTAGAACCCTGGTCAGTAATAATTTTCTTTTAAAGGCTGCAAGCAATATCATCACAAGAGAACCTTTTAGCACAGTCTCCTGAGATCCCAAACACAGAAATGTTGACCAAAGTAATACCAGATGCTCACCAAAGTGAACTTAAAAATTCTCTGCATTTGTTTGCTGACTTTTTGAGAAGGAGTCTGGTTTACCCTTTGAACTATGTACTTGTCTCCCTGTTTATTTTATTTTTTTTCTCTCTCCATTTGTTTATTTTTATCAGGAACCTCAGCTCTCTGTTACCCAGATAAATCTCAAGAAAGAAGAAAGAGAATTAGGGGGTTGTAGAAAGAAGATCTGACAATTATAATGAAATTTCACAGTATGTTTACTGCTAAAATACTACAACAACCCGAAACAAAAAGTGTAAATTAAGTAGCAGAAAGGATATTACACCAATTACAATCACTATTTCCATCTTTAATTGGATGAGGAGGTCTTTCCAAGTACCATTCCCCAAAGTGGGTGCAGAATTTCTAGACTGCAGAGCCACAGGTCTCAGTCCCCCCCAGCCCTGGCTCTCAAAACCCCTAAAACAGGACCTGAAAACAAAGACACCACCATTTGCTTACTCATCCAACCTCAAGAGGCTGAGCAAAGCATCACACAGCACCAAAAACAATGATGAACCAAAGCTTTGCCTAATTATCCCAAATTTTACTGGAGCTCATCTCACAAGTCAAACCCCCATGGCCCCAGTCACCCAGGCATGTTGGGTCTGATGCCTCAACTGTGGCACGAGAATGACCTCGAAGAGATAAGTGAAGAGATTAATAAATCTGCCATGGTGACAGCCACCACCAGCTGGGTGCTGGATCCATGCCCTCATTTCTGCACCTTTTCCATAGGAACTGAAATTTGCTCTGCCACAGAAATATATGAAAAGGTGACCTTTCACACTGGAATCATCCTAGGTCTTGAACAACTAAAGCCATGGATGACTTGCTCTGAATTTGACATTTTCAACACATATAAAGTTGCCACTGGGAGTTAAAAGCAAACAAGCCAGACATATTTTAAAACACACAGAACTTCTCAGACACATAATTCATATGCCAGAATGACATCTTGAAGGGATCAGACTTTCCTTTTGCAATAAGGGAATGAATGCTGAGGTAAAACTGAATGTGTCAAATTTCAGCCCCAATGACGGTGGCCACTGAGAACAAAAATGAAACAGGAGGCATAAGACAATAGAAAAATAATTGTCTTGGGACATAAGTACATCATAACTCAGGCATAAATACAATTACCTTCAAAGAGCATTCTGCCTAATTGCTGTAATTGTTATTTCAAAATTTGCTCAGTGAAAACTAAAGACCAATTAATATATAATTAATATCCAGAATTCCCCCCTGAATTAGGGTTGCTGCTCCTCCCTGGTATGTATCCTCACCCTTTGCATTCAACTCCTTTAAAAAGAACAAAAAAAGTCCTCAGTCTATTCCTATTTAACTTCACAAGGGGCAGGTCTGGACACAGATTTTGGTTGTTTTGGTTTTTTTTTTAGAGTTCATTTTTCATAATTAGAATTCCAGTAGTACCAAGCAGATTGAATTCATTTTAGTTTCCTGCAAGTAGCTATTTAATACAAACTCATATGAAATGAAATGTCATTGCTTACAAGAAATGCATCAACAGCATGAAAATACTTTGGATTGATCTTCATAAAATACAGCAATTTGCTCATTAAAGTGATAGAAACCAGTCAGGGACAGAGTCCAGTCTCCTTCAGGAGCAGCTGTTAGAGCTGAGGCTTGTAGGAGAGGTCAGGGAAAGAAAGAGATGACGAGGGTGGTGGTCCCTTAGTGCAAAACCATGGTATGAGCTTAACTGCAGTTCCACGTGGCTCACAATGTGGTTTTGTACTCTGGAAAAGGTGAGTTTCACTACTGGCATCAAAAGCAGTTGTTTTATCATGGGAAAATGATAGTGACTAAAGGCAAAATCCACTTGTCTGAAATATGCTTTGTAAGTAAAAATGACAAAATCTGCATTAAGAAAATGGACATTTTAAAAAGGTCACTAACATAAGAAAACCAAATCCGCTCTCTACTTCAGGCAGATTTCCTTGTGATGTATTGCACTGCAGTTTGTAATTATGAGAAAATAATCCAGTCCTATGCTTTTCCTTATACATCCCAAATTTGTTAGGCTGTTTTGCCATCCTCAGAAGTAACTTTGAAACTGCCATGCACCAGCATTAAAAGCCTCGCTGAAAATGTGCACTTGTGTCTGAAAAAGACACACAAAGAAAAGATCAAAATGAAAATTAAAAGCAGATGCACTTTATGTACTAAAAGGTTTTTCCACTTTGATAAGTGGATTATAATGAAGTGTGGCACCATGTTTCATACAATTTATTAATCCAGTCCCACTTATTTACACTCTGAAACAGCATAATGATTTCAACGCTGGAGCACAGCCAAAACTCACATGCAGAAATAATTAAAAAGTTATGTGGAAAGATTGGTGGTTGCTGGTTTTTGAGGGGTTTCCAAAGAGACAGACGGACTTTTAGTTAACCAGAAGACCTAAGTTGAAGTAGACAAGACAAAGTGTGGAAGTAAACTCATTTTTGAAAGGGAATTGATACCTGCAAAAAGATAACCAGAGCATGACTTGCTCTGCCATTACAGGCCCTCCAAGCCTGGAGAAGCTGGTACAGACAGAAGACCTCTCTATGTTAGTGCTGATGCAACCAGGGAAACTCCATTTACCCAAGTTTAGATGTCTACACTGAGTAAAAGGGGAAATCAGGCCACCAGTGTAAGAAAACCACAATTCCTTTGCAGCAAAACAAAGAGTGCTGGTTGGCAGTTCCCTTCTGGGCACAGCATGCTCCTCCTGCCTCCAGGAGCATCATTGCCCCTCACAGTTCCAAGGTAATGGTCCCTGAAGATGCTGAGCCACCCAGCAGGTCAGGAATACTTCCTTTAAAGGGTGAAGTACACAAATATGGAAAAACCACTGGGAAATGCACTCATGCAGAAAATGTATTTTATTTATTCATTGATGCACAATGCCCCGTTCATTTTATCCACTACATTTCTTATCCACTAAGCTCTCTCTCCCTCTACTCCTCACCTGGAAAAGGCTTTTTATACAGTGAGCAGGCAATGCAGAATCCAGTTCATTGTTATTATCTGGCAAGATGTACATGACAAAAAGACCCTATACCAATTCTGTCAGTAATGGTTTCTGCAGCAAATCCCTACTGAGGATAAGTGACTGCCAAATTCAGAGTTTATCACACGGTGAAGATATCCTGTGAAGTGTCAGAGGGACGTCATTGAAGTAGGAAGAAAGGAGGAGTTGCCAGCATGAGTATGGACAGAAAAATAATACTAAGGGGTGTAGCAGAATTGGAAGTGAAGATAGGAAACAAGCAGTAAAATTGCACTTGGAAAAAATGTTACTGTATGTACCAAGGGAGAAATCCAAAATGAAGAATTAACAAGGCACGTTAACGAAGCAAAATTTGGAAAGCATCACTGAAGAAAGAGACCTAGGAATATGAGGGAAATCTGGATGTAAGAAGCAATGTGTCAGAGGAGAATCAAGTACCAGTGAGACCCCTGGGTCGTTCTGTAGAAACATTACGCAGTGGGGTAGGCTGGCACGGCAATGCTCTCATTATGCACTTCTTTTGCAGCCACACCTGGAATACTGTATGCAGTTCAGGCACTTCATTACTGGAAGATATAAACAAACTGGAGGAAGTCCAGAGAAGTGGAACGGAAATGATTAGAAGCCGGAGGGACTGATTTACCAAGAAAATTTAAAGTAGCCCTTTACCCGCCTGTAACTTCTCTGATAATTAGAGACAAGAAATGATAACAGCCTAGTTCAAGTCACGTGCCTTCAGCCCTTTTGCCTTGGGCACCTAAGCATGTGCCTAGTTTTAAGAATACCGAGTAGCCAAAGATTTTTGACCTGATGAAGAGAATAAGATTAAGGAAAGAAAAAAATTTAGGCTACATACCAGCAAAATCCTCGCAGGAATTAATTATGACTAAACGAGCTACCATAAAAGATAGAGATTGCGTTGCTTGAAATTTCACATTTTACTGCTGATAATGAAAAGGGTTACTCACATCTAAAGTTTATCGTCCGTAAACCAACAGGACTGCTCAAATAAAAGCAGTTTTACCCATACAAGTCTTTGCCACAGACAGATATAGCACCAAGTTATCCTGTCCAGGTAAAGAGACCCGACTAAGCAAACATTTTTACCCCAGACTGTGTAAGCCAGGTGGAACGGTTCTGCAAAATGACAAATTATATCCCAGCAGGAAAGTAACTGGATTAATCTAGCTCCTCACACACTGACATTACTGTGAAGTGATTTTCAGGAAGGCAGCATTTTATATAACTGTTGAGCTGTCAGCAGGGCTCTACTGAAAGACACTTTAAAAGTCATGTAGAGACTGCCAGAGACTGATCCAGGGAACGGGAGATTATCATTCACACAGGTTTTACATGTGATCTGGAAAAAAAACCCTCAAAACAACCAAGCACCAAAAAACTAGCCAAAAACCAGCAAAGCCCAGCTGCAGGCAGCCTGCAAACAAGCCTGCTGGGATGCAGCTTGCTATATAATCTCCAAGCAGCATTCCAGGCCAACAGCCTCGTTTGGGCACACAGGATTCCCAAGACCCTGTACCAGCAGGCAAGACCACCTAGAAATGTTAACCTAAAGGTAACCGTGTGCCCCCATGCGTCCACCTGAAACCCCTTCAACTGGCTTGGGCTTAAAATCACGTCCTGATGCTCCAAATAAGCAAAGTTCATAGCTCTATTCAGGAGAAATAGCCTGGACATAGATTCTTAGTCCATAAATGACAGACAAAAGAGAAGTCTGCAGTGTTTACTGGAAAGTCAGCATTTGTTACTAGCACTGTGCTGGCTATGCATACCTGAATAGCATGCTAGCCAAGGCTTTTGTTTATGCAAGCAATGCAAGCTTTAAGCTACAACTTTTGCAATATTTTTATTAACTCAACATTTTTCTGCAACCTACATTTAGACATATGGAACGAGATAAGAACAGGCACAAAGTCAACAGGTCTCAGCTTCACTACATCGGTGCCTTGATTTTACCTCATAATTATTTTTTTTATGGACTTTCTGCAGCACAGTTTTCAAGGTTTGGCAGAAGGTAAAATGCCTGTGTGGTTGATCTCTGCTTTGACTGCATACAAAGTCATACCTATAAGCCTGAGAGTCCTGCTCCAGGGACTTCTTCCCCCACCCCCTTTCTCTGTATGTCAAAATGAATCTGCAAATTGGTTGAAATCTGTCAAAAACCAAAGTATCATCAGTGAATATGGTAGGTCTACATATAGTTAAGGTTGCCTGACACTTCTCGTTTTAAGACCTCATTTTCTATTGCTTATAACTTTACCACACATTAGCAGCTACGGCTGAAATTTTCCATGCTGTGTGTCAGCCTGAGGCTGAATTTTATTTTGCAAGAGTAAGAATGTATCAGCTAGAAGCACGGAGCTTAGTGCAAAGTAAGTTTGTGAATAAGGGTAGGGAGGAACATGTTGGTTTTCTCCCGTGTTACATTTTTCACAGACATATTTGAGAAGCTCAAGAGCCTTCACACTTTGAGACAGACCCTTTGAAGCATCACTGCTCTGATACCACAGATGTGCCTTTTGCCATCTCATACATTATCACTTAAAATTATAACGGATCACAGTATAAAATACTGAAAAGTTGCAGTTTGTACGTGATATGATTTGCAAAGGTTTTGGTGGAGGTTGGCTGCCAACCTCCAAAGCTCCCTTCTGCAAAGAGCGTGGACCAGGGCAGAGGGTCTGAGCTGAGCTTGTGCTCCAGCCATCTCTTCCATGTGCCAGGCAATGCTTTGGCACAGGGACTATGTGCAGAAAATCCCCATCACACTCTCAAGATGCAGCAAGAGAACAGCTTGGAGGAAAGAGGAATGAGGCACAGGTTGAAAAGGCAAAGGCAAGCAAAGAGTAAGGCAAAAAATAAATGTCTATTAATGCACTGAGCCTGACCTGTCACTCCCATAACTTGATTTTTCTGACTGTTTAGCATTTTTAAAAGATAATGCTTTCCAAAGAGGCAGAGACCCTGCTGGACAGGGTACAAGTCTCCATGCAAGGCAACTGGAGCAGGTGCTCCTTGCTCCCAGCTCTGCCTACAAGCTCTCATGGTCCCTGGGTCTTGACTTGCTGAGTCTATCTCGGGGGTGAGCCCAAAACAGCCTGATGTCCAGCTCTGCTGCCCTCTGTAAGCACAGGGAAAACAGCTAGTGGCAGCCATAGAAACTCAGGGATGCAAAAATGTCCCCAGGAAACACTGTCTGGCCCCCAGGTTACCACTAAAAGACACCTACGTGGCCTCACAGTGCTCTGCCATGTGCTGGTGAAGTAGAGGAGTGCTGCACCGAGGGATGGATGTCCCACTCACATCCCATCTCACCTCGCCCCCTTCGGCAAAAACATAACCTCAGGAAACGATGACAACCCCTGGCTCATAATTTACATTCTCTGCTTCTCTAAAACTTTGCAGGAAGAGGAAATGGGGCTTTAAGATCCTAACCATTGAGTAGAGGAGTGTATCCCACACCCCACAGCCCTGCAGTCCATGCTGGGAGGCAAACAAGGGCTGTTTCTCCCAGGACATCCTCCCTGCTCAAATACCTCCTGTACAGGTAGCAGGTAAATTCTGCCCACCTTGCCGTGGGCACCTCTGGCCAGCGAGGCCATCCACACCCCAGCAGCTGGCCTGACATCCCATGTATGTGAGGCCTGCACAAACCACAACCAGCAATAAAACTAGAGACACGAGAAAAAGAAAATTCAAAATATCCTTCAGCGTGAATTTGTGACCCAGCACCCATCAGCACCTGCCGGTAAGGGTTACCCTGCAGCTTCTGTATTTGCACGCAAAAATTAAGCTACAGTGCTTGGAAGGGACACGGATTACTGAGCCAACATCAAAATGTTTGGCCTGGGGAGCTCCAGTGCCGCATCCACACGTTGCACTGCGGCTGCAAGAACACTATCCTGAAACAGGCTTTGCCAAAGCGAACAATGTTTTCCCGCAAATATGATTATTCTGACTTTAATTAGGTAACTGGCTCAGTGGTTTTGATTGTTTCAATTGGGTAAGCACGTGACAGGGATTGATGTATAATTAAGATGAATTTCAAAGATAAGTGTTCATGCTGAAGTGGTGGAGCGGACACATTTGTCGCTGCCCGAGGACGAAAGAGTAGAAGCAGAAGTGGGAAGAGCTCCTCTCTCCGTTCAGCCAGTGATTGCTGACCTCTGTTTTTCATTATTCCTAGGAAGTGGTCAGTTAACCCTCATCATTAAGCAATAAACCGTGACAGAGAGCGCTGATTAATGCTCTTCTCCCCAACAGGGTCAGGCAGGAGGAGAAACCCACGGCGAGCTTCTGGCAGTTTTAAATGGCCATTAGTTATAGTTGTGCAAAATGGCATTAACCCAGCTAATCGAGCACTGAGAAGCAATGCTTCTGCTGAGGTCAAGGGTTCCCAGGAAGCAAAAGGTACACTATGTTTACATACAGGGAAAAAAACACCTAAAAACTCCCCCAAAAAATCCCAAACCCTGACAGGTTGATTAATAAAAATGAATACTTAGAATAAATTTGACTAAACAGTGAATAAACGTAATATCTGAATACATACTAACTGAGGGAAAGTCCCGGAATAATGGACAAAAGAGCAGCAACAGATTGCTCTCAGCAGCCTACTAGAACTAGGATAGCTGGTGCACTGCAGCAGGTGGCCCTGTTTAGATCCCCGTCCCCAAAATCCTTCCTGACCGCTCTCCTCTGTGGACAGGCTTGCTATTCTGCCCCTTCACAGGCTCAGCCATGTGACCTCTATGTCTCTCAGGCCTGGGCTGTCACACATATTCCTCACTTTCCCAAATTTGCTGTTTGTAAACCCTTCTCCCGTGAGACCCAGAGAGCTGTGGAAGCACAGAGAGCAAATGGGAAAAGCCTGGTAGAAGGACACAAGCTGAACATGCACATGCCAGCTCAGTCTGTGACAAAAACATGATGAGCCTGAGCACCAGGGCTTTTTTCTGAACAAGTATCTTCCTCTCACTTTAAATTTAATCTTCCTTTATTAGTCTTGGCAAGTGCCACAGCAAGGCGTGACCTCCACGTCTGGAATGGGAGAAATGTTTTTGCTGTGGCCTGCTCTGTGCCCCTCGCTGCATGCCAGAGGCCCTTCTCCCCTCTTTTCCTAAACCTTTGTTTCTGATTCCAGCTGAAATCTTCCATTTGTCCCACAGCTGGTTGGAAATAATTTAATTCTAAGGATTTCCCTCATTTTTTTCAGTGAAGCCTCCAAGAAATTCCCAGGCATACTGATTTCAGGATTAAGGATTGCATAATCCCCATAATGCACTTGCGCATGGATTTTGGATTAGCCCACCCTGCGTTATCTGGCCATACCTCAGATCCACCTTTTCCAGCGGAGTCTGAGTGGGCATCTTGGGCTGTAGAAGCACACATAGCATTTCCCACCTCATTCCTTGTGGGAAACAGGTGCTCTTGCATCGTGAGCTTGTTATTGAAGGCTTCAAGGACACAAAGAATGGTGACAGTAACAAGGGCTTTCTCACTTTCTTTGTGGAATGGTAATAGAAAATACAGTGAGTGTGAGAACGGCAATAGGAAGGGCTGAAATGAATTTCAGAAAGATGATACTGTCCTTCAGTTTTCTATTTCTGGAACATTTTCTAACTCAATGGAAAAAGGGATGCTCAAGTAAGCAAATTTACCCAAATGCTGTTCAAAACCCCTATGCTGCTCAAGCCTCTTTTGTCTCATCACAGAGCTTTTAGCATGTTCTAATACATATGTTTTGCTTGTGCTTTTATGTCCTTCATTTTTTCATAAGCTTTCCACCAAGGATCTTTTATTATTAAACAGTCAGTGAAAGATCTCATCCTTGCCATATTTCCTCTTCCTACTTTGAAATGAATAATTAATAGGGAATAATTGCTAGGTATTCTTTCTAAATTTCTTACATGGAAGTGGATTCCTTCATGAAATAGAAGGGAAGCAAGAAAAGATGTAGCTCAGTGTAAACCACTGTGTCCAAGTGCTTGCACTGTTTTCCAACACCGTAATTTATTTTATAAAGCTGTATGCAATGTTGCCGTATTAAAATATAGTGTACTTGACAGACTGCCTGCTGCCCTACATTCAGCACAGTTACCTGCATGATGACAGTGCAGAAGTATGGAATATGAAAAACTACCTGTAGTTCTCAGGGCTCTGTAAACCACATCTAGAATTCAACTGCCTGGCTGTTTACACCTTGCATATGAAGCCATTGACAATCACCCTCCCCCAAAAGAAATGAGTGTATAACCTGATAGTTTCAGCAAAATGGTGCTGTCACTGTAGGAATACTCTCTTCCTGTTATCACTAAAAAGACTGCAAGTAAAAGGCATCATTTTTAAAGTAGGTTAGTGTCTTTCATTATCCTTTTTTAATTTTATGAATAGTTTAGTATGCCAGTGCACACAACCTAAGAAGTACTTATTATTATTTTTTCCCAGTAGTCCATCATTATCATTCTGTTGTATCAGAGAAAATTAGCACCTATCGCTTACATAATTTCAAGCAGTATTGTTAAGAGTGGAATTTGCATGCATGATATGGTGTATAGGCTAACACAAGTCCATTTGCTAAGTCCACGTGGTAAAATGGATGAATAAATAATTGAATGCTTAGCTCCAAATATATAATTATTCTTAGAAAAAAAATTAGAGCACGAGTCTGTGGAATACATATAATAATACTCATCTACAGCTAAACACCCAAGACAAAAAATGTCCTTTCAGAAATGGAATAATATAGTTGGATTCCTAAAATGCTTATAGGAAACTTGCATAAATGCCCAAGTTTTGAAAGTACAGAACTATTGCACTTCTTCCCCATAGGCATTAGCTTTAAATTAAAAAAGCTGTTCCAGCCTAATCAAGAAGAGGCTTATCAGAGTACTTGTGCAGAGCATGCAAAAGGTTTGTAAACCTTCAAACCACAGTTTGGATTGTTCCTGCTCAAAACGCTTCCAGCTCAGGTTTCCAGCCCTGCTCCCACACAAGGCATCGCTCAGTCCTCCCTGGGAAAGCAACCCTTTTACCACCCCTCCTCACCCTGCTCTGGAATCAGCTCTGGAATCAGCCTGGCTGCTGGGATGGTGTGGGAATGGTGTTTGCCATATGCCCCCTGCCACCACACAGGATCACAGCAGTTATTCGCTATGTGAGAGAGCAGGCTTTGCAACAGCTAGTTCCAAACACTGGGTCTGGTCTTCTTCTGTCCTGGTGAGCACCATAAACTGATTTCAGAGGAAGCAAAATAAACAGGCAGAAACATGAGACATGGAAATATGCTCCAGTTCTTCTGCCTGGTAGCCCAAAATGAATGCAAATACATCATGAATGGCAAATGGGTAGGGAAAATGTCACTATTCTGGGTATGGTTTTCCACAAGAATCAAGAAGAATTAAAGGCAAATGAAATAAGATGTAAAAATCTGATACAAATGCCTTAATGCTGAAAGTAATGACACCTTTTCTGGAAAAAGTGTGAAATGTTAAGTTACAAGAATAAAAAATATTCAAAATATTTACCAGAATATTCAGTAACATGTAAATGGCAATGCCTTTTGTTGGCATCTTGCAAGAACAGTCCAAAAGTTTCAAAGCAGCAGTTTTCTTCAAAACCACCATTACACTCTTTTTCTGTAATACGGACATCACATTGTGTTTTAAAATAATGTATCCATCTTTCTATTGCAGAAACTATTCCCATTTTGGCATTTTTCTCACCCTGTGACTTGTCAGCCTACGTTCTGAATCTCTAGAATAAATTTCTAAACTATAACCTTTCCACATTTATTTTCTGAGGCATTTATATAGCCCTTTTGAATTTCTTCAGAGATCCTTTTTCCAGGCGGGAGGCACTGCGTAGTTTCCTTAAACAGAAAAACCTACTGCCCAAAGCAGTAATTCTATTACAGCTTTCTGCCCTTATTACTGGTCCTCTGGCATTACAATTGGAGAAAATCTGTAGATGGACCTTTTTTAATTATGATTTAATAAATCAGAAAAGAAAAATCTGTTAGGAAGACTAGAAGGATGCATGTGTCACTTCTGTCTTTAGGAAAAGCACAAATACATTTTTTTTTTTAATGGACAGGATGGTCAAACAGGTTGCCCTGAGGAGTTCCCATCGATGGAAGTATCAGCATATACTAGGGAAGCAGCATTACAGCCTTTGCAAATTCATTCCAGTCAAATGGTTTAGGCACCTACTGAGCTCCGAGCAGCTTTCCTAGGAAGCACCACCATTATCCACATTTCCTGAACATGACCACATGCTAGGAACCTTGCTCTGGCTGCTGTTGTTGAACAGGCAAGAAATCTTAGACATCCCAACACCTCAAAACCTGAATTCTGATCTAACTGTCCATCTCTCTCACTACATTACATCACAGTCCCACACCCTTGGCTCTGCCTTGGCAGACCTCTAGCTCATCCTGGGGACAATGTGGATGGTGATTAAGGAGGAATCAGACTGAAGTCAAAAGGACTCTTGTCCACATTCACATGCTACTGAGAACAAAGTACATGAAGGATTACAGAGATTTAAAGAAGAAAGAGAGAAAAGGAGAAGAGAGAAAGTCAATGCATGAGGCGGGTGCCCTGGAGAACTGGTATCTCCTTTGCCATGGACTTACTTTAAAATCATAAGCAAGAAAAAACACTAATTATCCTCCTTGTTTCCTGAATTCCCAACTTGTGATCTAGAGTCTGATTTGCAGTGGTTTAAGTGACAATAGCTGTAAGTAAAATCAATGGAAACTGCAATTTGTACATACTAAGTGCTATATAAAATGCCAAGTACTTCTGCCCCTGAGGTCCTAAATATCATAAATCATGAATCCCAAATCAGTGGGTATGTCTGAGCTTAATCCATGCCTTATCTTCTCAACTCTAAAATAGGGGTAATAACCACTCATCTCATAAATTAAACAATGCTTGTGAAGCACTTAGATATTAGTGAAAGCACCACAAAAAGCTTTGTAAGAAATGAGTAATTATGTATTCTGAGCAAGGGATGAATAGTAATCAGCAGTGAAGGTACAGGACCATACATGGAGCAGCGAGAAGAATATAAGATATTGAATAGCTGCTCATTAATTGAACACTATCCAATCTGTTCAATGAACAAGGCAGAGGTGTAATGGAAAAAGCTGTATGGGATTGTGTAATTAAGGCTGAATTAGGAATCATTACATGCGGTGCAGATGAACAAAGACGAGGCAGGCCACTAATGTTCATCACTTTCATACTTAGTGACTATTTTGGAAACTCGATTTCTTCCCCCCCCCCCCCCCCCAATATATTTTAAAAATAGCAAACTTAAAAAAACCCCAACTTCAAAAAACCCCAACATCTCAAACCCCTGAAACCCACCACTGCATCTAATATAAGAATCCCCACTGAGGAGCAGTAACTCCAAACTGCTTGTTTCTGCTTGCTCTTAGCATGGACAAGGTACACACAGAAGCCAAACATCATCATCACTCTTGAAATAAGTGGGAACGGACTGACTAACTCATGTTCCCTATTTTAGGGCCCTGGATTTGGCAACTCAACAGTGAGAAACGGCACCAAATAGTTTTGTAGGTTAAAAATAGGCAATATATTTTTGGTCTAGCAGAATTTTCGCTCCTTAAACAATAAGGACCTGTGAGCTTCAATGCATGGGCCATTATTGTTTCTAAAAAGCCTGACAAAACTCCCTCTGTGGAAGTCTAGACTTCAAACCTAACAGAGACGCTCCCAAACTTCAACAACCTAAAAGTGTGCTCCAAAAAAAGGATGAAATCCTGGCTTCATTTAAGGCAATGGGAGATTTGCCATTACCTTTCCCACTCTATTTATATCCGAGATGCTAGCAGATGCCTTGTTCCCTCTGTCTACAACAGACAGATCTGTATGTACATTTTCTTTTTTTTTTTTTTTTGTCTGAAGACTGTTTTCCCATCCCCTTATTTAAAATGGATTAGGAGGCACAAAAAGATGTTTTGTTTCTAGATATTTATTTTCCAGTTTTATCTATTAAGGATTTCTTTCAGCCACAACACTGCAAAATTCCTTATCTCTAACATTGGAGTTCTGAAGGCCCCCTGCAGGATTATCCCCTTTTGGCTTTTAACTACTTATCCTGAGACTTGAAGAGCCCTTTCAGGCTTGAAAAATTTGCAGGAACTTGAGGGTTGTAGAAAGGAAGTGCTATTTGCTCCTAAAAGTGAAAATTATAACCCTGCTTCTAGAGTTGCTGAGGCAGGCAGATAATAGCATTTTATAAAGTAGTATCTCTTAAGAACCACTACCATAGCTGTACGGAGCTAAAGCATCTGATTAAGGATGTTTTATGATATTTGAAATGTTTTATGCTGTTTGATATAGATCTTGTCTGTATATTTCTGTCCAATTGCAAATTCCAATTTAAATATCCGCTCAGGCTTTAGTTATCCCTTTCATTGCAGTGTATCAGGCATTACAAAACAAAACAAAAACCCATCAGCAAAGACCTGATGGGGCCTGGGAGGTACCTACAGAGGCTTAGCTGGGTAGGATGAAGTTATTTCCCAAGGACTTCAGTCAGAAATCCGTTCAGAGCTGTATTTTGAACTCAAAATGAGAAAAGTCATCACAGGAGACAGACATTCATCTGCTAGTACAAATACAAAGCAACTCTGCCTTATGCAAGGTCTAAACACTTTACATCAATTTTTAAAAAATTAAGTTCTGTATTCTTGGGAAGATCTAGTCATTCACCTTCATTACAAATGGAATATCCTAAAAACATTTTAGTTAGCCCACCCTCTCTATTGCTCACACTTCCTCTATTTGCAGAGTCAACTGAAGTCTCCAGCCTCACCAGGATACAGCATTAACCAAAAGAGACCTCTTTGGCTTATCCTTTATTATCACAGAGAACTAAATTATATCATTGGCTACTTTTCTTGTGAGCAATTTCAAAGTAGGAACTTAAATCCTTCTTACTCTTTTCAGGAAAGTACCCCCACAAAAGTCCCTCTTTTTGCTTTGCAGCATTCTCAAAATAGGAAACAAACTAATGGGATTTTTACCCATTTACTCTTATTTCAGTACAGTTCTCAGTTCAAAATAAATTCTCCTCCCTCTCGGTTGTCTATTCCTCAACTGTGAAATATTTATAGACAGCAATCATGTCCCAACTCAGACTCTTTCTGGGTAGGCTAAAAAAAGCTAAAAGCATTCAGTCACCTGACATAAGATAAATTTTTATTTACCAGATCATTTCTAAAGCTCTCCTCATGTTCACTTGACTCTGAATCAAGCTGTCTTTAACATGCTGGTGACCAGAAGTATACTCAATGCTCCACATAAGCATTCCCAGCATCACTTATACCATGACAGTGTGAATATATTCCCTGATGGCTCAAAGTACTTGGTGCATCTGAATTTTACACATCCATTTTGTGCAGCTACACTACACAAGTGGCTCCGCCAGCTTGGAACTACTACCTAGCAGCTGAATTTCCCAGGAAGCACCCTGTCCTATAGGAAAAGAGATCCATTCCTCTTTAAGGAAAAGGCAGTTGACATATTCAAGAAAACACTAAACTAATGGCCGCAGCATTGGAACCTTTGTTAGCCAAATATTTGTGGCTACCTTAAATCAGCATGCATTGACAGGGCCACCCCTGCTTTGACCTGCTGTGATGTGTTGAAAAAGAAAACAAAAACAACAACAAATTACTGCAACTGAGTTCCCTGTCACATCATATGAATGCCAAAATTTCCCTGCTCTTAACAGGATGTAGAAGGCAAGCATGTGAAAGTCTGTATAGTGCTTGAATCTGTGGCAATCGAAGGCCTCTGCCCAAGATAAACCAATCTTACCACTGTATCCATGTTCCATTTACCAGATATCTGTGCTTGTGCAGGCTGGCCATCACCTATTCAGTATATTATTTTACAGACGAAGCAGGCTAGAAATTAATATTCATAAAACAAAGAACAAAAGACAAATGACAGGAAAATGGCAGGAAAAGAATAGTTGCATGCAGCCCTGTGCGTGCGTTTTTCAAGGCTAGACAGCTGCCCATATTTAAATTCTCATCCTCATACTCATCTATCCCTCTCCACAGCAACACCAGCTCACACAGTAAATAAGTTACCCTCAAAAAAACTGCAAATGTTGGGAAGTCCTGGGGGAGGGAAGAAATTATTAATGCTTTTGGAAAGGAATGAATGCAGATTTTCAGCTTCCTTGATATAAAATATTTTTTGTATCATTTTCACAGCTATTAACCAACTTATGTTCTTTGTGGCACTGCAGCTGCTAAACCCACTCATTCTGTGCTCGTTTTCAAAGCAAGGCACTCCGTCACCCCGTGGCTCCCAAATCTTCCCCCCTCCTATCTGAAATGCTACCACATTATGCTTGGTCCCCTGGTGTTGCACTTCACATTCACCTGAATGCCTCCAGCATTTTTCACTGGACACTGGGCAGTGTTTTCCATGCGGGCCATGTATTCCAAAGAGCCACAAGGAAAGATTTTCCTCACGTTTCATCTCTCCCCAACCTTAAAATATTCAGTTGTTATGTCATATATGTTTGATCCTTTATTCTTTCCTCTTTTTTCTTATGTCTCAACTCCTGCTGCTTGGGGTTTTTTTTCTCCTTTTTGGGGTCCCACTGCAAATTTTTTTAGCACCTGCCTCCTACCAGTCTCCTCAATTCCGAGCCCTCAGTAAGTAAAGCCAGCCTGGAGAAGGAATGAAGACTTCGTTTCACAGAGCAATACTGCCTGCCAGAGCAAAACCTAGAAAAAGTCCTTTTCATGTATCTATGAAAGCATGGAAGGCTGGTGGCAGCTTCGAACCTATAATGACTTAATTATTTAAATTTTATTTTACACCTATTAACCATAGCATATCAAGTAAGAGTAGCAGCTGCTACATGAATTTGACCAGCTCACTTGCCCTCAGCAGATCACCCATCTGCTTGCTCTTCACCTAATATTTCTGTTTGATAGGTTGTAAAACAGATTCTTGCAACAGGTCAGGAACAGAGTCAACTTCAAATCCCACATAAAAATTTCTATGAAAACATATGGACATCTGTACTGAGTGGTGTCAAATTTAGAGAGGCCACAGACCTTAGGAAAGTGGATAAAAGGAAAATTGCAGCCTGTTATGGAAAAACACTGACTCCATCATAGTGAATGAACAGAAGAGAAGAGAGTGAAGAGCTGTATGTATAATTAATTATAGTAATACAGACCTACAAAACTCATGGGTGCACACACTGCAAAATGGTGTGCAAAACGCCTGTTATGTGTCAATTTCAGTTTCATACAGCATAAAAAATTCTTTTTAAAATTCTTTTTTAAATGATCAATGAGATAAACTCCCCTGTTCACCAGTAGAATTCCATAAAAAGTCATGCTAATTAGGCAAATTAGTCAAGACTTACATATGTTAGCATTTCTCACACCTTGATAAGTTTCCCACTTCAGCTGAAATGAAAAAAAAAAACCCCAAAAAACAAAGGAGGCACACAGAGAGAGGATTTAGTCTATCTTCTACTAGGGCTTATAAAGCCTCGGGAAGTTCATTCACTTACAGTGCATAGGAAAAGCATCTGTTTCTGAAAAAAACAGGTAGGATTTCTTTGTTCCTACACTGCTCACTTAGGGGCACAGCAGGTTTGCTACACCAGGAGGAATCAGATCAGACTGAAAAGTTTCCTTCAGCCAAATTATCCCTCCACTCTAAATTGGCAAAAGTTCAGGTGAAAAAAAACCTAAAAACCCCAGAACCCTAGAAACTTCTGTTGTTGTGCCTGCATTTATACGTCAGAGCTGAAATCTAGTTTTTAATTTAAAATTGAAAAATTAGTTTCAATGTTAACCTTTGGAACAGAAATCAAGAGTAGAATCTGATCTTTACTGAATTATCCCATCTTTGTATTTTTAAAAAAAGGACAAGCTTCCCTATAACTGGTCCAATGTAATTTTTTAATGCTTCATTTTAAGTATCCAAAAATCTTCAAGCAAATATGCAAAATAACTGGAAGAAAATGGTCATTTTTGCTGTAGTCTTTAGCACCATATGGGGATGAAAAAATGCCTTCCTTTTTTCTTACTTCCAAGCCAAAGGAAGAATAAAAGATTAGCAACTTATGAAACAATATAAATTTTGATTTAGGAGAGATTACCTCATACTTGTCTGGAACTTGAACAAATGAAGACTGAAAATGCAAAGCACAGGCAAGAACAGCTGTGATTTCTGACTTCAAGCCTGTTACTCTCCTTAGAGAAAGCTGTTTCAGTGGAAAAAGAGAAGACAAGCCTGGCCAGGTGCTTTAGGTTCCCTCACAGTAGAGTGTATTTTCAGCATATGACTGTATTTTGATCATAAATTCAAGTTCAAATGACTTTAGGATTGGCCACATCTGTAATTGAGGAAAAACCCCATAGAATAAAATTAAACTATATAAAAATGCATTCTAAATGTATATACCTCAACTTTTGCAGTGACACCATTTACCAACACTTTTACAATCTAAGGATTTTTTAGTGTTTGCAAGGCAGATCAAATTTATGTTAATGACAGAATCACCTTTCTTCAAACCAGCCTCCTGTTCATCAAGTCAGTCATCAAAAGGTCCATGCCACTTGATACTAAAACTAGTACTTGGATAATTTACATCCTTGGATCTAATGTCATCTGAAATTACTCTTGAAATTTCACCAATAAACCCATCTTATTACTTTTTTTTTGGTCTACAGCTCTCCTCATAAATCCATTTGACATTTCCTGAAAGTTCCAAGATATGATTAACTGGGTATACAATTACCAGACTCATAGTTTGAAATGCAAACTTTAGTCTCTTTGTTGTTCTTAGTTTCTTGATTTTAGATTCCAGTAGAGTTTTTATTTTCTGTTATAATCCCTCTGGTTTTGTAGGATTTCAGAGGAGCACAAAGGAATAGGCGCCCAAAGGCTGTTCAAGGTGTGCTGACAATGTTAGCAATTCCAGCTGAGACCCAAAAAGCGGGTGGTGTGCAGAGTTCTCCCTAAATCCCTCTTTTCTCCATTCCCGTGCTTTTTGACCCAAGTTATCTCCCCACTTCATAGACTGATAGAGGAGCTGAGTTGGAGCAGATCTTTAAAGGTCCTTGCAAAGAGCAGGGACATCTTCAGCTGAGGAATGTTTAGTGGATCATGAAAGAAATGTGTGTGTCCCTGTGCTACAAATACTTAATTGTTTCAGTTATTTCAACTAGGAAACCTCAGGAGGGGGTGTTTTACTGGTCCTGTTACCAACATACAAACTTATGATGGCTCTACATAAAACCTCTCGTTACAAAACTATCTACACAAAGTTTTATTCATATGGATAGTGTCAGAATGTTTGAAGCCAATATGTGTATGTTGTTTTTGCTATGCCCTTTTGGGCAACTCCACAATATATAAGAAAAAAATTCAAGCCAAGACAAAACTTCAGAGTCTGCCTAACAACAATGATACTGGTGTTGGGGTCAGAGATGCATCAAGAGCTCAGTCATGTGCATACCAAGAAGTCTAGACAGTGTTTACACACCACTGGTAGGTACATGTGTGTTACTATAATGACTCTAAAAAACGTATTTTAAGCGAATTTAAAACACATCAAATTTTTAAGGATGACCGGGTAGCTTTCTTTTTTTTTTTTTTTTTTTTGCTTAACTAGCAAACTTTTTGTAATTACTGATCAGTTTTAATTGCATTTTAAAAATGTATTTCTATGCCTGATCAGAAAGTAATCCTTTCCTAATAATTTTGGCTTCTGAGGCTTGAAAACACAGTCTTGCTGCTCTGTTAACTTCTAAAGGGACTCCTCAGTAATTTATCATAAATTCCTGTAAATCTGGATGGGAACATCCATCATACTCTGTTGCAGTGGTCAGCAAAAGAGATGTAAACGTGGACAAATAGCACCTTGAAATTACAGTGATTCGAGACTGGAGAGGAAGCTTTCCTGGGAGGCAGGAAAGGAGGAAGGAAGACAACAGAAGGTGCTGTCACTTCACACAGTATGTGCAGGTGTATTAGGAAGCTTCACCATCACTACCACCCAACAAAAAAAAACATCTTCTCTTGATTCAGGGGTCACCTCAGGTGTGCATGTCTGAAGAACCATCCATGATGTGATGTGGAAGCACACAGGGGAAACCACTCACCCCAAAAAAGGAAGAGTATCCAGTTTGTGTGCTATATCAACCAACTAAATTCTCAAGAAGTTGGGGAATGAGGACATTGAGGTCAGCTAGTGCACAAATTGTAAGAGAAGATGCTTTCAGCAAGGGCAAACCTTTTCTATGTCCTTATAACTTTGGGAAGTTAATTTCAATTAGATTGACACTTTTGATGATAGATAGATAAATAGATTGATAGATATTACATGAAGTCTCGACTTCAATGACGCACAAGCCCTCCAGGTCTATTCAACAGAGAGCTAAATCCTTATTGCCATCAGAAGTAGATTTAATGATCACAGAAGGAATTAATCACACCTCACACTGCCTCACTCTTCTCAGTGCACAATCTGGGCACCATATTAAGGGCCTATTTTCTTCCTTCTTTGTTTTTTTTATGAAGATAAATCAGTAAGTAGCTCTCTTCTAGTTCATCTGTGGTTTTAAGAACATTTACTCATCAGCAAAGACTTCCAAAAACCTATACAGCATTATGCCCTTTGCATGCCATAAACTCTTATTATCAGATATTAAAAACCTTTTCTCCACTTGAAGAAGTTGCTTACGACATCTGTAAAGGTCACTCAGTATGTTTTCTTCATATTAACAACATAGAATTTTACCAACAGCAGCAAACACATAGGAAAATTTATAAGTAAATATATATATTTATTTTTTAAAAAAAATATTTTGTCTTTCATGTTGATATTTTTTGTGTTTTCTTACCTTCTACTGCTCTCTTGAAGAAAACTTTACAGCTGCCACATGTAACCACCCCGTAATGACATCCAGATGCCTCATCTCCACACACCAAACACACTTTGGAAGGTCTTGAACATCCAGTTGATACACTTCTCAATGAAGAGCTGGAGTGAAAACAATCAAACAAAACAGCTATGAATATTTCAAATCACACCAGCCATAATAAAAAGTTCAATTAAGAACTTATAACAGGGATATTGCTCAAGGCACCTAACAATTAGGAAACCACAACTCTTTCTGCCAGTGCCTAGCTGAATACATGAATTGCTTTAATTAGTAAGTGCAATATTTTTATTGTCTGTTTTAAAACATCCTAATATATCAATGTTAATGTGAGAAGTTACCACAAGGGCAGTGGAACTTATTGGTAGCAGATGATTAAAACTGAAAATAAAAAACAAACAAAGTAAACAAACCACTCTGGCAGCAACCTGGCAGCTATAAATTTTCTTTCTGCTTCTTTATTTGTTTGAAGCCTTCATATGTAAGGAGTACCTGTAAGGAAACCTCTAAGGCCATTTGATGAAGTAGTGTAGCAAGGTGGTATGTACTCCCCTGTCTGTGCTCCTGCTTACCACTGCAGTAGCCCATGAGCTTATTTCTAATATTCCTGCAATTTAGCAGCTTACTTCTGATATAGTTTTGAAGCCTTTGTGCATTCTGCAAGTGCAGAAGATGCTCCCATATATGCCTGTAGGTGCCAGAAAAGGAGCACTGGAGGTTCAGAGCACCCTGAGGTTTTGTAGAGCGATGCATCTTGCAAGCCCTGCTTCAGTCATCCACCTCTGCCTTAAACTAGAGGGCACCTTTAGGAAACATTTTCTGCTGGCAACTCTCAAAGACAATGCTTTTCAAAACCAAGTCACATTTCCTGATCCTGTGAGTTTCCTCCCTCCCTTCTTTCCCTCATGCAATGGGCATGCTTGGAGAAACAAGCCAGATCCTGAAGGAGATGAAAGTTGTGGATCCCTCCCATGTCTCCATGGGGCTGGAGAGAGTATCTCCTTCTGCACGGCCTCTCTTATCCGGGTAAACATGACCTCTTGTGTTTCTTACATGTTATCTCTCTGAACGCTGCCAAACAACTACAAAAACAATCCTGAAAGACTCCACACCAGGTGGCTCAAACTGCAGGTCACAGGCTATTTGTCCATCAGACACTGGGAAACAAAGTCCACAGGTAGTTTTAATTCAAATGTAAGATAATGAGCTTGCTTAAGAAATCTCAACTATGAACCCCTTTGCCTTTTTCCAAATTTCTAACTTCCTTTAAAGAGGTATGCAGAGGCCAAGTGATTTATCCACGGGGCACAGCTCGAATGTCACTCCAAATGAGGGACCGCAGCTCTCCTGGCCTACAGCTTTACTGCAACATCAAATCTAAATGTCTGCTTAAATGACAGTGTTCAGATGTTAATCAAAATGTTCCAAATAGTATTCCTGCTCTTGTCTGCTTGCTAGCCTGTTAGATTTACTAGTTTTAGTCCTTGTGCTATTTATGTTCTCATTACATAACATCACACTACTTGATAATTGCTAGGTGATGGCGTTAGCTCATCTGTTAAGAGAGAAAGCCTCACCAAATCCATGTTAAATAAGTTCTGCGTGCTCCAGTCACAGTCGTACCTGCACACGCTGCATTAATTTACCCTCAGGAAAAGGAACTTTCTCAGGATTTGCCAAGGCTGTGCTGGTATTCAGCTCTGATGTGTTAAGGCAAAGAACAGGATTTTCTCCCTCCAGCACGTTCCATACTGCATGAAAAAAATTAGGCCTCCCATTAAGCAAAACTCTTTGCAGAAAGACCTCAAAAAATGGTCTCTGCTTTCTAGAGAAAATGCCAATAACCTGAAAACTAACCTTGAAAATTCTCTTTCTTTCATTGGAGACATCAGTATTTTGCCTGAGAAGGGAAACACTTCAATTCTGAGATAAGACCAGAATGTCGCAGGGGATTTGTAATTTTCATGCTGTATGTTCCCATTTCTTCGTAAGACTGGCAAAAACTTTCCTAGTCTTTCTATCCTGAAAGAGGTCAGTGGATTTTTTTTAATATCTAAAAAAGAGGTAATTGTATGAGAGAGCTTTTCCTGTAGAGAAATGGAGGTTTCCAGGGTATCACAGCAGTGTGCATGATTTTTATTTTTATATATATACGCATGCACATGCTTCTCTATATATACATACTGCATATATATATATGTAATTATGTATTATTTTTAGTCGAAAATAAATTGTCATGTAGGATTTGCAGAAGGTGGGAGAGCCTTTTTTTAGCTATAAGCTACCCTACAAAATTGCACTTTCACAGAATTATTAGGTTAAAAAAAGTCAGCAAGACACATTAAGACACCAGTTGATCCATGACTATTATTAAATGCCTACCTAAGACGCAATCTATAGCATATTTTATACAGTGCTCCTCTCCACTAAAGACTTGAATACAACTGGAAGGTACAGCCTGAATACAAAGTATGTATTCAGCTACTCAGCCACAGCATCACAGGTGGAAGCTTAACATTCTGGAATTAAATCAAATTAACTCATTATTTTATTCAGTTTAAAAGTGGAACACGTTAAAACACAAATGAGGCATTTTCATTCTTAACAGGAGTATCAAACATGGAGTTGTTCTCAAACACTTTACAGTAAAGAAACATTGAAATTTGCTGTTGGTACTTCAATCTCCTCCAACTTGTGCCAGCTCTGGCTATGACTGTCTTCAATGAACAATGTTTGGCTTGTTTTTAAAAATCTCTTATGTGGTCTTTCACCCATGCTACACCAGAGTATTTGCCAATTAAAAATACTATCGTAATACCTCACTCAAAGGTAAAGTGGTGCAAACAATAAAAACCAAAATTTTGAGCCCCAAAATGTGCTCAAATCACAAGCTAAACCTCAGGATAACTTGCTCTCTCCATGGAAGCTTTCCTTTCCAAACAAGGCACACACAGATGGTTGTACCTTTTCCTCCTAAATCTCTCTCTTTTCAGGCTGTCATCCCTTTCCTTAGTGACCATTGTGAACAAGATCTGACTGATGAGGAACCTAGACCACGGCCTTTATTTCAAGGCCAGACATCCAGTGATGATGACATAAAAAGGCACTCAATTTACTCATCACTTTTATTTAACTGATTATTTTCATTAATCATTATAGCTCTTTATTCTATAATATGCACAGGCATAAAAACTACACTAAGCCCCCCTTTCTGAAATTACTTCTCATGCATGCTCCAAGTTCAATCTTTCCATTTTGCATTAATTTTCCACAGTAACATGCCATAAATTTTTGCCCAGTAAAAATGCCTAATGTAAAGTGGCATGTGGGAGAAGTTACAGGAAGGTAACACTTAATAAGCAAAATATCAGTGTTAAATTCAGTTGATTATAACAGAGATATCTACATTAATTTAATTTCTGCTCTTTTTTTGGAGTTCAGTTTGATTTTTTGCTCCAGATGAGAAGTTTAGTTAGAATATTCCAAGTTACTTATGTAACAAGTCATTCTCTCTTTTGGAATATCCAAGAATTGTCCATGTAAGAATGAATACCATAAAAAAAGATTAGAAACTTTATAATTGACTCCCTGGAGAGTAATTAGCCTAGTGCCAAATATCTATTTGAATGACATGCTAAATCTAATGGCATATGTGGGCCACAGCAGGTTTCAGTTTTAAAATTCAGATTGAGTGAAAACACTGTATTTACACACCACCAAATCAGACCCTAAACCCTATTGCTCTGATATTTAACATGGGTTTTTAAAAACTACACAATGGACTCCTGTTGAGCCCGGACATCCCTTGTGGGTGGCGAGCTAGTTTCTATATAAACTCCTAGCTGAAAACTCCAGAAATATGAAATAGTGCCATAGAGCTGGCTACTCATTCCCATTTTCAGAAGCCATAGGTTGATTAGGTGCTCTTGCTTTCATGCCTCTCTCATTATTTCTAATACAAAGACAAGAATAGGCAAACACTCCCACATCCCCTCAGGATTCAAGGAGAGGAGATCTACCAGAGCACACATATTTTATCCCAACGCTGTTACAGCCAAGGGCAGCATGAAGAGTTTAACAATGCCAAATGTATATCCTAAATGATTTGTAAAATGGTTGCTTCGATGGCTCCAGTAACATTTGTCACGTTGTAGGGTACGTGATTAAGAATAAGCCTGATTTATTATCCCTAACAGTGCAAATGCTGGCAGTTAAATGTTGACCTTGACTAGCCATTGCCATCAAGCTCGTTTGTGTCTCTCAGAGTTGGCTTTAGTAATAGTTATATGGAGAATTAATTAGAAATAACAGATTTTGTAAAGAAGAGTCAATAAACCCACAGATAATCCAGCATTTAAAAAGCTGATTATATAGGTTATTATGCTTTTCACACCAGATGTCATACAGGAGCACAGTTTAAACAAATGATGCCTCTCTGATGATAAAATGAAGCACTCCAAAGAAGCATAAGCCACAATATGAATTCCAAAGTCATTTGTTCCAAGTGCTTTTATTATTATGAGATCTAGATGAGTCCTTTTTAATTCCACGTCATTGACTTTTTAAAATTGAAATTTTCTGGCAGTAAAACAAACAGAAGGAATTCGGGTATGCCTCAGTAAATAAAGGTATGCAAAAACAAAGGTAGAAAGAATTTGAGATTATAGAATCATATTTTTACCACAAGAAGAAATAAAAACTAACTGTAAGAGGAAGAATAATCAGGATATTCAAGATGCAGAGGTTGCCAGCACCTTCTACCCTCTCTCCTCATTTCTGAAGGGGCATAACCTTCAGCTGGATCATCTTCTACTGGGAATTAGCACATAAGAACATGATAGTCCACTTTGCATATTGAAATACTGAAACTAACCTTCCTGTGGCCCAAAACAAGAGCTGGGTATTTCAGTGGTATTTCACATCTCTCCCAGTACCTTCCTTTCTCTTACTCACTGTTCCCTCAGCCATCACAGTAGACACCACAGACTCCTCTCTCCTCTTCTCATTGCCTCCATTATTTTTGTGCATGTCCACATAGTAGCAATAACTCCACTGCCCAAGCTAACTCTGTTACTCCTTAAGAAAGCAACATACCGGTAAAAACCTGTGCAGTAGATTATTTATTAAACCAATTTTCTCCACAATGATGGTAGTCATGACCTCCCCCAGTGCCATGTATCATCTCTCAGGTTTTGCTCCATGCTGCCTGCTTTAATTGTCAATACTGATGTTTGACCAGCATCAGTTTCTGTTGTATAACCTGAATTTTTAAAGAGCTTCACTGTGGGAAGGAACACTGGCTCTCTCCTATAACTACTTGAATAAAGCAGATTAGCAGACTGGAAAATGGTATTTCTTAAATGTCAGAGTATATAAACCAATCTTCTTGTCAGCGGACCAAGAAAGCAGAGAGGAGTGAAAAGGTGCAGAGATGAAATGATCAGAATTTTGGAAGAGAAGGCAGTCACGTGGGACCTCAGGAACGCTGAGCTAAGGGAGAACTGCTGAAGCCAAACCACTCCTGAGCCTCAGCAACAACACTCCTAGAGCAGGCAGAGCAACATTTACCCTCTTTGAGGGTATATTTTAAAGAAATTTAAAAAATCAAAACAACCAAACAATAAACCCCAACAAAGGGAATTCAGGAGCTGTGATATTACATTTAAATTAGTGGTCAGTCTCAATTGGTTGTTTAGTTTTTAGGGTTTTTTTAAGCTGCTTCTTTTTAAGAAGACAGAAATTGTCTTCTATTCCAAGACAGAAACCCTTAAATTCTTTGAACTTCAAATACTACAACCTTTTTTAATCTTAAGAAATGCTTAGTATGATGGAACACGTAGGAATCAGAAGGGAAGTGCATTTAGTTAAGTAAAAGCAAACTGAGAACTTGGATGGCGCTTTTCCTGGGCAACTCCAGCTTTCACTTCAAGTTACTTTATTTAGCAACGCCTAAGGGTCACACATCACACTTTCATACCTGGATCTTAATTATGATAACAAGCAAACTCTGACATGCACTAATAGAAAAGGTTCCGACCTTTTTTCCAAGCCCCACCAAATCTAAAAAGATGCACTCAGGATTTAAAAAAAACATTTAAGTTGCAATGTTTATTTGGCAAATAGAATCTGATGTGTTCTGTGCCACAGTCAAAGTGAACAGGTTCCTGTATTTAGCTTAACCTTAAGGCATATGTTGATTTTACAAAATGAAGCAAGTGTGCCATGCTCCTTCAGTTCCCATTTACCTTAGTGGATGCTGACAGGACTCAGCATTTTCCCCCATCCAGCTGTAAACCTTGATTTTTCCTTGACCTTCTCTATATAAATATTTTGGTAGCAACTATAGTCGGTAATCCAAATTTTATCCCAAAATAATCAGCTGACTCCAGAAAAATATAAACTTAAGCATCAACAAAAGTGTGTTCTGATGGACTGAAACTGAGGAGCACCTATTTCCTAGGGAAATAAATCTAATTTTTACCCAGAGATTTAGTGATCAGAGAAGTGTAACATCCTCCTACTTTTCTTATGCAATGCACTTTTCTCCTCTAAACTGCTGTCACAACCTAGCAAGACACAACTGCCCCAGGGAAATAGAACTTCCTTGCTCTGCAGGTTTTTTAGTACATAGATATAGTTATCTACTGAAATTGAATGGTTAACCTAGAGGGTGAGTTTCCTATCAGGATTAAGCCTTTGGCTTTGGAAAGCAGAGAACCCCAATAAGCCTAACAATGCATTGGCTCTAACTTTTCATATTTGGCGCACTTATAGAATTAATGCAGTTTAAATGCATGCAAAGCTGGTGTTTGTGCTGCTGATTATAAATTGCTATGTATAGCAAGATAAGGCAGGAACAGTTTATCTAGAAAATTATCTGGTTAATTATTGAAAGTCTGTTTGAGGGGGGCAGGGAGTATGTTTAACTCTTTCTTTTCCTGCACCTGCTCAACTGCCCTAACTAGGAGGAGACACACAGCTTGGAAAATCCAATTTTTCATAGCACCACCTCATTTTCCACTACTGAAAACTATGTGAGCCATTATGCACCCTGGTAACTCTCCTACCAGCACACAGTAGTGTTTACCTGGGGAGGCTCTGCTGCCTTTTCAGTCAGAAACATTTTAAAGCTGCATAAAATGCCATGATTCAAGTGAGGCTCACCTGCTGATGAAGGCACCAGTGGGAAATCATAACCATGAGGAATTTCAGGCAAGACAAGACTGCACGAGCATATTGCTCTGCTACTAAAGGCTTCTGAGACAAAGAAAACTGAATGAGCATGGGAGGAAAATACACAAAGAAGGCAAATGCAGGGAGATGCTACCTGTAATAAAAGCATCTCTTTTAAAAAGACTCCTCTTTTTAAAAGTAGCCTCACAACTTTAGTTGAAGTTCTTCCCTCAGAGTCTAAACAAGCAACTCCTAAAAATACCTTCCTTTGTTTGAAAGCTTATTTTATGAAACCCTTATTACAGCGACCTGGAATGACATTGATGGCCAGAGTATTGACTGTTAATGACCTTAAGAAATGTCATTCTGTTGCAGGAAAAATCTACCGGATACGTCTGGCAATGGTTTGGCCCCAAAAGTCCTAAAAGAATAACAATATTAAAAATATTAGTTTACAACAGAAGCAGCGTGGTCCAGTTGGACATACTTTCCTATTGCCAACTGTTTGCTTTGACTTCTGAGTGCATGACATGCTTACAGAGAAAGCTACTACACCATTAATACCCTAACCACAACATAAAAAGTTTACAAGAGTTCCATAATCAAATAATTTTTTTTTTCAAAATTAAATTATTTTATAATAGCAAAAAGTAAACTGAACTGCCATCCACTGTCTACTGGGGATTAAAATACCACAATAGAAAAACCTCCAGAGCAACCATGAAACCATAGGGAAAAAATGCACCAAAGCCCAAAAAAAGGTTACCATGGGAACAAAGGCTATTTTCCAACTTGTCACATAATAGCCCCAGTATGGCAGACCTTTACTCATAAGAGCAATCCCACAGGCTTAGGAAGGAAACATGTATAATTATTGCTTGATCTGAAAAAGTCTAAGGAGAGAATGGAGTGGGGGGTTTGGCCTTTTAACTCCCTTATATGCCTCCCTCCCCCTTATCCACCAAGACAAAATTAGGGTGGGTGTTGAAAGTGTTTTGGAATTACACCACTAGTGTCTGCTGTATTAAAATATCACACAGGAACAGAAAAGAGAAGTAGGAAGGTCTGCACACCAATCTAAACTTCATAAACAGGATGTAAGGGAGAATGAAAAGCAACAGGCAAGCTCACAGTATAAATCAGTACGAGGTACCAACACAGAACTCAGTGCTGCGACTCAAGCCCATGAGTCTATCAGAGAAGTTCCTGACAATAACAGACCGGAGTATCTTGCAAGATGCAGGGAGTTCTGTGCACATTTGTAAAAGGAAGATTGAAAAAATGAATATTCCCCCTAAAATGATGTCACTAATCAAAAAGTAATAATCCTTAGTAACATAAGGCACAGGTACTTATATTTTACTGGAAGTTTCCAGCTTGGCACTGGCTTCAGAATGTACACTGAGAATCGAACTCCAGCTTTACACTATCTGTGATTAACAGATATTGTAAAAGACTAATAGTCACATTATTTTAAAACATCCTCTGTCACTGTTTAAAACCACTATTTGAAATAATGACTTCCTTTTCGCTAACATTTTTCCATTTTTTGGAAATTCAACCTGTTCATGGTGTTACAATGCACGTCACTATTACCTGACACATAAAATAGGATGATTCCTGCAGCTCTAGGTATATAGATATGAGGGTAGTTTGTAAATTCATTTTTTCCACCCTCCTGGTCTCGTGGCCCAAACCTAACATCTTTCTAAATCTAGAAGGTAGAGTTTCCACATGTACCTTTAGTAATCCTGTCTTGCCTAAAGAATCACTTTCCTTCCCAGTCTGGCTCTCAGTAGAGCACGCTTAGCAACAGTTTGCAATTGGATCCCCTCCAGTAATCATGATCCCAGTCCAACCTGTGAATTTTGTTACAGGTGAAACAGCCTTCTCAGGCTTTGTGTATGTTTTTAAAAATGGTGATGATTAGCAGAACACACAGCAAGCAGCAGCTCCAGTTCAGACAGGGACATCACTTCCCACTTGTCCCACCTCCACTTACAGTGACAGTTTGCAGAGATCCTTACTCTTATATTTACCCCAAGGTAAGTTCACTCCTGTTGGTGGTGATATTGTTGACTGCCACATTTATTTGCACACTTCAAGTTCCTCTGTTTTTCCTTGCCTGTTGTTTATGTGAAGGGTCAGGCAGTGTGAGACAAAAGAGAGGTATGTAACAGCCCAATTTCCCATCCTACTCCTAGAAGGAATGCAGATATTCTTTCCATACTTCTTCCTGATTTAGAAAGTCAGGTAAGTTGACAATGGGCAGGGTGGAGGGAAGAGAAAAGCAAGTCACGCATCTTTGTAGTGCCTTCCTCTCTTCACTTGCTTGCAAAGGGGCTTATCTTGAAATGGACACAGAGAAGAAGATGGTTTAAACTCATCAACACCAGTTAGAAAGTCACTGCATGCTTGCACCCTCAAGAGCAATCAGGAAGACAGTATTGCCAGAGCATCTGATCCTGTACTCCAGCATGTGTGCAAATAACCTGCATGTGTGCAAATGCACCGACCACACTCATGCTGTACAGCCTTCAGAGTGACTTACAATTCTCAATTTCACATAACCCCTGGACTTATATATAATTATTCCTATTTTGGGCATCTGGAAACCATGACAGAGGAATATAAACCATGACAGAGGACAGATAAAACAGAATAGCATCAGATCCAAAATGCAGTTATTCAAACTTCAGCACAAAAGCAGAGAATTTTGAGCAGAAGTACTACTGAATCTTGGAAATTTTAAAAACTAGATGCACAGTTAACATTCCAGAATCTCTTTTAATATCAACAATAATTACATAATAGGAATCCTCTGCTCCCATTAACCCAATAAAAACTCTACTGATAGCTTGTTGAAGGTAAAATCAATGGCATGTGTTTTAAAAAATATTCCAAACCCCAAGTCCTTTCAACTCCCCTTTCTCTATTTTCACAGCAAGTATAACCACTGACATGTAATACAGCTATACTGTATTAAGTAACCATAAATTTTAACTTTTAAATCAATTAAAATACTCCTCCATTATATGTCAGAGTGACAAGTAATAGCCTGCTGAGTGCCATGGAAAATTTTGGTCAAATAGCAGATGAGGGCTGCAATCATTGACTGATACCTAGAGCAAAGGCTTTTGGTAATTCTCCCACAAGAAATCACAATTGCTGACAAAAGTTCAAATTTGTCTTGACAGGATTGTCAAGGCAAACTAGAAACGTTCACAATTGCAAGTCAAAGAATTCATTTTTATTCAGCTGAAATTCACTCTACTGCTCACATACTAATGATACACAGGACTGTACCTACCACACTCTCCAGCTGAGTAGCTGAAACCCAGCTAGCAAAGACTAAAGGAAAATGGAGCACTAAGCAAAACACAGGAGAGTTATGTACTACAACTAACACAGCACCAGTTCATCTCCTAAATCCTCTGCTACATACTGCCAGAACTCCCTTGCAATGTATAGCAGGCCTTGATTTTGGAAGGCAGCTTGCATTTAACTTCAGTGGGAATAAGAGCAGGTACAATAATTAAAAATACCACCATCCCTCCCATTTCAGGAAAAGGATGTTTAACTGCTTATGCATAAAAGTACACTACTGAAGAGGCAGACAGAGTGTTTATGAGTATTTATGTGTAACTAAGTGCTTATGCATAAATTTACACAAGTTATATAGAAATCAAGGTGTATTAGCATTACTTGCTAATCCATCACCCCCCTAGAGCTCACTTATATAGCCTGTTTGTGGCACAGACTTTCAATTTCCTTTAGCAAGGACTGCAACGTTTGCATTCATTGTTATACCACAAATATTACTCACTGACACAACAGGTCCCACACAGAGCCAATTAAAACCAAAGAACCTGGTGACACATTCTTTGCTTCATTAAGCAGCATCATCAAATCACTGAATGGATTGGGTTGTAAGGGACCTTGGGACTCATCTAGTGCCAACCCCCTGCCATGGGCAAGGGCACCTTCCACTTGACCACGTTGCTCAAACTCCCATTTCACCTGGCTTTGAATTTCTGCCTATTCTAAAACAATCTGCTTTCCCTCCCCCTCCTGTAGCCATCCAAATTATTTCTGTTAAAAACAGGTGTGCAATATGCAGAATAAGCACATGGAGAAGAAAGATGACTCAACAAAGAGTAAGCTTTGAGCACACATGGTTTCAAACACTGCAGCACTCAGAGTGTAACTCAGTTTTATCACACAGCTCTAGGATCCAAGAAGTCTCCATCTGCACACCTTCAGGCTTCAGACCACTTCACCCCAAGCAGCTCCTGGCGTGGGAGCCCACTGCTGCCACAAAGCAGTAAGAGACCTAGAGCTTCCTACTTCTATATTTACTTTTCATGTTCCTAAAGAACATACACAAAATGAAGAGTAGAGCTCCACAGTATATGTAAATGCTTTGCTAATTTTAAAAATAATTAAGTTGTTATTCAGGAGTAAGAATAACAAAACCTTGTTTCCTAGATATTTCTCCTTCCTGCTTGCAACGTTTAATAAGAGAAAAATGCTAACTAGCCCCTTTCCTATAGTGGGGGCACTAATTGGGTGCCTTTCCTCCTCCCAGTCACTTCTTTTAATGGAACTGGTAAGAGATAACAGCTAAAATGGAATAGCTGTAATAGCTACCCACTGTCAAATTTAGTTGGAGTTGGCTGACATTCAAAACTTATTAGGTGGGAACACAGACAGCTCAGTTACATAAAGATCTCCTTAGGCTCTGTCTGGGGGTCTGCTGGACTTGCTACTGTAAACCAGGAACTTTTTGCAGCATGTTATCAGATACTCATCTGATTTACCTATTCTTGTTTGTTTTCCCCAAATAGAGTGTTCTAGTTTTGCACTTGTCTATAGATGTCTAGTTATTGACTTTGCAAAAGCTTGACCACACTGGAGAGTGCTGTTGTCTTTTCTGCGGTTTTGGACTCCAAATGTGGACTTTCCTTGAAGACATCCTTGCAATGGTTCCTGGGCTTGCCTCGAAGCAACTTCAGGCAACACTGTCCATACCTTCCCTCAAAAATGCATATCTGTGCTCCTGTGTCTACAAAAACAGTGTTTCTAAGCTGCTTAAATGCACTTGTAAGAACTTGCCAAAACCTTTTCCAAGCTTTTTACACCAGCAAGGACTCAAAGACAGTCCAAGAGGAACTTGCTAATGCTTGGGAGAAGCGAGGCTATTATCCAAATTTCACAGTCATACAGTGGAATTTTAATAAAAGTAAATGCATACCAAGCACTTGTTTGAAGTTCAACGCTTCTTTCATTCCAGAAACGCTGCTTTAATCTCACAAATGCTGCTCTGCCTTTTGTTACCCTTGCTGGTGACTGTGTTGTCAAGCGCAGCAGCGCTCTGGCAACTTGCTGCAGGAGCAGCACAAATTGCCTACAAATGTCAAGGCCATGAATGTCTCCCAGGAGAGCCAGGCTGCAGCAGTAGCTCAAGTTTGCCCCACACAAGTGCTCAGGACCAGGTGTTTGGCAGAATAACGTGGAGAGTCAGTCCCTCCTGCTCTCAGCCCTTCAGGAACCAACTGCAGTGGCCAGCAGAGAGCGGCAGGGTGCGGGTTATCAGCTGCACAACCTTGGACAAAAAGTTGGAAATTCCCCCAACCCTGAGACACAGGGTGCAGTTTCCCCTGCCACAGTCACCAAACAGGCCAAGAAGCAGCCCTGCCTACAAAAAGGTGGATCAGGGCAGGGATGAAGCCTTGTGGCCCTCTCAAGGAGGAAAGCTGTGATGTTTTTCCCCCACTGAAAGCACACACCAGAGCTGCCAACTCAAGGGCTTGCCCAAACAGTTGAATTTTGCTGAAGCCTAAAGAAACCCTTGAGATAAATGGTATTACAGGTTTTTGTTTATTTGACAAAGGAAATATACAGGCCTTTATTCTCGGCTTTTCTGAGATTTCCTTGGCTGAAAAACTGCACTAACTGTTCCTTAACCAAACTAAACCTCCAGTCAGGTGACCATTATTCCAGTAGAGGTAGAAGTTTCCTTTTCACTGTAAGAAGTGAAAGAATACACTATTTTCCAAGGCATGAGCTCTACTCTTTGTAGAGTTTAACCTCTGCATGATTGAACTCCTGTAGAATCATCTGCTTGTCCTTGATGCCTGCAAACAGTCATGCCATTGTCAGGCCAGGTGGTGCTCTCTGACCAGAAGTAGCACAAGTGCCTACTGCTCTTCTCTGTAGTAATAGACTCTGTAGACTGACAGGACAGTCAGAAGAGCTTGTGCTCTTTTGCTGCCTGCTGGTCTTGGCTGGGTAGGTTGGAAAACTTCATTTAATGTCGCATTAAAGATGCTAGAAATTTTAATAAAATGGTGAAGTGTCACTTCATTGATTTGACTTTTCCTTGTTGCTGGTTCTCAGCATTTGACCATCTTGACTATGGCCTGATGCAATACCACTGAATTTACAGCCACAGACCTTCATATCTGTTCTTACACCTTTACTGCCCTTAGTTTCAGCTTAAACCAATGGCAAACCGATTGCCCCTGATTTTTGCTGGAACTGCACACGCAGCCACAACAAATTCAAATTCTCAGTGGCCACAGTGGAAGCAGAGCTGGTAAACATCTCTGTGAGAGGTCCTTAGAAACACTGGTCCCACCTGGCAGCAGAAGGTATAACAACTGCACAAAAATTTAGGGAAAGAACTGAACAACAGTAGTTTTCATAAATATTGTAGATGCTGCTTAAAGCACAACCCACAAATAATGCAACTGCCCATGCTTCTTAAGGCATTTAGCATCTATTTTAAAGTTACTATGGTTGCATGAAAAGAGAAAAAAAACCCACCCAACAAACTATGACACGAAGAGAGTCTAAGTCCATGAATGAATATTGATAAACTGCTGATCGTGATGCACCATAATTATTCTTAGAGCATGAGGTCACAATCCTAAATTATGAAACTGCTGAAATAATATTTTTAAAGTTTCATCTTTCCCTTATGCATAAAAGTCTCTGCTAAGCCTGCAAAATCTTGACCTCAAATGTAAGGACATTATGCTACTTTAATAAATTATATAGAAGGCTTGACTTGTGATCAAGAAAATATTAAGGCTTGGGTGATTATATTTTACATTATTTCTTTACTCATTAAACCTGAAAAGCTTTCATTAGGAATAGAGTAATTCAATTCACTGACATATTATTAACAAAACATGATATACATATTTAAATTCCAATCCTATGAAAGAGATGACAGGGATAAACGGGACAGTTGAAATCCAGATGATATAGAAGAAAACCAGAACCTTATATATAAAGAAAAGGCTTCAATATTTTAACTTAGTCCAAATTTATTCTAATCAGCATTGTGCCTTGAAAAAAAGTTCACAGAAAAAAAATATGGATTACTTTGGATACTGTTGTCTTAAGCAAATGCACTTCAGCTCTATACTTAGAACTAGATGGCAAATTTTGTCTGTGTCCCCTATTCCTATTGAAAATTTGACATCTTGCTCCTGCTGCTGATAAGTTTGGAGTGACCAGTCTGCAGGAATGAGAGTTCCCCACCAAGGCTGTTACTCAAGTGCACAAGTACAGCCATGGCTCCAATTAACTATTTATGAGCTGTTCCATTGCTCTAGAAAAAATGCACTATCAGAAAAAAACCTGCTCATTAGAAAGCAGCCTGTTAAGGTATTTTTAAATATAACAGTGCAATTTCAGTAGACACATGCACATTACTTTTTAAGGAGTAAAGGAACCAAAGCGTTTTCCTCTGGAGCTGAGTGGTTTAAAATTTTAATGAAGAAAGGATTTAGGATTTTATTGTAAGAAACAATCTCTCATTGACAGAAATGTGGTTAAGATAATTCTGCAAACCTTTCTCATTATATTATTTCTGTGCCCTTTTACCCTAGGCATGCATAAACTTCCAATAAGTCTGAAGACTGTCAGGGAAAAAAGGGACTGGATGCTGCTTCCAGGTGACTCCTCCTGTAAGGGAATCTCTGCCACAGCTTCCCTTTTATATCCACAACACTACCGGAAATAACTGCACTCCTAAGCTGAAATTCCTCTCTCAAATGGAGCAAAATTTAAATAATTTAGGTGAATTAAGTGGTAAGATTATTCTCTTCTGATTATGCTAAGCAGATGGGGAGATGTGGGGGAGAATATGGCAAACCTGTCCTGATCAACCAACACTATCAACCACTTTAAACTCTTGAGAGTGCTCTTGAGGTGCTCTGGCTGCTACTGAGAGCATAGAAAGATTATATCCAGGACTTTTATGTTCTACAGTCCTCAAGTCTTTCAAGAAATTCACACACGTAAAACAATCACTACTACCTTAAGCTGTGTCCTTCATTCCCACTTTTCTGCAATTTCTTTATTCAAAGCACCCCAGAAGACATCTTACCTAATGCTCCACCAGGCAGAGGTATTTTGGACAAATCACAGAAAATATTTCATAACTAAATTATCAGATTGATGGGTGACACCAAAGCACGACCTGTCAAACTGTTACTGAACTTCACCTTCTAAATTACTGTCTACCCAGCTGTTTCAAATGCATGTCACTTTGTTAGTCCAAATGAGCTTGTAAGCTTAAAATACTCCTGCATCCCACACACTTGTTCCTGGAAGGTAACGTGATGGAGCCCATCTGAAATTCAGTCTGGCATGTTTACCTGTCTCAAGCCCTCCCTTTACTTTGCAGCATCCTCCCCCGCTGCTGCAAGTCCATCAGAACAACATTTTCCTGCAACAAAGCACGTGAATAACCATCACCTGCACGAGGACACGTTACACAGAGAAATTACTAAGTGAAAAACCTTGCTGTAAATTGCTGACACCTTGATGTTAGCTTACTGCTCACACTTGATCTTAACATTCACCCACCCACATGTCCAGATCTCCGAGGATGACTCGAGGAGTGCAACACCTCACCAGTTGACTTCTGTGTATTAATGTTGACAGCCCAACAAGCCCTCTTTTCCCTCTCTCTCTCTCACCTCTCTTCTCTATGTCCTCATAAACAATGCCACCTAAAAATAAAATGATATGTGAGAACAAGAAAGGGCAATAGTGAGACTTAGCCCAGCAGCAGAGCCAAAGTGTGACATCTTCAGCTGCTGCATGCTGCTAACTCTGATCCTGTTAGGGCCAACTTCAAAACTGTCTCAGATTAGAAACAGAAACACAGTTCTGAGCTGCTCCAGAGTTTTGTTTTAGTTCACTGCCAGCCTGCTGAGGGGAGCTAACAGAGAAGAGGACAAACGACATTCATGAAGAATAATGATCCTCCCACACCACAAACTGCCTAATTCTCTACAAGGAATGTATATGAAACATGTATATGTATGATAAAGAAAAACAGAAACAACAACAACGACAACAACAATAATAATAATTTTCTCTTGGTTTTCCTAGTAAGACAAAATCAGTGTGAACAGCACCTTAGCGTACTATCATTGATCCATTGATACAGTTTTTCTTTTCCCATATTTTCTAATAATCTTCCAGCCTTTTGTCTTTCAGCTGAAGGCAACCTCTTCACACTTTATGCATCATGGAGCCAAAGTGGGTACAACAATGTTTAACAATGATTCCCTAAAGCCTCTTGAGAGAAGACAGAGAAAAGATAGGACTAAATATACTCCTTAATTTCTTCTTATCTCTTACCATTTTATCATAACATGGTGGGAGGGGGAAGAAAAGGAGAAAGTCTAATTTAGTGGTCTCAATGATATTTTGGAAACTCTACATGCTTCCAAGGCTACTTCTAAAGAAAGTTTTATGCATATGCAAGTCTGTTCATGGAAAGGTACCATATGCTTATAATCATTTATCCTTTATACAATGCATACTTCATGAAATTTGTATGGTCGTCTCTTTTTTTTAATTTTTTTTTTTCTCCCTTCCCTAACAGTGAGATTCACAGATCTGGAAGGATGTTAAATACTAAATCTGCAAAAGTTCATGACAGTCTATGGCAAAACTCCATTTTACTTTGGATTAAACACAGTTGGTGACATTCCAAGCGAGCCCGTCACTACGTGCACAAACGGGACTTTACTGGTTTCCCAGGAGAGAGATATCACTTGTTGGCTCTGTGCGTGCTCCCTGAAGATATTTGTGTAAGAATTGACAAGGATGTTATCTTGATACACAGAATCTGCAAGTGCTAGAAGTTGAATGTGCCCAACTGAGAAAGGGATTGAATGTCCCATTCAAGAGTTACGAGCACTGCCTGCAGTGCTGTGCAAGTTCTGCTGAAAATTTATGTATGAATTTGAACAGGCAAGAAAGCCCCTCCCTTCACTGGATGTTTACTTGCTTTTATAACTAACATTTCAACTATCTGAGGAGACTTTACAAAATGCAAACAATTCTTCACTCTCTTTCCATCTCCCTATTATGGCTAAGGATGAATACATAAAAGCTTTTATGACTTTTCCTCCATTTTCGGTCAGTATCTGTTAATTACTTCAGCTTGAACTGCCCCTTCTGCAGTGTTACAGCATAATTGAAGCACTAAACTTCAATATGTTAAGGAGACCAGAAGAGTTACATATACTTTTCACTTCTAAGCTTTCCCTTAAAGAGTTTTTCTCCTTAGTTTGTATTCTCTTCCTTACTTCCTCAAGCTTTTCTCTTAAGATTCAGACATTTTCTCCCACTCTTCTGCATGCTAAACACATTTTCGGGTAGGATTTAAAGGGCTCAGATGTCAGGTATGTAAACTATTTTCCTTTAAGAACAGAACTGGCATATTAGGCTATTTCAAAGCTAAGTGCATTTGAGGCTGAAACTTGCCTTTGAGTTTTATTCTTGTTTATCAGCAGTGACATCTTGATAATCTTGGCTTTGATGAAATAAAAAATGTTGTATTCATTTACTAATTTTTTTTTCACAAGTATGTCATCATAAAATTTGAATATACTGCACTACGTATGTTCATGTATTTTTCAACACAGTTTCCCAGGTTTCTTCTAGATTTTTTTTTTTTTCCATCTAAATACAAAACTTGGAGCTTGTTTTACCTCTTCCAAACTCAGTCAGAAATTATATATGCAATGCCTGCACTAAAGTAAAAATACTGTCTTTGGCATTTGTGGCTGTCTGCTGAAGCTGACTCCTGTGTATAACCCAACACAGTTTATCCCAGACCTTTATTCAGACTAAAGTGACTGTGTAATCATCCATAATTCAGAGGCAGCACCTGTTGTGTTTGTACTAACAACTCGATACTTAAGTAAACTCTTCGAAGCTGGAGCCAGCAAAAATACCCTGCACTACAAATCCTAGACTGATGGAACTGAAATTTATTTCAGTAAATTATGGCAGTACTTTCACTTTTTAAAAAAACACATATACATAATGAACAGGCAAGATGTTGAAAATTAATTTAAAAAATAAATATCAAGAGCTATGCTTAGAAAGCTAGGATACCAGTTTTGTTAAAACAAGAAAAATAATTCCCATCCCACCACTGCTTTTACCTCTTCCTAAACATTTCCACAATTCCCAACAGAGTACATCCAGGATTAACACCTAGTCAGCTGTGGGGGGCACTGCTTTTCAGGCAGCCATGCAGAAAAGCAGTAATGCAATATTTGAATAAATATGCAACATTCAACACAGTGCCAGTTCTTCACCTTTCCTGCTTTTAAGTGATAAATGCAAAGACACTACACAGACATACATATCTCAAAAATCTACCTTGGATAGTCAAGAGACATTTTTGGGAATGAAGACGGCACCTCAGCTTTCTGACACAAATCAAGGTCAAAATTCTGCAAACTCCCTTACTAAAAAGCAGGAATTGAAGGCACATAAAGCCAGACAAACCAGTGTTGATGGTGTCACAACTCTGTAAGGTAGCCATGGTAACACAGGAGCACTGCCCCCCATGAGCTCTTGGAATACCCCACAGCACTGGGAAGTCAGAGCAGGCTGGTGAGCCAGATTTTCCAAGTGACTTGTGTATTCAGTGAGGGAGCCAAGGTTTTTTAACATCATCTCTAATCACGGAAGAAGGCCACCTCAAGCCTCGTACAGCTTATAGCAAGTTAAAAGGCCAGTCCAGAAGCTGAGGACACCAGGTTGGATGGAATATCATTAGGATGCCTCTTAGCACCAGAGGCCTCAAGGCTTTGGAACCTGGTTCTACATGACCAAGCTGTCACACGCACAACGAAGGCTGCTTTGCTTTAGTGTCATGGGTTCAGTAATCATGGCCAGACTTCATAAGTACAAATTTATATAATTAAAACCCTTATTATGACAACAAACATAAGTATGTACATATATATAAGATATAGTACCGTACTTTGTTGGTTGGATGTTTTTTTTACAGCACAGAACCATTTTACTTCTAGGTCTTGGAATTGGGAAAATATAAAATATTAAAAGAAGTAATTATGGAGACGGGTGGGACACAGCAATATTTCCTTTCTGGTATTGGTTTCCTTGAAGATTAATACTGGGCACAAGCCCTTAAATCAACTCAATTCTATGCTACTTCTAAATTTAATGCTGCCTTCTTATTGCATAAATAATGATCTGATTAAGTGGCTATAAAATATGGAGTCTGTTTCCTCCTTTTTTCACCCCCTAATTTCTATCTTCAAACAGACCACTGAAACATCAAATAGAGAGATAGCAATGAAATGTCACAAGGAACTTCTACAGACACAAAAACCCACATAGCCACAAGAATATATCTTCCTAAGTCTGTGAGAGCTATCAGACACCTTGACAGTGACATGCTTCCACCTTACCAGATATGAACGAAAAAAAAAATTAAAAAAAAAAAATTAAAAAAAGAAATCAACATTTAAGCATACTGGTTAGGGTCCCATGCTGGGCATTTCAAGGAAGATGGCACAAAACCAAAAATCAACCTATCAATGTATTCCTGGGGAAACACAAAGCAAGACCAGAAAGTGAAACAAACAGTATGTCAGGGAACTGTTTCCCTCTGTGAAGCACTTCCGAATTCTAAAGGAACAACATTCCCCTATGCCAAGTGGACATGATTTCTTTCTGTTATCAGTCTTTTGAGATAGGATAAGCCATTGGTATAGTTAATAGGAACATAATCCCAAGCCATCCATTCTACAACAATATTAGAAATCTTCTGCAAGGATTCTTATTTCTATTCATCAGCTAAAGAAGTTGACAGATAAATCTTCAGCTCTTTTTATTAAAATCTCCAGGGACATTTCCATTTCTGGTTTATGGTGATGTGAATTTGCCCTGACTCTACTTAGGGTACTTTGGTTTCTGAGCCTCGGAATTAAAAAGCTATTGATTATAACCAAATTGAATATTCAATTTGAACATGGAAGATTTTACTTTTACAGGGACTGTCAGCACAATCAAACCCAAACCTCTGCCTCTGCAGCTGCTCTCTGCTATGGGGCCAACCACTGCTCCCAGGAGAGTGGTCTAGCCATGGCATCACAGAGGTGAGCTGTGCAATTAAGTGTATAATCTCAGATGACATAATCCAGTAGCTGGATAGGCAGGAAAGTCTTGGTTTTGTATTCTTAAAGATCTGAGTCTTACCAAGAGCCATGATAAAATTCCTAACAAAATGAAGGTAGGCCAGAAATCCACCTCATGACTGACACAGCATCCCAGAGCAGCTACTGAGTTACATGACAAGTAAGACCTTCCCTTAAACCAACCCCAGCCATGAAGCCAGAGCAAGAACATGAGCAATGATCAAGCAAGCAGCCAGGAGGCACACATACTCCTGACAAAATTTTTATCCTCAAAAAAGCACAGAAGAGCCTTAAATTATATTAAATAATTATTAAATACTAGCAAATTGCACGTATGCCCCCCTCTCCCTTCCTCCTCCTCCCATCAAAACCTATGATCAAGGGAGTAGATTTTTAACCCAAATTTCAGTTCTATTCACCCTTTCATACTGCAGTGTTTTCTGGTTTGGAGTCAGAGAATGAAAACAAACAAACAAAAGCACCACAAAAACCAAAAGCTGAAACCTGAAATTGCTTGAGGATACAGGTTTCTTTAAAGCTGAAGCTAGGGAATAGTTAAGCAGTAACTATAATTTACAGTATGCAAAGAGGAACTGTAATAACTGTACATCTGGGCAGTGGGCTGAAGTGGCAGAGATGATGTTTTATTTCCTCTCTTCCACACCCAAGGACATGGCAGCTGGCATTTAAGAGCAAGCAGAAAGGTAAGCACATCCAGTGTGGCAAAGCTTAGACATGAACTACATCCAACTCTTTTTAAAATTATATGTATATGTGTGTGTGTATATATATATATATATACACACACACTATATACAGAAAAGTCACCAAATGAATTATCTGCAAAGTTTATTTTTCCATTGAAGGCACAGGCTGTCACTGCTGGGAGCCAGGAGATGAATTCCATTAAGATTCAGACTGCAGAACAGCTGGCCAAGAGGCAGGAGCTTCATAGAGGTCCCTTGCACCTGAACTGTACAATGCTGGTACATAGCTCTCCATAACATTATTGAAGTACAGAATTACCCTTACTGAACACATCCCTGTCCAGGCACCTGCCCTGCTATGGACAGCAGATGATACAGCTGAAAGAATTCAAAAGAAAATAAAATCCCCTAAAACCTCATGAAAACTAACATCTGATATGTGCTCAGGTTGACTACAGGTTCTCCAGTTACAACTGCAAAACACCAGTTACAAACAGCAAAATACCATAAAATGTTAAAGATAATATATTAACTATTCCTGCCACCCATTTTGCATTGTTTAAATTTTGCAGCAAAGCAACACCAGTGGAACAGCAGCTACAACTAAAATTGCCAAACAACTCTCCTTTTACTGATACAAAAAACTTTATTTACTTTGCTTAGAACTAAGCATTAAGATTTTACAACATGGGTGTGTTTCAGGCCAAAAGAATGCGTGTTTTAAGAAAAATGCTATGGATGTTCCTGAAAAAGTGAAGTAAAGGGAGAACACTGTTTGGACAGTATTCATATTTCCTACAAGTGATCCTTTGAGAACCAGTATTTCCACGTCAAAGTACAAACTTTGAATTAACCTTGGAGCCGGAGGTGGTGCTTTTTCCAGCGGAGGGAAAATCCACTCAAACCCACCTAAAAGTAGTGTTTGCATGCACTCAGGAGTGGTTTGCAGTACTTGGCAGCAGCATTCCCTCCATTTTAGCTACACTGAGCAAGCTGCAGATGAGGGCTGAGCAAAGTTCACTCTCCTCCCTCCCTCCCCCTTTGCACAGATGCTCACTCTTCCTGTGAATGGCTGCACCTGAACTGAGATGAAGGACACCCGTATCCCACCTCATCTCTGCAAACACCTCACTACAAATGCAGACTGCAAAGGAAGAGAAAGTCCCAACCTGAACACAAATGGACCAGGACAGGCAGCACAATTATATTTACTTGAGGCTGCTGAGGTGCAATGAGTGGCTGTAAAGAGAGGATTGCAAGGAGAAGGTCAAGGTGGAGCAGGGCAAGGTGGAGAAGGGCAAGGTGAAGGGCAAGGTGGTGTCATGCCAGCAGAAGAAGGAAAGAGACCAGCTTTTGGGAAGAGCAGCAAAAGAGCTGTGCAGCAATGTGGGTGAAAATACAGGGTTATTTAGAACGGAGTACTGGATGAGGCAGAGCAGTGAAGAATCATGAACATCTCCTTGTGTCTTACTGCTACTTACAGCCTCTTTCTACATCAAGTCTGTCAGCAGAAGCAAGGTTCATTTTTAAGGTTCAGTGAGCCACACGGATGGTAACACTCTTCCAATGAAACGGAATCCGCTCCACCTGTTTTCTTAAGAGGTTTCAGAAGTACCTGTGACTGTAAAGCTTTGTGACCATATACAATTTTACTTCTACAACTCTGCTTTGTCTACAGGGTGAAAAGCCTATTACCTAGACAGCAAATTTGGAAGAATAAATTCAAGTATATCCTGTAACTGAAAAAAAAAAATCTATCATTAGGAAGGAGATTGTGCCTCCCTCATTTCAAAAATCTGAACAAAGCTGGAAAGTTTTGGCAGAAAATGACCAATCTGTTTATGAAAGTACAGTATCACCATGAAGAACTGAATTTATCATAACTTTTCCACATGCTATATAATAATACTTTTCATGCAAACATGTGCTTTTGCCAAAGACTTCTCTCACTTGTGTCTGAACGGTAAAAAGACTCCAAAAAGCTGTGCGAGCCACTAGCCCACATTTAAGGCAATTTGCAAAGTGCGCACCGAATTCATTAACACTGACATTCAACAGACAATGTAGTCTTTGAATGGCCATGTTGATATCAACTTTCAGCAATTAAACTCCATTTACATCCTTCAAAAATGCTTACAGGAAACAGTGCTTACACCTTTACAGAGGTGGAGTCACTGTGAACACACAGAGTCCAGGAGAATTTATGGCTTGCTTACAGCCCCCCCAAATTGTTGGGATTAATTTGGACAATGTTCTCTCTGGCTCTGCCGTGTGAAAGGAAAGGCGAAGAGGGAGCAGGCAGAACAACACGGTGTGATCCACACAGGCAGGACCAGGAACATCAGAGTGCACAAACAGTTCCCATCCCAGGATGGCAACAGTTCCACAGAGGTGGCAACACTCACTAGGAGCTATCAAACAGGGGGTGACAGGAGCTGGAAGAGGAAGACTGCTGCCTCCTTCCTAAGGAAATTCAGCTTGCCTGCTTTCCCTCTCCTCCTCAAAGTTTGAGAAGGCTGCCTTGTCCTCACAAGGCACGCTCTGTCAGATCCATTGATGGAGATCTCAAAAAAGGTCTCAAACCTGTTAATACTCGGATTTTTAAGTAGGATTTAAAGTATTTTTTTAAACATTTAGTAATACTAGATTCTCCATAGAACTTTGGTATCTACAAGTATTATGAAGTATAAAATAAGTTCACAATCTAGTATTTTTGTCATGGGAATGGTTCTCAAGTTCCTAAGCTCAGCAGATGGTTGATAACAGATTTCACTATTTCCTGTTTTTCCCCCATTTTCCTGGATTTCAGCAACAGAATAGATCTTTTCCTGAGCAATCTGTTCAGTTTGATTGCGTGTCTTTTCTGAATTATATCCAGTACTTATTTTTCTTTTGTAGTATCCCCCCCTTCCACCATGTCCCTTCTCTCAACGCTGGAAGTTCTCTCTTTGGTTTGTAGCTGCTGGACAAGAATAAAAGCGAACCTCAGAAGAAGCTGCCAAAACGTATGCTGACTTCCACGCTGCTTTTCTCAAGTTGTTTCTATTATGCAAATTATTCCCAACGAGTCACATGCACGCACACACACTTCCTAACCTGCAAGTTTGTTTTTACAGAATCATAACTCACTTCTGTCTCTGCTCCAAGACACTGTCCAACTTTCAGAATTCCTCCGCAGTTACTCGCAGTTATCTCCATATACACATTGCAGGTAAGCGCGCTATTCCTACGTAACCAATTTTAAAATTCTCTAACTCAGAACAAATCTACCTCCTGCCTTGAAAGTACCTCTGCCCCTAGAGAGAGGATGGGGATGCTTTCCCTGCCTTCCCAGATGTTCCCTCCACATCCAGATACGTCTGCAATCCAAAGTTCACTCTGCCACAGCGGCTGTTCCCCGCTCTGCAATTGAGATGTGATGGAGAGGAACACATTCAGCAGATTTATAAAAAGTTTGAATTGCTCTTGAGAACAGTCATCCACTGGCCTCCCTGCTGCCATAAAGGGAAATGCTCCCAGCACAGCGACATGAGAGGAAAATCCCAGGTTCCCTAGCTCTTTAAGCCGATGCAATAAATCAAGAGTTACATAACTTCTTTTCTTCCCCCTCCTAAAAATACATTCCTAGCCTGAAACATAATTATTAAGTCTGAAAAAATAAAATGATGTTTCCATGGTTTTTACTAGCTCTCGGGCTGAAACATGGAGGCCTTTGGAAGAAAGCTGCTGTGGTGAAGCAGGAAGGTTACAGAGGCAGCAGCATTCCACCAGGATGGAGAAAGAGGCACAGCACCCAGAGCTAAGGATCTTGCAAAGATGGGTGCCAGCTTTTATCTGAAATACTGCTGTCCCACTGTTCCCCTACAGTCTGGGGCACCTGCTCCCCTCACTGGGGTGTCAAAGCAGACATACACACTGTCTGCTCTGTGGCTGGCTGGGTTGCAGAGGAGACAATCCACCCTGGACCAGATGCTCACTCTGGTCAGCAGGGGCAGAGGATGTGGCCTGAGGGCCCCTGGGGTGGGTGCCGTACCCACAGCAGACACGTCCCTCCTGGCCCTGGAGGGGCCCCATGTGTCTCCACAGGTACATGCAAGCTGCAAACAAGGTCATCTCCAGCAGCTCCTGCTCTTTTGAGCACAGATGGAGGCACTCCAAGAGCACAAGACCATTTCTGGCTGGCCACCTCGGGCTGCAGTTGCCTGTCCCAGCCGAGATGAGCCACAGGCCTTTGCTGCCAGCCCTGGGAACAGGTGCTGCTCCTAAGGAGAACCAGCAGCAACCCTCACTGCCAGCACCGAGGGGCTTTGTGCCCTGTTCCTGGGAAGGACAAACTTCAGCAGCACAACTCTAGACCTCCTTCGTGTCTAGTGGACATCCGAAACCTTGAGGGTCTGCTTCTTGGATCAGAGGAGCTGTAATCTTTTTATAACTAGTTAAATGATGTCATATGCTCATTAGCTTTCCAGGCTCTATTTGGAAGGCAATTTATTTTTTTTTTTAAATTCTCTTGTTCCCTTTTTTTTCCTTGACTGCTTAGTTTCTATTCAGCACGAGTGCTCTGCTCTGAAAATTCTGCCAAAGGTTTTCCACATTCTCTGCACAGCCCTCTAACTGCATTGCAGAAAAATAAGACTCATATACACAGTCAACCTTGCTCCTCAAACATCTTTAAAAGTTTTGCCTTTTCATATTAAGCTCCTACTGGAAAAAAATAAGTTGATAATCAACCCAGAAATACAATTCTGCATGTTCCTGCACCAAGCCAAAGCCCCAGAATTTACTACCACAGAAAACATAGAAGTAAAATGAATGAAATTAATCTATCAGGTTTTTTTCCCCTCCCATCTCTGCTAGGTCACTGCAGTAATCCATAAAAAGAAATAGTCTGAAATCAAAACTGAAGCACTAGATTCATCTACACTGCTTCAATGCATAAGAACCTACTCACACATTACAGCCTTCGTAAAATTAGAAGCAATTATGAAATGATACAGGAACTACCTTGTTCAGTCTGGGATTAAAAATATTAATCTTGGGTAGGATGTTAGGAAACATAGTAATACAGCAATCACTGAACTATTCTGAAAATCAATGCAAAATTAGCTCAGAATACTCGTGATCCTGTGAGATGTCTATAGAGCTGTCCAGTATGACTGTCTGAACTGTTCCATTATGTGGTCTGCAAGTTGTATTTAGATAAAAGACAATACAAATCCATCCCAACACATTTGACCATAACTGAATTGTCCAAACTCTGCTAGAGTAGACCTTTTCCGGGGCATTTTCTTAATAAGTGAAACAGATATTTGTCTCACAGAATTGTAACAAATGGTAAGGCTGAATTTTATCCTTTCCCTATCTGTGTCAGAACAGAAGAAACCAGCAGAGAGATTACCTTTTTGTTACAGCACAGAAGTTCTTGCATGCTTAGAACTCTGATTATGAAACTGGATGAGACTCCATGGTTTGTACCATCCTCCACCTTACAAGGTAGCTACTTTCATAAATTCCCAAGCTTTATTTCAGAACTGATCAAATGTTTTGATCTTACGATGCTTGTTCAAAGAGCTGTTCATGAGCATTGTGTTTCCAATGACAAGACTTTTAATGCACAGATTAAATGCACCCAACCCAATCTATATGCCCTCACCCTTGCCCCAGCAGTGTTAATCTCCACCTTAAACAAAAAAGCAAGCACAAAACTTTTTAAAACAGTTCTACTCCCTCCAAAAGCTCTATCTAAAAACAAAACAACCCACTGCCCCATACATTCTCTCAGCTGTCCTTTTCCCAGACAGATATCACCTGCTTTACTACGTGCTTTTACTATTCCCAATACCCTTGATCTTCTCCTGAGTTTGCAAGTAAACCTTGTACAACCCTTACAGCACAGATCATCTTCTTTATTTTCAGAACATTACTTGTATGTGGTCTAATGGTGTCCCAATTCCTTCTTTACATTTTTCATAAAACTAGGACTGTCCTCCTAAAAAGATCCCTTAGCACACTGTTGATTATCATCATCACCCAAAAGGATCAGTCATGGACAGGCACTGGATACCTACTTAATGCAGTGCAACAAAGCTCAAATGAAGGAAATGCAAGACCATGCATTTAGTTTCTCTTGACTCTCTGCTCTTGCCATAAGCTTGGGCAGAAGAAAATGACAGAAGACAAAGACCAGCTGTTATCTATCAATAAACATTCTCTGGCACAAGCCATTTGTGTCTCCCCATGAGACAGTCTTAATCCAACATCTCTCTTTTTTTTTTTAATTCCTCTCTACTTTGAAATTACATATTTTCCATTTGCCATTCTACCAAAGACTCCATTGAAATTTTATCTTAGTCTGGTAGGATTACGTTTGGCAAACACATTATTACAATTACTTTGCATTTACCCGTTCCTCCAACAAATGTTGTTCTAGTGCTTTGCATATGATGGACTTCAGGTTTATAAGCTTGCAGTTCAATGGACCAATGTATTCAATTTATCAATGTTCAATATTTCATGGTAAAGGTTTCACATATTTTCTAATGCAAAAAAGCCTTGAGAGGAACGTGAAACCTCCTCCTCCAGTCTGAGCCAAATCAAAAAAGGAATGGGTCTGTTGATTTTCCTCAAATATGAAGGCCTCTGCCAGAAAAGCTCCCTAAAACATTGTCAAAACACGTATGGAAGACTAGTCCTTGGAATAGCCACAACTGTATTTTATTACTTCCTCAAAGATAAATTTCATTCTGAGGAACTTCTGCTTCCAAAAAAAAATCAGTAATAAAGATCTCCTTTGGAGGTTGCCTAAATCCATACACATACAAGAGTTTCACTTGCAACTGCTACAAAAGCAAGAAACACAACATTTCATTAATTCTGTTCCTTAATGAAGATGTGTGATTCCCACAGGAATTATTTCCAAAGGTAGACACATGATTTTTTTCTCTGTCTTTCCCCCAGCCATAGATACAAATATTTAATATACCAGGGTTTGAAACCATTGCAGGAAGCAAGTTTTCAGACAGAAAATTCTAAACAATTGTCTTCTAGGTCATACAAATACCTCGTACGTTTTAAAGATGCATATGCTATGCTCAGGAAAAGATGAAGTAAAAGATTCTACCACTTGACTGACTAAATACACTCAAACACAAGATTTGTATACTCTTAAACAATATTAGTAATTGAAGTTCAACAATGGAAGTACAAGAAGTGCATTACACAAATGGCAAAATGATATTTTTTTTAGTTTCCTGTGCAGGACAGAAACCCGATCAGTGGGAACACAATTTTGCTTCAAATGAAAGTATTCTCACTTCCTCTTTGGCATAGGATTTTCTTCTTTGTGTGATAAAAGGTTTAAGTTATAAAGCTACTTGAAATTAGATAAACCCATAGCAAAAATTAAACAGGAATAAAACTGACGAGGGAGATGCTGTTGAAGCACTAATATGCTGCTAAACTTCCCCAAAGTCATTAATGTCTCTATCAAACCCAAGAAAACTCATAGATTCATTGTGTATAAAAAGCTGCATTACCTCACCCAGAAGCAATGAAAGCCAAGAATAAATTTGAGAGAAAGGAGCCTTCTCAACACAGCCAACTTGGTGAACTTCAGCCCTGGATTTTCATCATTGTTGCAAGGACAGAAAGCAGCCACGTCTGGCCGTGCAACACATGTTCCACACAGCACAGGACACCAACTGCTCCATCTTTATGATTGGTTTTAAACATGAGACATTCGGGAGTTTGTTTGTAGGGAAGGGAAAGGACAATGGCCCATGGTTAATTACAAGGCAAACAAAAAAACCCCATATAGGTGAGATTTTATATAAATGCTCTCTGTACCTTGAACGTGTTGGGGGGGTTTATTACACTCAGACCTGCAGGAAAATGTTATACCCCACATTCTACAAACCAGTAGCTACTTGTTGAACTATTCAAAGCAAATGTTTATTTCTTCTTGGGAAAGTTTTTGTAATCATCAGGAAAGGAAAAAGAGGCAAATCAAAACTGAATTCCAGAGCAATGCCTGGAGAGGCATCTTCCCCTCCCCCAACTATTTTTTTTTTTTTTTAAACAAACTAATTTCTAGTGCGGCCATTTGGCATTTTTTACTATGAAATACCATAAGTTCCTCCCTCCATCATACACCACTCTCACCCTGATGTATTTTTCTCACAGAACCATCACTTTTTTGGACTACTCTATCATAAGAGCCACTGCATTACATTTGACAATCTGTACTAGATAAAATGAAGGGCATCCAAACAGTCACAAGGTCATTCAGACTTGAATCTTTATGGAGAGCATTTAAATTGTGCATTTAGTATAAAAACGTACTGAAAAAAAATCAAGATTGCATGAAAAGTGCTTTAAGTTGGTATGATTTGGGATAAAATTAGCAAGAATAGTCTCTCTGCCAAGTGCTATAAAATGATGATGCAATAATTTTACCCTTTTAAGTTAGCACATGTATGGAAGTGATTAAAATGTTTCCTTTTCAAAATTAACAAGGAAAACTGCAACAGAGAATATTAAACTCACTTGAAGTTTAGGCATGCAAAGGAGCAGCGCAAAATGCAACCACTTCCAAGGTCTGCTAGTTTGTTGTTTTTTTTTTTTATTGAAATCCATAGTCATGCTCACCAAAAATGAGTATGGGGTGAGAAGAAATTAATTTTCTCGTTGCATTTCCACTATTCCTAAATTCTCCAGCTGAGGATTAAGTTGACTAGCCAGGAAGACGCCAGACTGAAGGCAAAGTTACAGCACAAAAACTACGTGACACACAAAGCAATACTGCCAAAAGTTATTTCTCCGCACGTTTTCCCCAATTGCTTACACAAATGCCAGGTGTTTGGCTAAAAGGGAAAACCAAGCGAAAATTCTCCCTTTAGAGAAGCAGTGACACAAACAGGTTGAGAAAAAGGGTGCCATAAATCACATCCTCCAAATATTAAATCTACAGGTTCCACCCTTCCTGAAAGGGTTATGAGATACATAGGACGTTTTACATGAAAGCTCTTTTTCTGTTTTGCATATGGTGATGACTCAGTTGCTTACTTGATCTTGCACTGGGATAGATCTGCAGGGAAACTCTCTGAAGCACAGGGGCGCCGAGGGGAGTCTGTGATCCAACTGTGCTGGAGAATGGATGTCATCAACTAAGCAGCTCGCAAATAAATGAGAAGAATTATGCTCCAGAAACGGAAGTCCTCAGCTTTGAAGAGACATGCTCTAGACCTCCCACAGCCTGCAACAAGTCATCTGAATTTCTAAATGCATGGCTTTGCCTTCCGATGGAAAAAATAAGCAACTGAGGTACTGCATTAGTAACCAGCAACCATATATAGGAAATCCAACTGGGAATCCCCAGGGCTTTGTGCAGGGTCACACCCAGACCTGGCAAGACTAACCTAGTAAGCTTAGCACTGGTATTGCCAGCGGTCAAGCCATGAGAGGTGGGGAACCAGCTCTGAATTAGCCAGACAGGGACTCCAATCCACAGCTCCGCTTTTCAAAATAACGGCCCAGAAGTTGGGTAAAAGCCTACCCCAGTTTGGTAACAAATGAGAGGCTGCACCATAAAATACAGAATACCAAGTAACAAGCAACAGAACAAAAAAAGAATAGGAAATTCATTAGGAAAAAATAAAGACGTTGGCCAATTTTCCCCAAATGACATGGTTTCCGAACAAAACTGACAATAAGAATAGAAAGCCCAGGAAAAGCCTGAAAGAACAGACCCCTTGCTAAGTTGTCAGCAATTGGGCACATAGAACGCTGAACAGAAAGCAGCAGATTACTCAGTTCCAGAATGAGAGACTTGTACCATGGGAGGGCAATAAATAATTTCCAGCCCATTGGTTGTTTAAGCATCCTCCTAATTTACGTCTATTAGGGATATGCATATTGAGATTAGCAAGCCTGACTAGGCTGTAACAAGCTCGTATTCAGGAGTTTGAATGAGAGATCTGCCCCAAAGAATATAGTTTTAAAAGCAGTTTTGGGGAAAGCCAATCAAAGGAAAGCAATGCAATGAAAAGCTTCCAGCCTGTTGGAAGACAAGCCTCAAATCACATGCACAGAGTTCATTGCTGATGGAGGCTCAGCATAACTTTACCTGTAAGTACAGATTCAAGGTTTCTGAACAATGAATTCTTGTATTATCCAGAATACTTTAACTTTTGATTATCAGTGTACCAACCTGAGAAAGCACTCATTACACAACAGACTTAAAATAGGCTGCCATCTCCACAGGCAGCTGCAGGTGAGGGAGCCATACTGCTGGCTGCCATATCTGGCTCTCAAATCTCAAGTATTTCCCTGGATATTTGATTAATAATGAATTTAAAGACTGGAAGAGCACACAGCAATAATATGGCAGTAAATGGTTGGTAAACCCTACCAACAAACACTTTTTTTTTTATATCCACCTAGAAAGGAGTGACACCCAAGAAACTGCACCCCGCCTTCCTTTCTGCTGCTGTCTTTCTTTAGGGTGGCTAAAAACGGGCAAGAGCCACTCCAAAGGAGCTCACCATGACCTGGTGTAGTAAGCCAGATACTGGTAATCTTTAGCTGCATTTATTTAGAGTAGTCAGATAAGAAATGAGTGAAATAACTAACATGCAATACACAATACAAACTTCCATTGTGGGAGAGATGCAAAGAACTCTTTGAGCATTGAAGATAATAGAATTCAAAAATAGGTCACTTCACTTTTCTTAGGAGAAACTGTGCATACTAAAATGACTTTTAAAGGGCTTTTAAACAACTATCTGTGACCAAATCAGGAGAAAAGCTTTTAACAGGCAGGGTAATAAACCACAGAAACAAGCCAAGAAGGGAAGCTGTAGATCCTCCATTTTTTATTATACTCTAAAAAAGACGTATGATCTCACTTGGAAGATACCTCAGCTAAAGAAGTTGTGCTTTTGTTAATCACATAGTGTTAAGCTCAGTGCTGCACAGTGGTGAGGTCAACAACCAGGATTCAGCAGAATTCAGCAACCATTGGGCTCCCAAGCAGCTTTTGCCAAGAGCCCAGGCTTTGAGCTGCCCAGCTCCCTTTAGAAGGTGGATTTCTCCAGGTCTCACAGCCTTGTTTAAATGTTCGAATACCATCTCAATTATTTCACCTTCATCAGCTAATGTCATGGAAGAAACGGGTTTTTTTCTGGCAGAAGCTGTATGCATTGACTAATTTTCTTTTTTTTTTTTTTCCCCAAAAGAAGAAAAAGATTATTCCCAATTTATTATTTGCTTCATTTCTATCCACAAGATGAATAAAGCCAAATGAATGCTATTTCCACAGCCTGAAGAAAGCATATTATAGAACCACATTCAATGTTAATTTAATACTCATAAAACCGATACTTTCTAAGTTACAGAACATATTTAAGCAGAGAAATAAAGTCTTTTGCTAAACTTCCATTATTTCCCAGTTTTTCAGAGACAGTATTATGAGACTTGCTAGAAATGAGCTTATTTCATCATGCTAAAGAGAAACTGAAGTGTATACCATGTCATACCATTATCTGGATAGGGTTAAATCCCCATTATTGGCAATGTTCTGGTAAATCCTGCATTCAAAACAGCAGAAAAAATTTCTTGTAATCATTTTAAATGGATATGATTATCCTTCTGTCCAGTTAAGCCTGGCTATCTCAAGCATAATTTACAACAGAAATGTACTATAAAAGCTTCAAGTTAGATTTCCTCAAGAAAGACTTTCTTCTTGGACTTGTAAATACCTTATCAAAGTTTCACCAAGTCTCCCCTGTCTAACATTTCAAATATTATCTATATATTCAGATGCCAATACTAAAAAAAACCAACCAAATGTTTTGTAAACACCTTTTCAGTGTATGGGATCAATATACAAAAACTAGCCCAATAGTGGCAGATCTCCAAGTAAGAGTCCACAATCTTTTCACGAAATCTGACATCCCTTTGTCTACCAGCAGCTTGTGCAAGCTGCAAGGAGTTAAAATCTTGCACTGCATGGCTGAGACTATTTGCTGATGCTCTACCACCAACCAAAACTTGCAGCCAGTGTGTATTTGTTGTTGTAGAACGAATATTTAACTGCTAATATTTAATTTTAAACTAACACTTCCTTAAAATAAAACACATCTATATGCATTAAGTCCATATGCATCAACTATTGCACGGTCTCCAAGCTGTCATTTAGGAAAAAAACCCCAAAAACCTTGAACCCAACAACTTGGCTTCCTGTGGGCACTACAAAGATCACTCACCAACAGATAAATAATAAATAAATTGAAATTAACCCCAGAAATATCATATCATTTATTTGTGCAGGCCAGTGCCACTCCAGAACAAATGAAATACTCTTTTTCACATGAAGAAATCTGTTTGAATGCATCTATACTGAAGTCAACAGGGCTGCACAGTGGTTCAGCACAATCTGCAGAGACCTGCCCAGAGTTAACTTGGAACAATGCTCATCAAAAGAATTTGTATTTCTGATGAAGAAACACTGACTGAAGGGAGGAAACCTGACTGTCTGACCCCAGAATCAGACTGCAGCAAGATACACCATCACCTGACCAGCTGAAGAGAGAGGATGTCAAATGAAAGGAACTGCTAAAGTCACATTGGGTTTATGAACCTCCGTAAGTGGAATTACATTCAATTTTCACACTGCTGACATGTATTTCTACAGTGAGTCTGAAAAAGACCCTTAAGATTAAGTATTAAAGATAGCCTAGAACTCAACAGCAAAGCATCACGAGCACACAGAGTGCAAGCTACAGCTTGAGCTTGCTTTGCCTCCTTCACCAGACTCACACCCACCTCAGACTCCTCAATACCAGAATCAGAGCAAAGCCTCAACTCCACATGGCACAGGTGTATATCTGAGAAGTATTTGATGAAATTAGGAGAGAAGAGGTGCTTGCCCACACCCACCTCCTGCAGCATGGTCCTGCCCCTCAGCAGAGGTGGCGCACGCCACTGAAAAGCACCTTGGCTGTGCTGGTATTCCCTACAAGAAGCATTGCAGTATTCATCTTTTCATTTTAAAAAACCCCAAACAGCCCAACATAAAAGAAAAATGACAGAATGCATCTTTTCATTGGCTTTCTTCAGCCATTACATTTAAGAATGGAGAGAAATACAGGTCAGTTCCATATACTTCAATGGCTTAGGGAGAACTTAGTGTAAAAAAATATCATAATTATGAGAAAGAGCCTCTTAGAAATACAAGAGTATTTAAGGAGATAAATCATTAAAGGACAGAGAATTATTATTTTGAAATATACTATAAATAACTGAGTCAAATCATTCTGTTGTGACCTAGACAAAAATGCACGCTGCCTCTACAGGAACTATTCCCTACTGCAAAATATGAGCAGCCTTGAACATTTACTGTGGATGTTCACATGCATATTTATGAGAAATATCACTTCCAGCTAGTTTGCCTATTGACTGGCATCAGTCAATCACTCACAGAAAATGAAAGAAGTAGGTGAGCACAGGCCACATGAGATATTTCTACAAAAGCCTTGGGAAGTTGAGACAGGACAGCAGCGATTGCCTCTTCAGAGCTAACAACATCTTCAAGCAGCACAAATGTGTCGCTATGCCAGCAAATATGCTTTAGAGATGCGTGATTTGCAGATCCAGGCATATCCCAAAACACTAGCCTGAAACTGCAGGGGTAATAGCTGCCCAATGTCCATTTTCTGCACATGCTCAGGCTTGGCAGGGAGGTTACACAGCGTCTGTATCAACGAGAGTAAACAGGTCCATGCTATCAACAGTGTTAATTAATGTATTCTCTAAAATATATTCTTCCTTAGCTTTCCTCAGTGCTCCAACCCTCCCCCCAAAACCTCTGGTCCTTGAAAAGCCCTTCAACTGCAATGGTAAAGCACGAAATACAGTCAAGCAGATATTTTATATGTAAAAATGTGGTTCAGATTTCAGAAACGAGACCTTGCAAAGAATGGATGAGGAAGCAGAACGTTATTCAGATGCCAACTTTTGCTTTGCAGCATCCTCCTAAGTTTCTGTTCTAGTTATACAGGCAGAATTGCAGCAGCTCATCAGGGTTTGTCAAAATCTGGACTGTGGTCTCATTCTGCTAAGGATGGTACTTACTCAACACATGTGGAAAAATATTTCTATGCCTCTGTGGAATTAACTCATCCATTAGCTAAACCTCATCAAAAAAATAAAACTGAAATAAAATAAGACAATACATTTTTGGCCTATTTCCAAAGTTTTGCTTTGCTCACGGTATAAAACTTTTAAGGTGTTGAATACCATTTGGATTGCTTTAAGTGTCTCTTTCCACACACAAGTAAATAACCTCTGTGAAAATATTTTCCATGGATTTACGTCTCATTAAAAATAAAGAAAACTCCCTGTCAGGTCATGAGAATGACAAACCTACCAGAAATATTTCTCAATGAAAAACCCATCCAAATAAAGCTTGTAGGGAAAAAAAGCAAGAAAAAATGACCAAAAGTTCTTCCTGACCAGGAGACCAAGCCAGCTCCCAACATCCTCAGCCTGAACCCTGATCTTTTCTTCAGCATTATCTCTCTACTCTCAACACAAACACCTAATTACTACCAAGGAAAAGGGCACAAGGAAACTGCTGGAAAGCCCCTGTATATGGCAAAGGAAAGCACAACAGGAATGGTAAGGATGAATGGCTGTAGGTCGCTTAGGAGATGATGCACAGAAAAGCAGGAGACAGTGTGGGGCCTTTAAAGGATTTAATCGCTTAGTTTGAGCTAAGCAGTCCAGACAAACATTAGCTGTATTTGATAAAGATCAAACACCCTCCACACCCATCCTTCCCAAAATACACAATAACAGTCCAGCATGACCATCTCCCTCAGACTCAGGTTGTCAGAGAAAAGGCCAAGACACTGCTTTAACCTTTTACACAGTCACATGTTAATTGGAATTTGAGTGCTACAAGCAATTACACTATTCAACATTCCTGTATATTTGGGCACCCATTTTCTACCTCAGCTAAGAAAATAGAATCAGAGAATAGTTTGGGTTGGAAGCAATCTTAATGATCAATATGCAGAAAATTTATTGCAGCCACCCACCTCAGCTAAGATACCAGTTCGCAGAGTATAACAATTAGTGGTCCATGCACAAGCAAGTGAAATAAATTCAATCCTGTAATCCATACACAGCACTTTATCACATGCATTTCACTAAAACAGAGAACTGGTCTGAGACAAAACTACTGAGGACGTAATTAGAGATGCAAGTGGTAGCTTGGAACTTTTAATACTAAACATTGCATTGCAAAATTAGCAAGACAAACTCAGTTAAGCACAGCAGAAAAAGCAGTTCCCAGCTACATTTCTCACCCTGGTAAAAAAAATTGGAAGCCAACAGAAAGTTTTATTAATTAGAAGTGTTAAAACACAAGAAAGGCAAAGTACAAATCATCATTAACATGAATTAAAAAAAAAAACCAAACCAAAAACCCCTAACTTCACTGAAACAAACAAAAAAGATACCAACAGCCGTATTAAAATCCTGAACTGCTGCAAGTAGTGAAAAGAAAAAGAAAGGCAGAAACAATAAAAGGAGAAAAAAAAAAAAAGCAGACGTATGGAAGATATTTTTGTTTCATATCTAATCAGTTAATATTAGATAGTGGCTCTAAACATTTAACTCTTTCAGATGGTTAGGTCCAAATAACTTGCAACAAAAAAACAAGAGAGATTTTATCTGAGTTATTAGAACCCCTTTTCAAAAAGTCCTAGAGTACCAGGGAAGTTCCAAAAGCCTGGAAGAAACTAGGTTTGCTGCAATACTTAAAATGATAATTGCAGAAAATAACTTTATGATAGCCTGTCATCTGAATACTGAGCCCATCAAAATAGTGAGAAGTTTGATTTAGGATTTTATTAATAAGACTTTAATTAATAAGCATTGAGTAATTAAAGCAATTAATATCAAACAAGCTCATGAAAAGTAAGTCCTGTCAAACTAATTAATTTTTTTTGACAGAACTTTAGTTTTTTACTTGTTTTTAGCTGCAAAGACAAGCATTGATGAGATATGCTGCTCCCGCACAGAACTTGACTCAGTTCCACACATATTGATTAAGAAAATGGGAAGATTGCTAGCTTTTTGAGGCACTGTGCAATAGCCAAGCATTTGTCTAGAAAACTCAATTAAAAAAACAAACAAACAAAACAACAAACCTGGAAATGAAAACAAAAGCTGAGGACAATTCTCCTTTTCTTGTGCAACCACATGTAATTGCCATTCTGATTTTCCAATATCCTCTTAACATACCTCAAAAGACAATACTGACTGAATTAAATATTAAATACCCAAACAACTCATCAGAACAAAAAAAGCTCAGAAGCTTCCATCTTTGTGAATCCTGTCCTGTACTACTTCCACATGATGTGAGGAAATGGCCTGGAGTTGCAACAGGGGAGGTTTAGGTTGGACATTAGGAAAAATGACTTCACAGGAAGGGTTGCCAGACAAGAACAGGCTGCCCAAGGAAGTGGAGGAATCACCATCCCTGGAATGGGGTCAAAAGAACTGGCACTTGGAACATGGTTTAGTGGTGGCAGTGCTGGGTTAACTGTTGGACTCACACCCCTTTTCCAACCTTAACCATTCTGTAATTCTGTGATTCTAGCTTCCAACTGGCCTGTGCTTTTCAAGTGGCAAAATGGTGAATTTTAAGCCGGAAGATTAAACACTCAAAACCAAAACTGACAAAAATGCCAAACGAAACTGAAAAACCAAACATAAGGCAGAAACAGCACTGCAAAATTCAAAAGCAGCTTGAGGAGCCCTTTATATGAAATTACTGCACAGGGGCTAAAACAAAGTAAATTAGACCCTCTGCAACTGCTTGAACATTCTGGTTTTCCAACTCTAAGCTTGGCACCTGGTGGATAAGTATATGTCTGTCTTTTTCCTGCATTTTTTGAGTTCCAGAAGTGTGACTAAATACCAACATAAATAGTACCAAATTATACATTGTCAGAACATCTACGCTGTATAATAGAACCCCTGCTAAAACACAACCTCATCAGACTTTTCTGTTATTATGCTTCCTCAATATGCACATTTTTGAAGTTAAAGATCTCTGGAAATAGCAGAACTGCTCTTAATACATATCAAACACGCATTTTAGATATATCAGTAACAGGCAAAGCAATAGAAAGGCTGCTATTCCCCAGACTGAATTTCACAAGGTTTACATAGGCCCAACTCTCCAGGTCCCTCTGGATGGCATCCCTTCCCTCCAGCACTCAGCTCCACCACACAGCTGGATATCAACTTAATTACTTTCTTTTTCTTACAGCGAACAGTACACAGCAAAGCCTACTCAACCTTTTCAGGGTTTTATTTCAAGGTGGAAAGTGAAACCAAATTAGAATTCCAGAAATAATTACAATTTCACAGACCTTCGCCTAACACACAGGTGCTACAGAAACCTATTGATACTACTACTCCAACAAAAGACTTTTCTGATATATTCTTAGAACATAACAAAAACACTAAGGGTTCCTGTGGGAAATTCAACATGCTGGACAAGAAAAAGAGATTTCTGGATCTCTGATTTCCAAGTATATTAGTTGCTCCATCAAATAACAAATTAACAATTCCTACAGCCTTATTGGGAAAAAAACAAACAACCAACCTCCCTCTTTCTGTGTCAGATGAAGATCTTTGCAATCAGCCTGCTGGATGGCTATAATCTTGATCCAAATTACATCTACTAGAGTAGAAAACAGTTCATGAACTGGTTAGGTTTAGGTTTTAACAACAGCAAAAAAACCCAACTTCACCGCAGTTCTAAAAACAGTTAAAAAACAAATTATGGGATACTGTTGAAGACAGTTATCAAAAAAATTGCCATTTTACTTGTGAAGTTAAATGCATAGCAGTAGTGGATGGATCCACAAGGATACCCATGCAAGAACATTTCACAAAAGTATCATAAAAATTGAATGGATTAGAAAAAAATTCTTTAAATATACAGCTTTAGCAACTCTGGAAATACGAATCTTATTCTAAACCGTATCAGTTAAAAGGAAAAAAAAAATCAAAACCAAAAAACTTAAGTATGACCTAAATTTACTGTATTCAGGCCTTACAACACTCTCTGTAAAAACTTCTTTAGCTAGAGGTTGACTACAAACTAGCCCCTAGAAATTAGGACAGAGCCAGAATAATACATTCTGCTACCAAAATATTATTTTATTAACACAAAACAAGCAGGTGTCTTATTCAGACTGAGACAGGAGATAAGAAAACACAAACTCCAGCAATTGCAGCAATACAATCCCTCCTTCTGACTAGGTAAAAGCTTCCCATGTGGAATATCCCTTAAAAACCCTAACAAGCCAAGAGTGCCTGAAGCCAGGTGTCTCCACATCCCTCCTATTATCATCATAATGCTGAAATTAAAGAAGATGAAGACCACTTCTTACTACCTTTGAAAGGATCCTAGAGTCTCCACCCTTCCTCAAGTTGCTGGGCCTTCTGAGGTCTCTTTATCCCCATCTTCCCTTAGTTTGCAAAATGAAACTCTCACATGCACTATGCAAAGGCAAGACCTCAAAAACAGAATCAAAGTAATTCACATATGCAACAAGGACATGGTCATCAGTAGCTGAAAGAATAAATACAGGAGTATTGAGTCCAAGCAGGAAAAATTCTCTAAAGGTGCAAAAATTAACAGTCATTTAATTAATGAATGACCCAGCAGAATTTCGAGGTAAGCAGTGAAGTGAACATTTGTTCATAAAAATGGTCTTTTATTTCCTTCTTAATTTTGGATCAACAGGAACTTGTCTCTCTCAGAATAAACAAACCCAAACAACCCATAACACCCAAAAAAAGACCAAAATCTAGACTAAAATACCCCAACCAGATGCCCCTTCAGCTCAAACTTCCCAGGTTTTCCTTCAGTATAGGGCAGGAAAGAGCAAGCTCTCAGCCACCCCTCTTCATAACTTTTTGCTGCTACCTCACCCCTACAGAAGGAAAACCCTTGGGAGAAGTGACTTGTCAGACCAGGAGGGAGCCACATGGACACTGAGTATTTTTATAAATTCTATTTTCATCTATTATTCTATTGCTATACTTTAAAAAGCTTGCTTAGGTCACTTATGAGGTAAGTTATGTTTGTTGTATAGGTAACAAATACTGATCTGAATACAAACTGCTTTTAGCATGGTATCACTACTGTATTTTTAACAAATCAAACTATTCCTTTAGCACATCCTATTTTATAGATCTCTGTCCAACTCAACAAAGCTGGTACAAAATACCAGTGCTTTCAGAGATGTCACAACAAAACAACTTTCACCAGAACAAGAAATTCAATTACATAATTTTTCTTTTTTTCATTTTTAATCCTCCTCTTTGCATTGGCTTTGATGAAGACTGCTGATGGCCTGTCAAATTAAAAATGGAATAAAAAAAAATCAATGCTGAATTTTCAACTAAATTCTCAATTTATGGGGTTTTAGCCTCCTTGGTGATATGCCTCCCACACAGCCCAAAAGTATAGTGCCATGCCTGGCTCTCGACCCAAGCACTATATAAACATCCCTTCACGCTTCATGCCAGAATTCCTGCCTATACTTTCACTCAAGTCCACCAAAGGACGGGAGAGAGAGTCAGACAAAGACTTTGCATGCTACTCAAAGCTTTTACATAACTTTTTATGCAAATAATGAATCAGGAACAGAATTAACTGCCCTCAGCAGAAAGACGGGGTACAGCAGACAAATTTAATTTGCTTTTACTGTAGCTGCTTTTCCCATAGCTTTTGAAGTTGTGTTTAAAACATAAAGCAGAAAGCATCCCAGAAGCCCCAAATTCGACATCCAGGACCACTCAGAGATATTTCTTCAGCTAGGAAGGCTGAAAGGCTCCACTATTTTCCAAAAGAAAATGATAAAGGGGGCTTTTAATCCAGAAGCACACACAATAAAGCCTGTCTCATCTCAGATGGTTTCCCAGGATGAAGGGGGCAACATCCTGTTCTCCCACCCCTCCAACAGACACAGGCCCCATCATGGGGAATGCAGCCCCTGCATGCCACAAGCGAGCACTTTGATGTCTGAGTGCCACTGCCAACAGTCCAAAACCAGATGCAGCAACCAAATCTTGTTTAGCCAAGTTTTCACTTTGTTTGCAATGATATGGACTAGAAATCACTTTGGAGGCAGTGCCCAGCTGGGTGGCAAGGCTGCAATTCCCATCCCATCCCTGTGGAGGGGAAGCACTCAGTGCAGCACTCACTCTGGGCCACGTTTACAAAGCCTTTATTTAAATATACCACCACCTCTGCTGAAAGTTGGGAAAGACCAAAAAAAGCTCAATTAAGTACTGTGTGAAAACAAGTTACTGTGAATCAACAGCCAAACACAGTAACTGCACATATTCGCGTGACTTTAACTCAAGTGACCCTGCTTTTGCCAGGGGCGAATAATGCACATGCAATTACCAAGAACATGAATTACAGCTGATGAACTGTAACCTGTTTGTGCAACTGGAACGGTGGGTGTTTCTGGAAATCCTATCATGTGCAGACTTACATACTCGGTCACCTTAACCACTTGTTCAACCCTCCCTTGGAATGCCCGCTTGATTTTTCCCCCGTTCTTGGGCAGCATCAGTTAAGGTTGTGTGACCTGTGTTATCTCCATCTCTCAGAGAAAAGCCCAGAAGCCCTGCCAAGGTGCCACAGCAGATGCTCATTGCCCTCATCATGCTGCATAAGACAAGCAGTTCAAAACTCCATTTATGCTGGAAAAGCTACCTGGATGAGGGACATACTTCTGAAAGAAGAAGCTGAAACAGTAAGATACTGCAAGTTTTATATGCCAACAGTCACTAAAGTGCTCCTGTGCACTTATATGTGGCTCTTCTACTACCAATTATAAAAAAAAAACGAACAAAAAACTGCAGTGAGAGGAGAAACTTCAGCTGTTTTAAAAACTGCCCACCTGTCAGGAGGACAGGACTAAAGACTCACCCAGACATAAGGCACGTCACGTACAGCAACGGCAGCCGCGACCAACTTGCCTTTAGATGTATTTGCAGTGATTTTAAACTCTGAATAGGTGTCACACACATTTAAGCCTGTAACAATAAATGGTGTCAAGAGGCAAATGTCACTTCAGGATTGCAGCTCCGGACTGTGTACAGGAAGACTCAACAGCAGCCGTGCTGGCACATCAGCCTTTCCAAGACGGACTCGCAGGGAGGAGCGATGGATGGGCTGACTCACCCGCTCTGCTGCCTGCTACGAGCCAGCTGCAATTCACTGGACGGATCACAAGTTGGAGCGAAACAAACAGATCAGGAATTTGCACCTTTTAGAAATGCTTTTCAGACAACAAAAAAAGGCCCATCAGTCAAGTTCCCAGCACTGAGGTCTTTTACACCGGAGGAAGAGCAAGTTTACTGGCACTGCACGCACATGAAACCATTAACATGTAATATTCCAAACTGGAAGTGTTATTAAGCCAGTGATGTGCCGAAAAACTGCAGATGCCAACTGTTTGCAAATTTCTGGCTTCAGCAGGACTCTTCAGATCCTCTGAAACATAATATAAATCATATTTACAAACCAAAAGACATGTGTAGTCTCATATGTCAAGCCACAGTGATTTACAGGCACTTACGTGTTCTCACTTTTCAAAGTATGTCATCAGATGCCTCAGCACTGAGTTAGAAATACAAAGAGAAGTAGATAACATCCCAAATAACTTATTTCTATTTGCTTCCATTTTAAGTTCTGGACATGCAGAGTAGATATTTTCATTCATCTACACTTTAGCACCTTTCTCTGGGTTTTCAATCTCTCTTCTTTCAACATGTTAGGGTGCAGAAAAATAATTAACAGATATAAATTACAGCTGCCTCAGGGATAGAAGTGACAGCGTAGAAAAGAAGCTAAACATAGATTATACAAGCAGATTGAGCAATGTGAGCAATGTACTGAGATGCATTTCCATGTGTTTTTTGATTCACATCTTCTTGCATGAGGACAAATGCAAAGAGTACGATTGAAAAAACACAGGAGGCAATCAAACAGCATCTCCAAGCTGGCACCACTGAAAGAAGTGATACTTCCTGAAATAAGGAAAGAGAAGTAAAGGTTGTTTTGCAAACCAGCAACACAATAGTGGCCTCGGTAAAAACTGTTTTGAAGAAGAATTTGCAGTCACTGGAGATACTGCTCTGAGGCTGCCTGCCCTCCTCAGGCAGCTCAGTTTGCAGCGACCTCCTCTAAATGAAACCATTCCAGACTCCTTCTGTTACAACACCAGATCCCTACAGTAGTTTCAGCCATGGCACAGGCTCTTAGCAGCAAGGCACTGTAACCAAGGTGAACACTCTGAGCACGTTTTTCTTTCAGAAAGAAGGAATAAAGTCCAGTGGATGAGGGGAGACACTATTTTGGCATCTGAATTTAATCAATGCACCTATCAGCACATCAATTTAATTTAATCAAAACACCAAAGAAGTATCATCACAGGTATGGCAGAAAACTGCAGCAGTCCTTTTTGGTGGCTGCACACAAGTGCAAATGGATAAAAAGAAAACAGAGACAGAACCACTGAAGTTTGTATCTACAGAGGAGTCACATCTACACAAAGAGAAGGAGTGGTTTAAGTTTGCTCTGGTTTAAAAGGCGTGTCAGACCAAGACTTGCTGCACAGCTCTACAGTGAAGTGACACTGCCACGACTCTGCAGGACTGCCAGCAGTGGCCAAGGCTGGCAGCCAGGACACATCCCCCAATACCCTGGGGCATTCCAGGTGACAGCCTGATACTCCCATGTCCCTGCATATTTGCTATTTCTGTTATTCAGGGCAGCTAAACTGAGCTAGCACAGGGATGCACCCACGTGCCATAACAAAATACCACCCTTTTGCAGCTTAAATAAACATATACCTTAGAGCAGCAGGAATAAAAGGAGAGATCAGTGCAACAACAGCACAGAAGCTTACAAAGGCCATAGGTAAACTGGTGTTTATCAGGAATAAAACCACAAAAAACCAGCAACACACGTTTTTGGTAAGGTCAGTAACAATGACCTCCCAGGCCATGGTCCCTCACACGATTTCCCTCCACTCTGACTGGGAGGTGAAGTGGCGGTGGCATTAAAACAGAGTGGGATATAGGGTAGAATTTAAAAACCTACCTCCTCAAAGGCAAGATGTTACTTTCATGGTTGTGCTGGTTATTTAACCACAGTCCAAAAACCTTGAAGTGGTTTGGTGAAATTTTTAATGGACAAAGTATCACAGGAAGAGTAGGCAAATCAGGTGGGCTTACCTCAAGCTTTCAGCAGGTTAACATAAAACCTCTAAACCAAAACTACAAGTCCATCCATGGACAGGCTGGTACAGAATCATCAAGTTTTTTTGTCAGGCTGCCAGAATACACTGACTTTCAACTATTATTTGGAATACAGTAGAGCCTGAGGCCCCCAGTGCTATATTATGTCACATCTGATTTTGGATTTCTGTCTAGGAGCTTATTAAAAACAAACCAAAAAACAAACAAACAAAAACCCCCAAAACAACAAAAAAATGTAACAGATTCTCAGTCTTATTCTTCCAACCAATATATGATGTTCATGTAAGAAAGGGTAAAGAAATAGAACACAGCTTGGCATGGCTGCACAGCAAGTCCAAGCGCAATCCTCATACCATGATCCAGTCCTGCAATCCCAGACGTCATTTCTTATCACCTTTAGCTTCCTGGCACCATTCACCAAGTCGATCAATATAAAGACAGATCGTTTTTTAACTGCTGAAAGAACCTGGTAACGTGGAAGTTTCACTCTGCCCCTCCCAGGACCCGCTGCTGTCCATGGAGGGGAAGCTCCAGGGCAGCCCAGGTAATTTAGGGAAGGCACCACTCCCAGGCTGCTCCCCTGGCTCAGGAGCTGCTCTCCCATACAGGGACATGGCACTGCAGCCACCAAAAACTCCATCGTTGTCCTGACCTTCTACTCATCAGAGGAACTGAGGGGAGGAGTGACAGGAACAGACCCTCAGGCTGGAAGCCCAGAAGCCACACACTGACTACATCTGCAGCGCCCCAAATCTAAATCATCAGTTTTAGCACAAAGACTGGCCCCACACCAAGGTGCATTCACTGCTTGGACGAATCAGTGCTCTGCAGACACCTGTCCCAGCCTAGACAGACCCAGTACACTGCCCAACAACATTTTCAGGTGTTCCCACGGAGAGAATACTAACCTGCCCATCCCAGCTCAGGATAACCAGCAGCAGCGCTCCTGCTCGGAACCCGCAGGCTGCACGGGGAGGAGGCTGCGGATCCCCCCATCGGCACTGCCTGCATCCCACAGTGTCACTGCTGTCACTGCTGTCCCACTGCTGTCAGTGATGCCGCTCAGCCCCTTGCCGAGCTCCTGCTTCCCAGCGGGTCAGCCAGCAGAGCCAGCCCACCCCGAGAGAGGGCACCTCACTCCGTGCAAAGCAGCCTCGCAGCCGCCGATTGTCTGCGCTACCACCGCTCACCACGAAAACTTTCTTTTACAAAAAAATCCTGCCAGCTGCAGAGAGCAAGCAAAGGAGTGTATGCCACCTGTGAATTTGATCCCGGGGAAAAAAAAATCAACAACGGTGATCTGAAGGAGAACACAGGCTACAATTACAAAATATTAGAGATAAGTGATTTCATTATTTGCACGATTTTCTGTGTAGATGAGAAAGTCAGTAAGGCACTGCTAAGTGCCTTGACTAAGTTTAAATTCAATTATAAGTACGTTTTTACCACTTGAGAATTAGATTGGTACATTTTTCAACCAGCAATAATCAGCAATTCTACACTTTTTTTTTATTCCAGTCAATAAATACAAGACAATGATTGTCCATGATTTGAAATGCAATTTGTCCTAATAAACTTATCTAGGGATTTAAACCACATTCACATTATGGAATCTGAATGACAGTTTTTTAAAATGAATTAATGGACTTTGAGATAACACATTTAACTTAACAGATACATTGAAAATATATTACTGAATGTGAAGATCTAAAAAAAAAAAAAAAAAACCACCAAAAAACTACCCACAAAAATCAATCTCTTCAGGTTTAGTTTAAGAAAAAGCTTGAAAGTTTATTTTGTAATTTTTCCAAATTACTCCAAATTTAAAACTAACTAAATAGAACTGGATTTGTTAACTTAATTCATTAGCAACCTGTTCCACCTACATCACCACTCAGGGTCTTGTTATTTCCTGCCTCCATTCATACTATTTATTTCTTTTAACTTTGTCCCTCAGCCCCTAACTGGAACCTTAAGGACTGAATTTTTGTCCTTCCAGACCAAAACAATGTAACAGCCATAATTATATCACAGTGACACAGTTAATATTAACAGTCACCTATTTATATTTAGCATCCTGTTTTTTTCAAAACCTCTTTTTGGCCCCCCTCCATCCTGCCTCTCCAATATTGTGTCCATCATCCCAATACTGCCCACTCATGCATTCCTCCATGTCCCATCCTCATGACCATGCAGCTGGGGTTGCCCTTCAGCGTGTGTTGCCTCATCCGTCTGGAATTCCCTTTCTCCAGACTGATACTCTCCTTGGTTCTCACCTTTATGTGTGTACACACACCTTCATTTACAGTCATCCACTAAATCCCACGTGGTTTTTTTCCTGCCCTCACCAAGGTCAAAGAAGACAACAAAAATACTCCGGCCTTTCCTGCTTTTGCACTTCAGTATTTTCTTTTATTCCATTCATAATATGTTTCATTCCCTTTCTGCCTGCAAAGTAGCCCAAGTGCACATCTCTCTCTGGCTTTACAGTTACATTCTACACACGTCCATATTTTGCCAGTGCACATAAATATACGCCTGCACCTTGCAGGGAAGTATTCTGCACCAAATACAGTAATTCTGACACTGACTCAGGCAGTGACACTGTATCACACTACAGGCAGGACAGCAGTATCTTTAATAATGACACTTACTGCTTCCTCTCCCTCTCATTCTTTTGCAGTCCAAATGAAATTGGAAACAAGCTGAATATTGCCAAGTTTCTCCTTGGTATTTAAACAGCTCTCTGCTTTTTTACAGAAAATATAAACTGTTTGGAGAAATCACCTTTACAAACCTTTTTTTTTTTTTTTTTTCCCCCCTCAGGCAAAATTACTTTGAATTTTGACCCAGGTTAGAAAGGAAGAGTTATTTTTTGGTTAAAGCTTTCTTCTTTATGCTGAACTTGCTTATCATGTAGCATTTACAGCCTTTTCCAGAGCACCTGTGCTGAGAGGTGAACCCTACCTGGCCACTTCTATGCTTATTATGAATTCTCTTTACATACAGCTCATTGGACAGCACATTCAAAAGAAGGAACATCTCTGGAAAATTTTGCATTTAGCTTTCTTGCTTCCTGTTTCATAAAACCAAGTCTGACTCCTGTTAAGTGTCCTTTCTCTAATATTAGTAGAACGTATCTGGATTTGCTGTTTACCTTTTAAAACCAAGCAGTCTTTTATCAGTGCATATTTCACTGACACTTTAGAATATGGAATTAATAAAATTCACAATAATTTATTCCGGAATACCTCCCAAATCTTTAGCGTGCAAAAATGGCTATGTGCTTTTTTGGTCACTTTCCTCTCTTTTTTATTCTAGGTGACTCATGTAGCTGTGAACTTAATTGGCATCACTTAAAGTAGTCTGGGAAATTTCATACTGCTGAATGTGAATGTGTTACTATGTATCTGACTGAGATCTAAATAAATTCCACATTTGGCCCAAGGAAATAAGACACACAAGATTTCAACCTGTTCTTAGAGAGTAAGAAAAACAGCATTCTAGACAGACAGATTCACTTCCCTGCAAGCCCCCGCTGTAGATCAAGCAATACTGACAACAACAGTAACTTCTGCCCAGATAGCCACAAGATAACCAAACTCTGCTTCTCCATGAAATATTCTATTCATTAAGAAGATAAACCAGAATTATGTGTCATGCCATTACTAAAGCAGAAAAGCACGGCTGTGAATTAAAATCAGCAATATGTCATTTTACTTTTTTCTTTAGCATTTTCCATCAGGGCAGCATTTGCCTTTGTCAGGAACTCACAATGCAAAGAAAACAGAAAACATTGTTGGCCTTCCTCAAGTGAAAGCATGGTTAAAGGGATATATGTGCAGTGTCTTCATAATTTCACAGACAACACTCCTGCAAACACAAGCTCTTACAACCTGGGACATGATCCTGAGAGTATGTTGGGTGCTTCATGTGTACTAAACCCACAAGAGAAAGCACTCAGACCCTTTAAAAGCCTATGCTATGATTTGGGGCAAATACACAATACAGAGATGACACAGTGGGGGACACTTATGTACTGATGCCACGCTTCTCAAACCAGCACTTCCTCAGCTGGAGGACAGGAAGAACAGAAAATAAACAACCAGTAACCATCTCTAAGGTACAACAGTTGTATTTTAATCAAACAGGTAACATTAAACTTTTAAGCGCTGAGTATCGTTTTCATTACTGTATTATTACCAATGACAGGGAGTCACAAAATTATAGAATGAGTATCATGAATTTAAAATACTAAATAACCACACTGTTAGTTAAGACCTCAGAAGCGGGTTTTAAATACAAACATACTATTGCCAGCAACAGATTCATCTTAATACTAAAATCAAAGATGTTCCATACATCTAGAATGCCATTAAGTTTGTATTTGTTCCTTTTATTACAAGAAATAACACAGAAAATGCAGCACTGTCTATTTATCAAAGTCCTACTAGAGTTCAAGCTCATCTCCATTAATGTTCATGATTTTTTAACCTGTAACATCGGAGCAAATTGGAACCTGCCTAGGAATAACCTGAGCTACCTTATTTGCATGGGCACTTTCTTTTGGCAGTGGAAAACTGTACAGAGGACCTTGATCCCCCTCTTTTGCACTCAAGTAACTACCCAAGTTTTGAAAACATGCTTCTAAATATTTGAAGTTCTTGAGTACACACAGCTTATTGCAGGAAGAACATAAACCTTAATGGCTCTGAGAGGCAAAAAATATGACTTAACACCTTGCAAAACAGTTTGTATGGCTTGAATTTCTCAATTCCATAATAACCCTTGCTTTTGCATACATGTACCTGCAGTGCATACCAGGGGGCACACAGGGTCTAGTGAGGCTTTGTGGGTACATATCAGGGTAGAACTGGTCCAAAATATTTTAAATGACTGCTATTATCATTATTAATATTTGCATTTACTTGTTTTGTACTGTGGAGTTTTAACTGGGCTGCAAGGCTGTGGAAGCATGATTCATTTCCTATCATAGCCAGTCCGCCTTAAATCATTTATTCAATGCCCCTGATGTTAGCAATTCTTTACATGTACTTGAACTCCAACAATTAGACAAGAAATGTTAGATTAGGGACACAACTAAGGAAAAGCTATTAAACAGGCCTTTGTTTTAAGACAGAGAAGGTAAAAGCATTCCTCGATGCAATAAAAAGTGAGTATTTACATGCTATACCCTAATTAAGATTTTTTTTTTCTGTAATTCTACTGGCTGTCCTGGAAGAGCCATAAACATTTAGTAAAATAATCTCAATTTATACTGCTTTGTTCTATGCCTTCAAGTACCGTACATGGCTGTACTCCAGATCAAGTAGTTGTCCTCAAATGCCTTCCAACAAGCCCTGCCAGATTCTGTGGTTCAGAAGTAATTTAAAGGCAGAAAGCTGTAGCAAATGAGACCTAGTGGAAAACAGAGAATGCTTTACTTCATCCTAACTGTTTGCAGAACATAAACGGAAATCCACAAAGAAAGAAAGAAAGGAAAAAGACAAGGAAGTGCCAAAATGCCATGTTTCTCTCTGCAGACGAAGTTAATGACTCACCAACATCATGATATGGCATGTGCAAGTGCCTTTTAACATTTGAGGAATTTATAATTTAAAAAAAAACCCAACAAAGAAACCCAGAAAAATACTGTCCTTGTGGAACCACATCTTTGTTTTTAAACAGCCTTTATCCACTTTTCTTTTTTCCCTTTCTTATTTCTGGTGTGTTATTCTACACTTTCAATCACCTGCACTGAATAAACTAATTCCTCCTAGTTAGAGCAGAGACCATCAACCACTTGGCCATTAAATGCAGCCAACTGCTCGTAACTCCAGCAGATGGTTCTCTTCTGCTGGACAACAGGAACTTTATGGTCCTTTTCCTGATTTCTCTCAAGAGAGACAGAAATTCTTTATTTAGAAAGCAATCACTCCTGCAATATAGTCTTGTCCCCTGTGCAGCCTATTTCCAGTTACCCACCCTGCACTCCCATCCCCTCCCCAAGAACACTGAAAGCATCAAATAGAAATGAGCTGACAGCAGAGCTGAGCTTAAGCCACCAGATGCCGCAGGAAGTTCTCACATCTATGTGTTTATCCTGGGCTTTTCTGCTTCAGCTTGATCAACCGGCACACCATGGTGTGTATTCCCACACTGGTTCTCATGGCACTGATAGGGTGCCCTGGGGAGTGGTGAAGGACATCAGCTTCCAGAGGAACCTTGAGAGGGAAAATTCCCATGGAAATTAACTTCACCTTTCCTGACTGCAGAGGGTCTTAAAAGAAGAGCCTTAGAAAACATCTAAAAAACTTCAAATAGGAGAAGAAAAATTTAAGGAACCCAAAGGCAGTTCAGAAGCTACAGATTTAATTATTCATGACCACCGGACTACTAGATTTCCTTGGATTCTTGGAAGGTTTTTCCTATATCCTTGTACAGCAGCACACAAAAGAAGAAATCCTTGTGATGAGGGAGTCATCCCTCACAACTCACAGCCCAAAAGAAGGTGACATAGCTCCATTCAAGGTAAGCTCATGCCACACAAAATCCTTTTGCTAGTCCTGGCCTGTTCTCAGGACTGGAGATCAAGATTGCTGGGGTGAGGGTTTATCCTACAACAGCATCCAGAGACCCTCCTTCTACCTGGACTAAAACTCTGTCACACCCACAGCTGTGCCTCATCCCATATCCTCCTATCCCAAGAAGGCCAGAGACTTTCTTTTATTCCTTGAAACTTTCAATTACAACCATTAAGGACTCAAACTGATTATTTTTTTGTTCACAAAATGCTTAAATACATTTTTCTCAACTTTCCCAAAATAATTCCTTTCTTGGGATGAATGCAAGCATAACAGTTTTCAAACTGAAAAGAATTCATATGGCAAAGAAGAGAGAAGAACAGTTACAAAGCTATTAAAAATACAGTTGAACTACAGCATATGCTACAAACACACCACACATACATTTTAGACAGAACTTAGAAACAAATTTTAATGTAGCAGAGCTATTTCTGCTTGCCAAATGAAACTTTAGTAGGATACTTTTTTACAACTTCTCATGACACAGTTTTTTGAGGATAGCTGTGAATCACTGCTTAGTCAAAGTTCTGGTGTAATATGCCCAGTTTGTGAGAATGTACTGTTTTGTTTTTAATACAAAACAGTTTTACATATTGCAATTTAAACTATAGACATAAACTCTTCAAAACAGTAACTTTATGTTCAAATAAAACAGGTGCACCAAAGTGTAATGTTTCCAGTTATTTATTTCACTGCTGAATTTTCGGTAGTTTGCTAAACCTTCTGTAAGCTTTTAGGCAATTAAGTATCTGTTACATCATTTCTATCTGCTCATTCAGGGAAGAAGTTTGCAATCTCTCCAGAGAGAGTAAATGAAATGCTTACAAAATAATTTTCTATGGGACAACAAAGATGCTGGATCTGGGGGCCAATGATGGAAAGACATCAGCAGGCAAGACCAGTAGGCTGATGAACTCTTACAGCTGAAAATTCCAGGATGCAAACCAATTTTCAAAGCTGGTGCTGGCTATTTCAGTAATTCTCAGTCCTGGACTCGAAGTAGTATTTAACTCCGCTGCTCCTTCACATACACAGAGGGCTCTGTCCAGGAGCAAGGTGTGCCCTACTTTCAATATGCTGTCTTCAAGAAGACAGCTACCAAAGCCATACAGCTGGTTAGCACAGATCTAAGAAGGGGAGAGGTAGAAAAAATATATTTTTAAGAAAGCATGGAAAGAAAAGTTCAGCTCACTGAGCTCCTTCTCAACCTTATTGTGAGCCCAGTTCTCAGATCTGCTGTAAGGGAGGAAAGGCCAGGCTCCCTCTGTGAGATTGGGGCTCTTCTGTCCCAGCTTCTGCCTGAAGGCTCCTAATGAGGAGGGGAGGCAAAAACATTTGCACAACAGTCAATTATTCAGTAGCCTGAAACACAAGGGTGTGTGGAAGGTGGAAGGATCTACAGCTTAACTGGGCGAAACAGGGGGCAGTGAGAAAAGTAAGTTACTGAGATGTTCAACAGCACAGAAAACAACCTAAAACACCTAAACACACTACTCAAATTGGCCTAAGAATTACACAATCATGTATTTCCAAGAGTAAGTGCCAAAGAAGCATTTTATTTAAGTATGATTCTTTTCCATATTACCATATGAAAGCAATTGGTACTTCTAAACTACGTGACAGAGATCATAATTTAACAGACAACCGCAGGAAATACAGTGTAGGCAGCAAACATGATTAGTCTGTAGATATTTGCACTGAGACCAAACTCCACTGTTAAGACATTTTATTTTTGTATTCCAGTGTTATACAGACAGCCCTCTCAAAAAGCCACAAAGAAGACTTCTGAGAAAAGGAACATGTGTCTGCTCATCCTTGTATAAAATACCCCACAGAAATAGATTAATTTTTCTATTGAAAATAAAATGAAATAAACCAGTCTTCCTGCAAACCCCACAAAATTTCTTAATTGGACAGCTCTTCTTAGAATACGTCTCTCAAAGGGAGGAGTCCACAGAACAAGTCTTTAGTGTTTTAATCTTGCCACAATAATTCTCTCTTCAAAGGTCTTATTTCTAAAATATGCATCAACTGCATCAATAGATTTTTAGTAACAGAAAAGAAAAAAACCTGTAACTGTTATAACTGTTTATGAAATCCATCCATCCAGTTTTTTTATCATACGCTGTTGGTGTTACAGGCAATTATTTCTGGCCAGACATGACTTTATTGGCAGAAAAACTAAGGGAGGGGTGCAGGCGCCCTTGCCTTAGTGCTGCCCAAACACACAGCTGTCAACAGCTGCACAGCACCTTCCTGAGGTCCCCCATCCTGGGGTGCCTTCACCCCATGCATCAACACAAAAACCCCTCAATGTCGTAAGGATTTTGGTAAATGCAATCTTTTGAAAAAAATACCCTTTCCAACATAAAGCACAAGTAGCATAAATTAGCATTTTCTCCACTGAACACCTCTGCTTTACTTAAAAGCGTCAGCAAGTTAGCTCTTTATGACGCTCAAAAGTGGTGGAGGAAAACAGGAAAATATCTGGTTGGTTCTGACAGCTTTTTAAAATTAATTTTATTCAGTTAAGCACTTTTCTTAATGCACTGCAAATGTTGTGAGTGCAATGCCACTCTGCAAAACAATGGTGTGGAAATCCTGCATTCTACCCAGTGTGTGTGATTTTTCAGTACTCTGTAATTCTTGAATACACTTGTGGCTGAAGTACACACACACTTAAAATGTTCGTGAAGTTAGTCACTCTGAGCCTAACGTACCTGGTCAGGTAGCACTGCTAACTAAAAACATCACAGTGACACACAAACAACCTCCCTGAAGTGTGACAGCAGAGTTATATTTGCATGCTACAAATACGCGCAGACAACAGGCACCTTATTCATCAGTGGGCATGAACACAAAAATGCCAACCCCAAAACAACAACAAAAAATGGCCACTTCTTTACACTGTGGCTTATCAAACAAAAAGCAAATAGAGCAAGTATTGTTTCTGTGTGGTGAGATCTTCCACACTGCCACCATGTGCAGGGAAATTCCACAGGAACAGTTTGCCAGAAACTCCCCGACACACCAGGAAAACTGTATCAGCAGCAAAGATACAGCTTTGAGAGACGTCAACAGCAAATCTATGTAGCTGGTTGAAATGGTGGAAGGTCATCATCTATCTGCTAATTAATTTATAATGTATCTCTTTCTTGCTCTTCAAAAATATTGTTATCACTTAATGAATGCAGAAGCTCTAGCTAAACAACATAGCGGTGTTTACCTGGAATATCATCTTAACAATAACAATACTAGTAATGCTAGTAATGACAATGATAACAATGGTAACAACAACAATAATAATAATAATAGCAATAACAAAAAGAATAAGCAGTAATATCATATTGTCATGTTTAATATTATTTAACTTTTATTAATAGCTTAACCACCCGATTCCCTAAACTTCAAAATGTATTTATCAAATTCATTGACACAAATGTAAATGATACTTGTCTCAAGGGCCCCTAATGTGATAATTCTTCCAATCACTCAGTACAGATGCTAACAATAAAATTCGAATGGATTAGCACATCAGTACAAAACTCTACAAAGCTTTTTCAAATGCTGTTTCCACTTTGATTTCATTGTGCAATTGATAAAACATTGCTATCTGTACAGCACATCTCCTTTGAAATCCAACAAAAATAATGCTGCAGTTTTGGTAAACTACTTTTGAAATTCACTCAGATTAATAACATTACAAGTTAACACCACATGTTTATTTATATTTCTATGCTGCCAGGGAAGTATATTTAAATATTGCCTCAGACACAGCTTACAATATGCAGTGCCTGCTGCAAACCAAACTCATTTGCAGAGCATTGATGTGGCAGACTGGAAACCACAAAACCACATTTGTTATTACTTATCAGTGCTGTTTTCCTAATGCTCTGTATAAATGAATAGGTGAAAGTCTTCAGAAAAGCTATAAAAAAATGGCATTTATCTTTTTCTATAACAGGAATATTGATTCCCAGATGCTACAATAGTCTAATTTTTCTAGTAAGGGCAGGGATGAACTCTGGCACTCCATAAAGCACAACCTTTAAATGAAGGTCCTAATCCCACAGTCTGTTTCAGGCAGGCAGAATCACGCAACTGCACTGAGAGCCATTAATTTAATTAGAACTGTTCATATGCTTAAAGTTAAAAATGTGTTTAATTACATGCTGAATTAAGCCCAGACTGGGGTAAACTATGCCTCAAATCTTACAGCGACTTGTGCTTTCCCAAGTAAATTTGCGCTGTTGTTATAAAAAGACATTTCACATGGAAAGAGATTAATCTAGCCCATCTCCCAGAGCAAGGCCAAACAGTTCGGGAGATACAAAGACTGAGACTGCTCCCTGCATAAAGTAAAATATGTAACAAATATTGGTTGGAAAGCTTAATGTCCTTCTATGTGGCCTCTAGGGCTGGATTTTCAAGTTTTTTCAGTACCTTAAAATGCATATATAGAGAATAAAAAAGTCTAAGTGGACTAGACACCTAACCACTCATAAGCCCATTCAGTCTGCTTATGTACCGTAAAGAATTTGACCAGGACTGTTGCCATCTGCAGGTGCCTGAATACCTTGAAAATCTAGAGCCTAGGAGTCTATCCTTGCATACAACTGTGATAAAACAGTTGATGTATCAGCACAAAGGTGAAGACCTGCCTGAGGTATGAGAAGAACATAATCCTAAAAACATTAACAAATGTTGGATAGCATTAAGCTCATCCTTTTTTTTTTTCATTAATTCTGATGGAGACATACGTAGAGAATGATTTTTTCACGTTAACAAGTAATACTAGCACAGGGCCATGAATATTTCGTTTCTAATAGATACTTTTAAAGTATCTAATGGATACTTTCTAAGGCCTGGACCTAAGAGGCATCTGTCCTGAGATGAGCTCATCAGACAAGCCCAGTAAAATAAATGTGTGTGCAGAACTAATCATCTTCTCTTACCATGAACACTGGGCTCCTGCTGCATCTTGGGCTCTTGCAACAGGACCACACTGGGACAGAAAGACCCCTTCTCCTTAGCAGATCTCGGTTGTGGTTTGTAGAACTAGGAATGGCTACTAATTCCCTGAGATCCCCATGGATGGAGCTGCTCCACCTACAAATAATTGACTTGTGCAATCAATATATACTAGGGTATTATTTAACTTCTTGCTTTGGTATAGATCTCATTTATTACAGATGCAGTACCTTTGCTGGCTCCAGAGCGAGAATTCTGACTTTCAGGTGAGTGAGATCACAACATCTCTGGCAGCTCCCCCTCTGGCACAACAGCTGGGAGGCTCCTACTCAGTGTGGTGTGGCAGCTGCTAACACATTAAATGCAGGAAAACTCCTTTTGGTGGCTTGATTTTCTGTGTTCCCTACAGCTGCTAAGCTAGAGACACAGAGTGTAATGAATTACCACGTCCAGAAATTAAATACAAAGAAATAAAGGAAAAACAACCCTCGTTTCAATACATAGTGTTAAGTATCAGGGCTTCAAGAGTACTACTCTGAACACTCATTTTCCAGCATTTATACTGATGTGCCTTTTCCAACTAAATAGAGAAGAACTAATCTGAAAGTCAACAACTTGACCTACTCCAACACAGCCTTCTTCTCATTAATCTAAAATATCACTATATAACCCAATATTAGGATATTTCAAACAACATTTCATAAAATTACTTTATTAATCAACCATTTGTTCAATTATCTCCCTTAAGCACTGAAGATAAATTTAGGAATGTGATTATTGTATCCAAAACCAGGTCTTTATCCCTGAGTTCTGTGCTTCACAAAGTGACAAGAGGGTTCTTTTGCATGTTCTCCGCAATCTGCTATTCAAGGCAGTGGTATTCTGTTCTGCCACTAAACCACAAATGTAATTATAAGGTGGAATTTCTTGGCCCAGTTCCAACATTTAAACACACAGTTAACAATGCTCAAGGAAATGAAACTAACCCCCACCTACACCATCAGTCCTCCCCCACCCCCCCCCAAGCCTACAAAAACAAACAAACTTTACTAGCTGCTCTACATCACATCCCGTGGGATTAGACACAGGAAACAGCATGAAAAATGAAAATACTCCAGTATTTATATTCCATTTTGAAGAACACATCAGAAATACTAGCCAGCGAAACAGCAGTATCTGTATGCCTACATACATGTGGGGACCAAGTGACACGAAACCATTACTCTGGGTTGGTGTTTTATCTCTGTGGGTTTTTTTGCAAGTACTTAATGCAGCCATAAAACACAATTAGTGGCTTTCTACATCTTTATATTGCTGAGTAGTTTTAAGAAGATCTCCTAAGAAGCCAATCCTTAAAAAATGTGTGTCTATTTCAAAAGGTTAAAAGATGAGTAACTAATAAGCTTACTTATGGGTTCACTGTATTTTGAAAACTTATCTCCATTTTTTTCCTCCAATGAGTTTAGATATGACTTAACATATCTATGACTCAGACTCTGGCCAAAGACTGCTCTTATTTTGCCAGCAAGTTCTCATATGGAAGCATATTGAGCTTTTATGTATTTCATCAGTCAGTAAGAACAAATATGACTTTGAAGAGACAAGACTCAGCTACACGGCAAAAGCTGAACTCAAAAGAAAACAATATACCCTGAAACATCCTATACATAACCCAAGAATGTAGGTTGGCCCTTCTTTTTTTCAAAATATTTACTTCAACTTTAGTTTTTGCCATGAAAAATTAAATCAGTCTCCAAGTATATCCTAAGCTCCCTCTGCTATGTTAAGGGAAAAAAAAAAAAAAAAGAAGTTGGATTCTGTTAAAAAGCTTTTACTGAAGTGATAAGGAGCAAAGCTGCATTTTTATTCAGATGAAGTTCAAGATTAACTTTCAGTTATTTTTTTTTTTCATATCAAAGGGTATCTTTGTTATAAAAAGAGCATTACGAACTAACATTTTATCCTTAATCTCATTAACCCTTATGTGATGCTCTTTCCATGGTAAAAACTTTCATAGCTTCTACATTCACTGCTAAACACTTTTAATGGAAAATGTTATGTTAGCAAATGCACTAGAATGACTCAGATAGTATGTTTTTGTCTTTTTTGGAAAAAGGGGGATGTTTGGCAAGTGAAGAACACAAATATTTTCTTAGTTTACCCAAACAGCAATATTTGCTACCATTTCGACTGTGTGCTTTCTTTGTGCATTTTCATTTTATACTTTTAAATATAATATTCAGTGGAATAAAGAATGGGTATTACAAACTACAGAAATGCATTCCATTACAAAGATCAACATTTTGGTAAATATTATGAACTTTTTCTTTTAAAACTCATTTGACCTTCTACTGAAATCAAAACAGTGCAAATGCTAACTGAGAGTTTCAAGATATCTTTTACGTACACAGTAGTATCACATCATATATTCTCCCTTTACTTGACAAATGCAACTGTTTATTCACTACTCTTAAACTACTGTTTTAAATAATTTGATATTTTATATAATTTGAAATGTGTCTTTCTCTTTTATTTATGAAGCTATCTAAATTACTATAAAATACATATGAATATATAAGGATACACATTAAAAAAACAAAGCAAGTGGCACCTAGGAGCATTCAAAATATTTTTTTATTTCAAGACAAAATTCACCTCTCAATTGCAATCTGTAAATGCAATAAGAAGTGAATGTGTGAAGTATAACAAACTGATGAATAAAATCAAAGCCCCTTAAGGTCAGTAACAAAACTTTCATTTGTGGGGGATATCGCTATGATAGCAGAATCACCATTTTCCCCCATTGAGATTGGTATCTGAATTAAGCATAGCAAACCTAAAAACACTTCTAGGGAACTTTCAATGACCTATAAGAGAAGAAAATTGAGGAATAAATACAAATCCTTGGAAAATAAATTAGAATAGTATATGTTAAAAGTCTCAAACTCTACGTTATTTAAAGTAAGGTGCAGAGAAGCTTTATTTCTACTGGCTATTACCCGGTTCAGATATTTTTTAGCACTTCAGTGCTCTTTCTCTGCACTTACAAATCTTTCTTGACTGAGTATTTATTGAGACTGTGAATTACTTACTAATGTAAGCAGATTATTTGGATAATTAAATGCCAAATAGCCTATATAAATATTTGGGAAAATAATCTTTTCCCCATAAAATCATGAAAATTATTATATGAAGTGTATATTAATATGAAGCAGACAGGGAATTGTAGAAAAACTTCCATTTTTCTCTGCAAAAGAAGAAGCCTCTCTTCTCAGAGGCTCTCTGTGTTGACAACACAAACCTCCCTCACACAGGCAGGTCACCTTTCGCCTCCAGCCACAAACAGAAAATGTAAGACTGAGAGAGACCTTCCATGTAACCAAGCCCAGTTCCCTGCTACTAGAGGTAACCCTGTCCAGCCATCCCTTTTATAAAATCTGATGCAAGTCCATTGTCAGATTATAAAGTTTTCTGTTCCTCTGCCTGTCAAAGGGCTGCATTAAAACCTCATCAGCTACAAGCCAAGAGGCAAAGTTTCACACTTCCATTATGCCATAATCATTCCCACCCCTAGTACTGAGATCTAGGGAGAGAAATCACAGTTCTTCATCCAACAGCTGAATAATTTCTTTATGACTGGTTCCTGTGCCCGATGCATTGACTGTATTACAAGAGATTAGGCCTCTCACACTGTTTAATTTTCATAAATTGTAAATAATCACAGAAACATAATCAGTCAGAAGCATAAGCAGCATAAGGAGAGAATTACTCCACCCTTGCATCTCTCAATTAATCGGGAGTATGTCTAGGTGGTGGGTGACTATAAAGGGCAGGCTAAAGTTATCTGCTAATTTAGCTAAAACAAATATAAGTGTTGTATGTGTAAGGAGGTAAAAACAGTCAACCTGCTATATCCCAAAAGATCAGCACTTGGTTTCCAATGAAGAACCAAACCATTGAGGAGGTAGCCACTGGCATGGGTCAACAACCCAGTTCGCAAAGAATATTTCTGTGCTCTGCTGCCCAGCTCTTCTGACAACACCTTACACAACTGACCTTAAACCATGCCATCCCCTCCACAGCCCATGGAGCACCATGGACTGCCAGCAGACGTGTTGTTGATAACAGCAAGGCTATTTGCAAACACCCTTAACATGTTTCCAATGTTCATTTACAGAAAGGGCAGTAAAAGTTGAGAAGTGCAGTCCCGTTACAAATGTCACATGGCTGGGTTTGTACAGAATGCCGCAAAAAACAATCCATAACATACAATTAGTACACACATCTTTCCTGAATATTACACTTTCTGAACTAATGTGAGGGCAAAATTGCTTGGAAGTTAACATCTCTCTTTATATTGGCACCTTCTGGAAGTTTGTATTTTATCAGTGTTTAAAATTTCCAAGTGCCATATGCTACTGGAATTATTTATTGATGATAAAAAGACACTCTACTGCTCTTTAAAACCTCTGTACAGATGAAGTCTGCATAGTCAGAAAGTGGTTTGCAATCAAATTTTTTCATCAGTAGCCAGAAAGCAGGGAAAGACAAACTTTACAAAGTGTATTTGCTAGCACATCTGAATCTACTTCACATCTTGAGTGAAGGAGCTTTGTGTGGAAACAAATTTGGCACTTAGTGTTCAAGGAGCAACAGCAGAATTCAAGACTCAGTTCATTAGTACATGACAGAGATGCAAAAATGAAGCTCTGCTGGTTGTAGATACAAAACAGAGCAAGATGCCAACCTGACAGTCACATTATCAAAGCTCTAACAAGAAAAAACAACAGTATGAGAACAGCATCCTACACAGACTAGGCTGTGACTGAGCAAACCTCTCTGGAGGTAGGATGCCAATCCCCACTGCTGAAAAGATGACAGCACTTCAGAATTAAAAAAGAAGGGAAGATATTTGCTCTCCTCTTCATTAGCTCTGCACTGAGAACAGAAACAAAGGCACCTGTAAATTACCCTCTGGCAGCACCCCCCTGCTTCTGTGGATTACAGATGCAGACCACAGCAGCTGCATTGCGAACTTGGATGCCACAGTCAAAAATCCACCCATGGGATGAATACAGACCTTTAACATACCTAAAAATCTACATATTACATGCAGAATTAAATCAATTTGATCCAGACAACTCCAGAAAAATAAACATGAGAAAAAATACCAACCCCACAAGTACCTGAAAACTCTGGTTTTATAAACATTCATATCACAAATCTCTGTGCTATGGCACTCACCCAAGGAGGAACGTCAGTGTTTTGCAGCAATGATGAAAAGCAATGTCATGAGACCCTCCTTTACTAAAATATTACTTTTATGAAATATGCCATGCAGCACTTTAAGTGCACTGAGAGGCTCTGCATAATCAGATGTAAACTCTGCTCAGAAGAAAAACCTCTTTTTACCTTATCAAACACTATGCCTGGTCTTCACTGCTCAAGAATTCTCTAAAGCCATGGAGGGAACAAGGGAGGTATCAGTACAGTAAAACTCAGAGAAATAATCTACCTTAAAAAGGTACAAGAAAATTATTTCAAGTAATAAATAAGTCCCATTTGATTCATTATTAAATTCACCCCATGCTTGATATGAAAAATTTTGAAGTACCAAGAAATAGTCTAGGTAAGTGAGCACTCATTATGAGCAGTGATTAGCAAAAAAATTTAGAGAGTCTGGCGGGCTGAAAGATGAGATCATCAGCTTGAGTCCTTCAGCTCATTATCTCAGCCACTAGCCAAACCATTACATCACAACTGGAAATACATACCATTCATAATATAAAGGAGTCACACTTGAGGTTACTTGAAAATGACAGGAGACAGAAAAAGAATGGCTCTGTGGACGATATACTCACAGCTGAGTTACAACTATGTTACAATTAAAAACGAAATAAAAATCCCACAGTGACTTGAATATCCTGGCCACAACAGAACCAAATGCAGTATTAACAATATATTAAGTCAGAAGTGCAATTCTGGCTTCAGCACAAAATGACAGCCAACACCAACCAGATCATACCAAGGACCAGGCACAATCTCCTTTTGCTTTCCTAATGAAATGTGCAAGTAATTAACTATCAACACTGACACAGTGCAGAAATTACCTATTAACTAAACAAAAATTAAAATGTTCAATTAACTTCTGAGACTTCAAATAGCTGTGCACACCTGCAAGCACCTCCTGAAGGACCAGCACTTCTCTTGTCTAGGGTGACGAGTGCATTCATGCCTCATGCTCATTGCACAAGCACCTTCCTCAAGAATACCTGCCAAGATCCTTGGTCTGCAACCCGCAACTTCACTTTCTCCAACTGTTGCCTAGTGTCCAGTCCTCAGAAATTCCAGTGGTTTTGGTGAAGTTAGCCTTAGTTTTTGCATGGCCTCTGAACTTCAAAGATTTCAGTCTCAAAGCAAGTCTTCAACTGATCCTGTGCCTCACTCTTCAGCTCTAGGTTTATCACAAACACCTCAACTTTCAGGTTCTTCTGCCCTCTCAACTGTGTTAGTGAAGAGCAATATAACTCAAATTCCCATCAAGCAGATTCCCAACAGGCCTCCTCTAAATGAACCAGCTGAAAACAAACCCAAAAATGTGCTTCAGACCCATTTATTTTCCCTCCCTTTTTGTTCATGCCTATTCTTTTAGCACACAGGGCACATTAAGGGATTTCATATCCTGCTTTCCGGCAGTGTATGATCTCTAACTTATTAGCATAGTTTGAAATGACCTTGTGCATAACAGAGCAGCACATCTTTACCTGCTCTCATTGACAAAGGTCCACAGTTATATGTAAGTCACCTGCTGTCCCCCAGGAGACAATTTTGACCTCTTAAGACATGCCCACACCCTTGTCTTCCAGGGAATCCACAGCACCCACCCTTTCCTCAACCTTCAGGTCTCCTTGGAGAGTTATTCATAATCCAAACACCTTTATTCTTCTCTTTACTCTCCCTTGCTTACAGGGAAGTTTCTTATAGAGAATCTCACCCAAGTCACTAAATATTACTAAAAATAATATCAAGCATATTAACATTTGGGCAGGACTCAGAAGTCTGCATTCACTCCCTAGTTCCATAAGCTTCATACACAAATACAGCAAATCACTGGAACTTCTCACGCTTAAATTCTTAACCGAAAATTTATTTTCCCCACAACTTCCCAGAAGCATCATTAAGATAAAAATCATCACATTTTGCCAGACTCTTAGTTCTTAATGTAGGTCACAAAGTATGTAAATAAGAATTGATTATGAAAGGCAGGAAGTTAAAACAGTCCATACGTGGCCAATATTGCCACTGAAACCTAAACTTCTGCATTTCCTGCCATTGTGACTTTAATTACAAAATTGTAAAGTTGCACTAAGATAACTGACATGTTTAGTTGCCTAGCTATCCTTAGGGGAAATATTAAATAGAATTAAAACAAAACAAAAACAAGAAACCACCCCCCCCCCAAAAGCCAATCACGCAAAAAAAAAAATTAAAAAAAAAAAAAAAAAAAAAAAAAAAAAAAACAACCCAAACAACCCACTCAAAACAAACAGCAATGAATAACAAAAAAACACCCACACAACTCAAAAGTTTATTAAGTTGCTCCACTTCACCAGTGCATCATTGAAGGAGGTTCACTCATGGACTTAGGCTTGAGTTGTGCACTGGTCCCTTCTTGCTGCCTGAGGTTGGTTCAAGGGAAGAGAAAGCTGATGGACTGTCCCAAAGAAGAAAAGTTTATCCCTTCTGTCTCTGGATAATCTAATCTATCTCTCCCTCTGAAAAGAAATCCTGGCACAGATCTGCTGATAAGTCTACATTGAGCTAAAAAGGCTGGAGGAGAACCAGAACTAAACCAAAACAAAAAAAAAAAAAACAAAAAACCCAAAAAAACCACACACAATAAACAACAAAACTAAAAGGTGTTTTCCCTCTGTGCTTGCTATGGAAGAAGTTGGGTAGATGATCCCTTGACTGGACTAGTTTTTTTGGTCTCTGGGCTGAGAATCGGCCTGAAATTTAAGCATCAGTGATAGAGTTCAGCAGAGAAATACGGCCAAAACAAATGGTAACAGACCACGAGTGTGAAGTGGTGCTCCCCCAACTTTTTCAGGAACTCACGTACAAACAACTGAGCTACTATTGCTCATATTAATCTTATTTAGACCCATCTCTGCACCCGAGAAGCGTGAGACAGAGAACACAATGCCAAGCTACTAACAGGCCTCTCAGGAGGATCCAGAAAACTACAAAACAATTAATTTGACGTATGCATTGAACAAATTGATAGGATCTGTTACAAAGAACAGAGATCTAGATACCACGTGCTGGGGAAGAGTCCACATGGCATTTGAACAATTGCCTCATAAATTCATTAGCATTGCTAGAGAATCATTGTATGTGAGGACAAGCATGAATGGATCAATCGACTCATTTGATCTCCAAACAAATACATAACTTGTTAAAAGATGGGAAGGAAAAGATGGTGTTAAACATTCTGTTTCTCTATGAAAATAGGTCGCTACCAGTGTTCCACGGGAGTTTTGTAGGACACAGCTGGACAAATGGGTTGAAGAAGAGGGAAGAATGGTGTGCAGAAAGAGTACCCTACTGATACCAAGTCACTCACAGCAATACAGAGGCTTACTGAGAGAACTACAACGATGTTGGATCTCACATAGCAAAAGACTAAATTGTAAATTGGAAGACAAAACTCAGTGTTAGCAGGTAAAAAGAATTGTAGGGAGTGACGGGGAAGAAAACAACCCCAACTCTGTGAATACAGTATGGGCTCTGGGTGAGCTGTTACCACTACAGGGAAAGATCTTGTGTTCGACAGAGACATTTGTAAAAAACTGATGGTTTACTTTCAGCACTCAAATAAAAAAGCCAATACTGTTAAAAATTATGGGAAATGCAGACCACCACAGAACACACCCTCAAGCCAGCATTTACACAACAGACACTTAACAATGAATGCATTTTCTAGCTTGCATGCAGTCCTCCAGTCCTAGACACAACAGAGCAAGAGAAGGCAGGGAGAAGAACAAGGATGATCAAAGGTGTGAAGTGGGTTCTGATCAAGAAACTAAAGAGACATGGATTTTCCAGCCTGGAAGACAAACAATCAAGGTAATATCAAAGAGATCTGTGATAAATGGAGCACCATAAAGGCAGTGGGTAAGGAATCATTTGTCTGTTACAAGATAAGAACAAAGGAGTATCAAATGAAATGATCAGGTAGTAAATTCAAAATAAACAAAATGAAGGTACTTCTTAACACATACATTGTTCTACCTTAGGACTCATTACACAGGATATTGTGGATGATAAAAATGCACACGGCTTACAAAACAAGAAGACAAACTAATGGAAGAAAAATTTATCACAGGCTATTAAACCAAAGATACCATCTCTGCTTCAGGAAGTTTGCGAGATTCAGATTGCTGAAAGCTGGGAAAATATACTGGGAAAGCACTAGTACGTGCTTACACTTTTACTGTCTTCCCTAGGCACCTGCTAATCCCTGACAGGGACAGTGACACGACAACAGCCAGTGGCACAGCTCCTCAGGGGTTGATCTCGAGTACAAGTGTCCACTCTTCTGTCAGGTGGTTTCACTTTCAACTAGAACCAGACTGGTCCTGCTGACTGAATGGGTATTCCCAGGTGGAAACATCTTCTGGTTTAGCAGCACCCAAAACGAAACCCGCCCGTGCGCTCGGAGCCTGCTCGGCAAGGCGCGCACGTCGGCAGGAAGCGGGGACAATGAGCGGACTTGCTTCAGGAGAACACTCCTAACCCACACCAAAACGCTCCTACAGATACACCTGTGCCCCACAAAACACACCCTTGCCCTGGAAGTCTGACCACTCTCCTGAACCAGTGACCCTCCTGCAGCCAGCAGCTGCCCTTCAGGACATGCCATGCCCCAAAGGGTGACTGAGGCTGAGCTGGGTCTTATTACAGGGCCAGTCCTAAAGCATCTTCTCAGTTACACCCCACTCTGCTCAGCGCTCTCTGGGTACAACTACAGAATCAGGCCTTTAGGCACAAAGCTCTATACATGAGGACACTTTCACCTGCAAATTTCTAAGGAAATTTTAAACCTTGGTTATCCTTCATACAACAAATACTTTTTACCTAACAAATATACATACGTGTTTATCTGTGATGATCAATATACCAGCTTTTAACCATGTCTACACTAAAAAACCACAACTAGCACCTCTGTTATAATGAGAAATCTATAATTACATTCATATTTTGAAAATCAGTAAAGTTCTACGTTCTAAGTCTTCTTTCAAGAAGACAACCAGCATATAATTCCAAGTGATAAATGCCAAAGAAGGTTATAGACTTGCAAAATATATTTTAATATTAGAAACTTTATTAAAATTTTCTCATCACAACAGCTTGGCTATTACAAAATCGTTAAATATGGCATGGCATTGCACTTCTCTTCATAGAAAACACTATTTTAATGATATTACATTGCCCTTACTACAAACGCACCTTTTAAGTAATATGAGAAGTTGATTTTCCAGTTTACAGAGAGATCTAATATTTACCTGAAGTATATTCTCCTAGGAAGAGGAATATACTTTAGAAGCAAACAAACCTTCAAAATGTGTCTGATCTTGACTTCTGTTACTTAATTTTGCATTTACCTAATCATGCAAAGTGGAAAACATCAGCTTAGTATTAAATTGAATGTCTTCACATTTACAAAAAGCCTTTTGATTTATATTGTTCTACCAATTTCATCTTTTGTATAAGACTCTTCCAAAGGAGACTACTGCTTCCTTAAACAAAAAAACAAAAAAAAAAACAAAAAAAAAAAAGAAGGGTTAAGGGATAACTTTTTAAGAACAGTGATACTTTTGACCTTAACAAAAAGTACACAATTGATGGGAAAAGTTGCTGAAGAAACTTCCACCACTAACATGACTGAGCTGAACCTTTATCTGCAACCTAATTAAAAAATAAGGTTCCCACCCCAAAAAGACTTTTGCAAGGTGCTTGTCATGAAGAATTACAGAGTTCTGCATAAGAGGGCCTAAGGGCATTCAAAATTACTGAAAAAAAAAAATTCTTCTTCAGAATTAACAACACAGAATCTTCTCTTCAGAAAGCCAAAGAAAAACTGTTAAGGCATTTTTAAAGATCTGTAAGTACATATCAGTCTTCTTTCATTTACACCGGACCTGGGAAAGCAAGAGAGAGAAATACGATTTTTTTTTTTCTTGTCTTGGTCTGTCTTGTACAAACTAAAATAAAATCAATCGTCCTATGGAAAAGCCTTGTAAAGAAAACTCATAAATCCTATTTATTTATCTATTTTTTCATCATGTAGAGAAACACAAGATCAAATATTCTTGTCACAAAGCCAGATAGTAAAAGAACCATAACAATCACTGTTCTTCAACCCCAGGGACCATAGTCACTGTACTAAAGATGAAATAATACTAAACAATTCACCAAATTATTTGACCCTTTAATTATCTCAGTTAAACAGCATTAAATTCCATCATCAGGCATCCACAGACATAAAGTTATGTGCTTATTATTCCTAAGCAATGTACAAGGAGAATGGAAACTTCAGGGTAAGACCACCCCCCCAAAAAAAAACTGTGAAGCCAACTGGAAAGCTTTTCACATTTGCTATAAGAAAAAAAAACAAAACAAAAACAAAACAAAACAAAAAAAAAAAACTTAAAAAAGGCTGAGAACAGGTCTTAAATGCTTCCCATATCTGGCAATTAAAGGTTATCTCAGCAGTACATCCTTTTGCTTAGGGTTCACATTTTATCCAATAGCCACTGCATATCAAGTCCATGAAAGGTCTGTTAATGCCTTAAAGTAAAGGCAGTGGCTGGACCTCAGACCTCAGTAATGGCCAGCAGGTAGTACTGCAGGGCATCCATCTATCCAAACATTGATATCCCTTCCTCTGATCATTTTTCCAAAGAAACTAGAAAGCTCTCCTGTGCATCTGTTTAGAATCCAGTAACAAAGGCATGACAATTAGGAAATCTGATGTATTAGGAAAAAAGTCTTTATGCTGAGTATGGTGAGGCACTGGCACAGGCTGCCCAGAGAGTTGTGGATGCCCCATCCCTGGCAGTATTCATGGCCAGGTTGGATGGGGCTTTAAGCAATCTGGTCAGTGAAAAGGTGTCTCTGCCCATGGCAGGGGACTAGATGATCTTTAAGGCTGCCTCCAATTCAAACCATTGTGCAATTCCTCCCCACCCCACAAAAATACCCTGCAGTCACAGCTGAAACAGGGATTTTCACACCAAAAGACCCAGACCAAATCACTTCTAGTCATTGTCATTTGGAATTTGGCAAGAGGCAACCTGCTGGTCTAAACTAGCAGGTCTCACTTTTCTACTTGTACAGGCAAATCTTACTTGCACTTCACCTAAAAATCCTATTTTGTTTACTTTTTTCCCAAGCTAGGCTCAGACTCTTCCAACTTTTTCAATGACATTTCAGCAGAGCTCCATTTAGGATCTGAAGGATGGTAAAACATTTTCTGTTCTTCATTTTGAACACGCCCCAGCTTAAGGCAGCTCACGTACAACAGGGAGTCCATACTCAAGCAGTAGCCGCGTGCACAGATGAGACATTTTATACAGATATTTAAATCAGGCCACACCTGTAATAAAGATAATAATTAACTATCCTCCCTGGCACCAAGATGTTGCACAGTGAACTTCACATCAAAGAAAAGAGCCTTTAAGGTATTTAAAGATTTTGAAGTGTTGTGACGAGATGCTGCTTGTTCGTGTCGGCAAAGAATTTGTTAACTGGTCTGCACTGCAGACAAACATCAACAAACTTTGACAGATTTCCTCTGCCTATGTGTCTGCCAACATTTATTTTTTTTAATAGGTTTTGTGGTTGTCCTCCAAAAGTTGAAATGTTATTTTGCACTAAGCACACAAAAACATTTTTTTATGAACATTATTATCACAAGCATAAAACTTCTGCTTCTGTGTGAAAGTTTGTTAAAAAGAGTTTCACAACCATATGATATACGGAAACTCAATTAATTGTATTTTTGAATTTCCCACTGCCAGATGGGATGTTACTCAAGACTGGAATAATGATTCAAATACCAGCAGTACGTTCAGCCACCTAGAATTAAGAAGGTGGCCCTGTGGGTAGAAAGAACAGTTTCCCTCAAAACAGCTCTAATGAAGACGAATTTGCTCAAACTAAAACAAATTCTGCACAGCCATGGAAGGATTTGCTGAGACACCGGGTCACAGGAGGCTAATGGCACTGCGACACACCTACTAAATCTTCTCTCTGCAAGCTTAATGCAATGAAGAAAATCCCTTTGCAGCCGATACTGCCGCAGGTGCCACAGCGGAGATGAGGCGGCCACGGAGGTCACGGGGCTGTGAGTGTCACTCTGCCCAGCAGCCCCCGGCTCTGGAAAGGGAGTGAGGAGCTGGCCAGGACTGGGGTTGCTCTGAGCCCTGCTCAAGAGGAGAAAATCAAACGTGACCTGGCGAAGGAAAGAGTGAATGCAGCGAGTGGTATATGGCCTCATCAGAGGGATAAAACAGGGAGCAGCTTATGCCGTGACCTGCTGAGAGACGATCAGTGGGACATCCTTCCTCCGGTTTAAGGAGCTGGGGAGAAAAACATGGACAAACATGAAGTTACTGAAGTGAAGGAGGAAGACTCACTTTTTCCTCCTCCTCGAACTTATTCTCTTGGTTTTACTTGGACAAATCCAAAATGGTCCTGTTAGGATGAGAGAATGAGCGAGATGCAAGCAGCTTATTTTTGTCCAGGAGCGGCAGACATTTAAATTACCAGTCTTGCTACCGATTTTGGACACTAGCCATGGCTGGGGATTTTACCCGTAATTCTCACTGACATTAATTCACAGACTGGCTCCCTGACCAGAAAAGGTCTTGCTCTGGCCTGACCCATAACAAGGAACCTGGAGTGGAAGGTTCATCTGACTCATGGTAATTGCCTTACCGGCATATCGGATAAAAGACAGTTTCTGAGGTATCAAGTCTACGTACAGACACAGGATCTGCAATCTCCTGGCACAGGCTGCAGCAGCCAAGGAAAACTGTTACTGTAAAAACCGAGTATGTCAGTAGGAAGCAAGCGATAAAACCATTTTTTGTTTCTTCCAAATATAGAGTTAAAAAAGCTCTAAACCTGAGCTTTTGAGATCCACAAGAGAACTATCCGATCATGGCAAGAGTAACTCTGAAATGCTACTGCAGGGCACTGATTTTTATTAAAGAAAGTCATTATAATAGTTGCATCAAGCACTCATTCATGCATTTTAAAAATATATACAGAAATCTGCTAGTTACTGAAGATAATCTGCTCCCAATATCAAAGGAGAATCACGTATTAGTAGACTCCTCTCAAGTCACACGGCCACATTATAACTCCAACTCTGTGCAAATGCATCTCTATTTTCCCTCAATATGGATAACAGAAAAGGCATGAACTAATGCCACTTACACTTAAAATAAACAACCCCATTTATAAAATATAAAGACTACAAAACACAAGTGAAAGTAGAGTTGTTACCGACTCATTTCTCCCTTTGAGGTCGAGGATCCTTGAAGACCGAATTTGTATTTTCCCTGTAGCCTGCTACACTGAAAAGGCAGCAAAACTGAGACTGTATTCAAGATAATTATGCATCTTATCCAACACCCCTAAAATAGTAACAAGTTTATGATAGTTCTACCTGTCATTTTGCAAGAAAACTTTCCTACATATCTTGAACGAGCTCAAAATACAGATTCAAAAGAAAAAGGAGAATGGGGGGAAGATTTCTGATGGCTATAATTGAGATGGGATATTTTCTGATCCGTGCTTTTGCAGGAGAGGGTTGGGTTTTTTTAGTAATTGCTTAGAAAAATTACTCTTATTTCTTTGGATCACCTCACAGATTTAATCATCTTTAAATAATTTATTTACTCATTAATTTTGGTGCCAGATCACCTGCAAAATATCCACAAAAATGTGCTTATTCCTTTTATATTCAGAGAATTTACTTTAGAAATCCAGACTTGTTCAGCAGAGCCTGAAAAAAAATTTCTTTCTAGCTAAAGGAAGGAAGGAACCAAAGGAAGGAAACTTGTAAACTACTAAATTTCCTGAATAAATATTTCTTGTGTCCCTCATTTGGGCATTGCAGATTGGGAACGAAGCCTCTGCCTCTGGGACAGCAGACTCCCAACTTTCAAGTTAATGTAGTTTTTCAATCATTCTTCAACATGAATCATTAATGTGAATACTTATGCTGAACCCATTAAGTGCTCCCACAAACATTCATTAATTTATCTATAACATACTGCCATCTGCTAAGGGAACAGGATTATCTCAATTTTACAGATGAAGAACTCAGAGGAAAAAAAAACAAACAAACAAAAGAAACCCACCCCCAAAAAACAACTAATGACTTGAGCAAGTTATTTCAAGAAATCTGCCAGATCAAGTCCAGATTTCTTCAGTCACAGTCCACTGCTTTTAATGCAAAACTGTTCCTTATCACTTCCAGAAACCTTAATTTCCAATTAGCCAAGAAGTATAAAAGAAACAAAACACGAATCCATGTTTTGTTTCAACAATGTCTTTAATAAAGCTGTGCATACATGACCTATATGGTAGGTTCATCAAGTCAGCAACAGATATACACTGATATTATTAAATGTTTAATATGTTTTAAGCAAGACTGACCTCTGAATGAACCACAGTACGCTTTGGGATTTAAAACAATCTGTTGTAGGCTAATTTTTCACATTAGGTCTGTATTTAACAGCAACAGTAATTTTTAAATTTAATTTGGCCTCCTGCATCATGCCCATAGAAATACATTTACCTCAAGATAAATCACCCAAATGTGCTCTGTATCAATACCAGTATCATTCTTTTTGCTTGGGGATAATTTTGCCAATAATTTAGCGACACAACCGTGAGAAAAGCAGCAACGCCGATTCCCTTCTAGCGTGAAAGCAAAGTAGCTTGCAAGGCATGCCTTGGATTTGAGAAGCAGCAGAAGGAACTCCACACCCCTCTACCACTTTTAAATATAACAGCAAAACAAAAAACTCAGCAGCTATTTCAGGAAGCTTAGTTGTTCAAATAAGAAAATACTTACAAGCAGAGGCTTGGGGCAGACTCTACAAAAAAGCCTTTTCTACAGACAGAGTACTCATTATTAACACAAGTTTTGAAGAAAATCGGGAGGAAGTACATCTAAGGATCAAATCAGAAGCAGTCTTGCAGATTATTTTAAACTATGCATGATGGATGCATTCTGCTCTGTCCTCATTTCAAACTGCACAGACTTTTCCCTGTGATAATCTATTCCAGATGAAGCAACTGATATTTCCAGTTTCAACCAAAGAGAAATGGAAAAAAGGGAGCAAATCCCCCCCCCAAACCGATAACCCTTTGCTATTTAATGATTAATCAGGATGAAACCTTCACTCAACATTTAACTTTCTCTTATTTACTGAGCTCTTTAATACAGAAGGGAAAGTAAATAAAAGGAAGAACGGCAATTCTTGATTTCTTGCCAGTTTACAGTATTAAAAAAAGAATCTGCGCCACGGGTTGGCAGGCAGCCACACTTACAGTAAGCTATCTACTGTTTCACCCCGCAGGAAGGACAAAGGATTCAGTGTGGGGCTGCTGGGTTTCTCTCTGTCAAATGCACCCTTCAAAACAGATCCCAGGAATATTAAAAACTGCATGCAATTAAGAGCATGTTTTCCATGTTCTTTCCCACTTTTGGGAGATGTTTTTAAAAACCCTGGAGTGTCGTTGTTGCCGAGAAGGCAGGGAAAGGAAATAGCAGTGCTACAGCCACAGCACTGACATTTTAACTTACTAAATCAAGTTACTCCAGCAGAAGTATAAGGTGCTGGGTTAAGCAGTTTGGTTCATGTTTCTGTTTCCTCATGACACAAGTGACTGCTTCATGACCTCTCCAGCTGCACAGTGCCTGCTTCCAGAAGAACTTCCACAGGGCTGTGCCACAGGGAAGCCCATCTACTGAGGGCTTATTCCTAAGGCTTCCTTCAGTACAGATGTAGCTGTTTGCCAGCAGTGGGGAAATCCGAAAGGAGCACCGACTTCTGGGGATAGCTCTCTCAGGCCACTGCTCCATTCCACTTGCACCATGCAGTATGCCCAAATCTTGGTCACTCAAAACCATCTGAGCCATTGGCAGGAGGCAGGAAGGAAGGTGGAACACAATAATGGGAGGAATTAAGGGCTAGGGAGAAAGGGAAAGACAGGGTAAAAAGCAGCAAAAAGCAGGAATTAGAATAGGCTAGAGTTAATATGAAGAGCCAAAAGGAAGTGAATGAAAGAAAGCATGACTGAAGAGGAAACAAGTCCTTAAAGGACAAAGAAAATCACTATTCCGCATTATGAGGGAGAATGCATGTGTAAATACAGAGAATATGGATGAGAGTTAAGGATCAGCAATTATAAATAAGTACAGCCTGAGTGCTCCTTCCACTCTTAAAACAGAAATAAATGGAGCACTGGTTCCACCTACGAGAACATCCATGTGACCTGCCTTTCTTTTATTATGTAGCCTTTAAACTTTCTGCAAATTTCCTACTATTCCACCCCTATCCTGCCCATATTATGTCTGGAGACATTCTAAATATCCCCATAAGCATAAGTACATTTTCCAAAAAAATCCTGCTTTCAGAATAGTGTTATTTTCTTTTCTCCCAATTTCATTATTTTTATCTGATTCTCATACTTCTGTGACCAATTTCCAAAAATTAAGTGGTTTGTTTTGTTTTTTTTTTTTTTACATCTGAATTTAATAGTATTAAATCTTTAAACTTCAGTATCATGGTCTCTTTAGCCTAAAAAATGAATTTTCAAACTAAAGAGAAGAGAATGGAGGAATTTTTGGAGTATATAAAACAGACAACTTTTGCTTGCAATCCTGGAAGGGCTAGAAAGAGTGATTTTCAAGTCCCTGACAGTCTTCCCCACCTCTCCCAACTAAGAATGTAAAATTGCTCAGAGTTCTGCAAGTCAGCAACAGCCTTGTTTAAATGAGCTTTGCATCTTACTAAATGTCTCAGGTTAGATCTCAGCTCTGAAAGATACCAGTAAAGGTTGCAAAGATATGAAAATCACTCTGACATGCATCTTGCTGTGACAAGTATTAGATTTTTGGCAAGTTTAGGATAAGCACTAACTTTCTTTTCACACCAAAAATTAGGGATGCTGACAGTAAAAGTGCTTTGATAGCTGACAATCCCATTACTGTCTCCAACCTGCAGGTCACCCCTGGATGGTTTTAGGAAAACCACTTCCCCATGTCTCCACTTCTGCATTCACAGAACTGGGGAAGATATTCTTTTGCTCCTTTGCTCTCGTGGACTTTTCCAAGCAGGTTTTATAGGACTCAGCCACCACTATTTTGTTTCCAGGGCTGGTTTTGCTTTCACAGACACAGTATCTACTACACATACATTAGAGCTGCTGCAGCTCCCCGGCAGCAAGAGCACCACATACAGTGTCAAACAAAGTGCAGATTTGGTTAGCATGGAAACAAAACTGAGCCAGCTTCCACAGCAGCAAAAATACTTGCTCTTGTACCAAATTCAAGGAAACCATTTTTGCTGGAAGTAGCATGATTTTCAGAAGGTCCATAATGGTTGTGAAGCACAACTTCCACAGAGGGTTGGTTTTCAGCTCTATAATCTTCATCCACACCATAACCTACAGCACATGTTTTGATGTGTCTGACTGTTCTTTTTATCTTTGGAAGAACTAAAAAGAATGACAAGCTTTAAAGAACAACTTACTCTCCCAAATGAAGTTACTGACATGAAAACAGTAACTTTACATATACAAATTTTTACTTTAAAGGTAGTAATAGACCAAAAAAACCCCACCAATCACTATGGCTAATTAATGCTTTCCTAATGTACCACACAAATATTTTAACTTCGGATACAAAATACAGCAAGTGCTGCTGAGTTTCATAACAACATACTCGAGGAACAAAAAAATCAAAACCAAACTGAAATAAAAAAAATCTCTAAGCATTAAAAACATTTACTAATTTACTGATTTTTAAGCTTGATGGAAATGTTTCTGTATTTCAGTTTTAAAAGAGATAGTGGAGAGTAGGAGAGAAACAGAAATCAAGAAAAAATAAATTATCCCTTCAAGATTAACACGTCCTACTTAAAAAATATTTTAAACATAGATGAATCCTTTGATTAAAAGTTTTAATTATTCTAAAAACACCAAAAAACTTGCTTACATAAAGCTGAGAACTTGCAAATACTAGCTCCAATTCTGCAAAACACACAAACTCCCACTGACTTTAAAGAATGCAGACTTAGACTCACTATTTGCAAAAATATATTAACTTCAGCATTGGAAATACTTAGCCTCCCTAATCTGATTCCCCTCCCCAACAATTACAGAGCAATTACATGAGATAAGAACACATTTCTGGGCACCATTTTAACATATTTTGATAACCATGTTCAATTACAAATTTCTCTCACTGCTTAAATTAAAAAAAAATTTAAAAAAAAAAATCTTGAAAAGTTTTTTTTTCTTTTTTTAATTATTCTGACACAGTGCTGAAGTGTCTCCTCCAAGGAACAAAGGAATTCACCTGAGCTCTGCTCCACAACTGACTGTAAGTTAACAGCCTACATCCAGCTGAATTCAGCATGCCTCCCCTCCCCATCAGGCTGCCCGAGAACTGACCTGGGTAGCTTTGAGAAAGGAACTGCACTTCAATCCATGCCAATGCATGAAATCTGTGACTTTTCTACTCTTCTTGGTCTTCTCAAGGTTTAAGACTCTTTGAAATGCCATCAGCTATAGCAACAGGTTCTTGTTTATAGAAACAAATGACCTACAAAGTACATACTTAATCATAGCAGCATGTAATTTTGATTATCCTGCACCTCTCTTTCCCCCCAGTCCTTTGTCAACTTCATAAAAGTGAAACATTATGTTAAACAAACAAGAATGTTTCTGTTCTTTCAAATTTCAAGTTGTCAGTGTCCCCCTTTGAATGCAGCTTTTTACTTCTTAAAGAAAGCCCACTTATACTGTACCTGAAACATGGAATCTTTTATTTGTATTTCTTGTATTTGCAAAACTTCGTGGGGGAAAAAAAAAAATATTTTTAAATCCAGTAAACAGTGTTTTCAGAATTCCTTACAGGCAGAAATGCTACAATTAATTTAAAAAAAAAATAAAAATAAAATAGGGTCTGGGAGAAACTGGAAAAACTTGTTATTATACTAGACAATAATATGTATTTTGCTATTATAGAATAGTTGTAGTATTAGTCTATATAAATTATTATGAAATATGAGAAATGTTTTTGAAAATATTGACACTTCCAACTATCCTATTAATTATTTCAGTTAGATATTTTATAAAATGCCATTGATTTAACCCAGGCAATGAATGAGTAAAAACCTTCATATTTTTAGTTAAAAAATGCTCACTAGGTTCTGTCCCTCATTTGTTCTGTCATGTGCATGACTATGTTTCACAGAGGCTGCATCACCTATTCTGAAATATTTAAAAACTATTTAAAAACAGTAAGTTATCACCATTTTAATGCAATAGCTTATTAATACCTGACTGACCCACTTTTTTTTTTTTTGGCATTAAACACATAAATTAAATGGTCTGATTTTTTACAATTGAAAGGTGAAACTCACATGGTAATAATTAAGGGCTGGATGATCATGCCCCTGGCAGCAAGCAGTGAGTGCAGAAGGGGGAAGCTGCAAAGACCTCTGGATTTGCTGCAGCAGAGAACCCTATTGCCTTTCCAGGAACCCCAGCTCTTGGCAGCCCTGCTCTCTCTGCTCTCACCTGAATCTTGCTTCCTGCCACCATCCATATGCAGAAGAAAATAAGAAAGGGGGGGGAAATAAAAAATTTAAAAAAAAAAAAAAAATTAGCAGTGAAAGCATCAACTTCCAGCAACATTTTCAAAGCTTGGAGAGGAAGGGTGCCAAGCACACAGGCCAGACACTCAGCTCTATTGCTGGCAGGGGGAACCTTGAAAACTGTTTGCAGGCGCTTACTGACACTAATCCTTGCTTCTCCTTTCTGCCTCATCAAAATTTTCAGAGCAGCATCTTCCTGGGCCTGCCACAGCTCCTTGTAGCTGTGGGGCTCGCAGGGGCTGCACAGCTCCCCTGGGCCAGCAGCCATATGCTGCTTTTCTCTGGAAAGGCCCCTAAGAAAATACTGACCTGAGCCATATTCCTGACGGATCGTCTTTGGCACAGAAACCAAAACATGCTATAAATGCATTCCTGCCCCGGCCGAGCAGACACTATCCTGAGGAGGGCTGAGCCTCTCTGACAGCTGCTGCCTGTCACTGACACCGACACGGCCGAGCCAGGCCCTGCCAGGGGACACAGGGGTACAGGGGACACAGGGGTACAGGGGACACAGGGGACATGACACAGGGGTACAGGGGACACAGGGGACATGACACAGGGGTACAGGGGACACAGGGACACAGGGGACACAGGAGTACAAGTGACAGCACAGTGCTAAAGGGGGACATCTCCTCCAGGACGCCAAGCTGGGTAGGCACCATTTTCAGTCAGTGCACTAGAGAAGGTGAGGGCCTACAGCTCCGTCCTTCGCTGTATTCCCAGCACATGGCTCCCCTGTGCCAGGCGGTGCTGGCTCCTCCTCAGGTACACAGCACATCTCCTACGGGCAGGACACCACGGAACAGCCCGAGATCGCGGCCCACTGCCTGCTCCTCCTCCCGCCTTCGCTCCAGGAGAAACGCGCAGGGAGAGCCCTGAGGGCCGAGCACGGCCACCTAACAAAGGAGGTCAGCTGAGGTACGGATGGGACTAAGCAAGTGAAAAAAAAAAGTTATCCAGTATCACAGGGCTGCCTCAAGCACCCCTGCTGCCAAGAGAGATGTATTTCATCCTGGCCTTAAGCCAGCCTTCAGACATCCCGTTTCAGTTCCTGATACTTCAGGCATTTGCTCTCTCCCTACACTCACTTTACAGATATAAACACAGGCAGGGGAAAAAAAAAAAAAAAAAAAAAAAAAAGCAAGCATTCGACTTGTGCAAACACCCAAGGCTCAAAATAAGGGAAATGCAAGAAATTGCTTCATCTGGGAACCAGGGACAAGGTGAAGCCTCTGCTGCACGGGCCACTGTGATGCTGGAGGAATTCAAGCACATGCACTTCACACCCCAAAGGGACAGCAGTTCCTCCCTTGCCACACAGCATTTTGGCTGTGATTTATTAGGAGAAAGAGCTATTGGATCACACGAACTGGGAAGTAATACATGTAAATCTAGCTGTTGAAAAAAAATTTTAAATGCTGCAGTACACATACATGCATCTATCCTCACACAGAGACACTGGATAGATATGTATAGATACGTCTGCACGTAAATATTAGGGTAGTTAATTTCACTTTATAAACACAATTAACTACTTGCAAAAAGAGATAAAAGGTGATCATCATACGTCCTTCAACACATTTCTAGTCTCTCAATTAGACTGCAGCTACAAGTTAAGTTGGTCCATCATCAAATGAACATGGGGGATAAAGAGGCACCAAGGTTGCAAGACAAATATAAGTGGTAACTCTCCTACAACACTATAGGCAGAGAAAATTGCATTTAGCAAACCAGACACTGTTAACAGGCCCAGTAAACACACAATTGGCAAATTTCTTCCCTTCCTATGAAAACCATAATGCAAATTAATTGCAGCATGCAAAATCACAGTTCTAATTTAGCAACATTCTTTGCAGTGCTCGTGAAATAAATGCAAAAACAGTAGGGATTGTCAGTGGGCTAGCTGAACAATTTCATGAGTAAAGAGAATGTTTTACATGTCAATGGGACACTTTTACAACTGCTGTTTCCTGAAAGAGTCTCAAATCTCGTGTGCCATTTATGGCATTTTGAATTTGATTTTTAAAAGTGATTTTTAGTTTCACCTCTCAATAAATTCAGCAACAATATGGAAGCTCATTGCTGTGAAGTCTGCTTCAAGTTAAGCAACAAATACAGGCATATTAATTCTCTACCATATAAGAATCTGTATCAAATCATTGTCTTTATGCTCCTGGATTTTTGCAGTAGAGTATTTCCGGCAAGTAATAAAATGTCTATGAGTGATTTTGAATTCCCTGTTCAAGAACAAGTTGATTAACAGTGCTTCCTCTTAAGGAGTTAACACTACTTTTAATCCAATGATGGATTTGATAATAATTTCCATTACTTCTAATCTACTGTTTTGTGGGGTGTATAACATGGTTAGATGATACTTAATTTTGCTTAGGCTCTGAGACTGCATCCCTGATAGCTCCTTCGGTTCTACACCATTAAGCATGCTGCACCAAGCAGCCCTTTCCCTAGTTCACTTGAGAAAGCACGTTTCCAGAATATGTTATTCAAATCCTGAATCATTTGGGTTCAAAATCACAACTTTCTCTAAAGTCAGCATTTGGCTTCTTTTGAGGTGATTGTTCCAAATAGAACATTTTCAGTTGGCCTCAAGACATTCTTGTTTGAATTTAACAATACACATCAGATTTAGATCAGGAATGCAAACCTGCTGAAGACAAACAAAAACAAGCAAACCCTTGGAACTCTTGGAAGGCATGACAAGTAACATATACCAACAAACAGCAATGTAAGTCTTCAGGCCTTGTAAATTCCCAGTTCTTACTTTTGTCCTCTGCTACAGCCTCTTGCTAAGTCAAAATACATGAGGGCAGATGGAGGGTCTGCTGAACACCCTGGAGCCCCAAGCCACAGCTATTAATGCTATTTCATCATCATTTTACATCTCTGCTTTTGTAGAGATTCATGCTACGTGTAGCACTCATGCTACAGTGCTGACAGGGCTAGAAAACAAACACTAAGGACCAGCTATTACACTCCAACCAACTCTTTGTGGTGGTTTTCTCTCCAGCCAACCTAAAGGGCATCCACAGCTTAGCTCCATCACCCAGCTTTTCCCGTCTCCAGCCTCTGGGGAGATGGAACATCTTAGGAGGAGCAGGGAGGCTGCACTGCCTCCGCTATGAACCATGTTCTTCCATGGCTAAACTGCCATCCTTTCTCAGCAGATACAACATATTGATACTGTTGCAATATGCTAATGTCTCCCTTGCCAGAGAAATGTAATAAATGAGTCTCATTTTCAATAACAGTACCCCCTCTTCTATTGTTGTCAGTAACTTTGACAAAGCTATAGCTTCTAGTCTTCATTCTGATCATAAATGAGTTAGATAAATGCCTATTTAATCTTTCTGAGATACACGTAAGTGGGGAATCACTGAAAATAAACCAAAGGTTCCTATACACCAACATTTACATGTTCATATCAACTTCACTGCTGTACACCTCTGAGCACTGGAAAATTCCATCTTCATTAAATGTGCAGCTGAATAAGAGGCAACACCAGGAAAAACTTAAATAGGGATAGGTGCTCATTCTGGGGCCCCTCCTCATTTTAGAAGGACCCAAACCTGAAAGCTGGTGCAGGCTTGCCAAGACTCAAACCGTGGAGGTGCATTTCCTGCAGGGAAACCAGAGCACACCATGCCTGAGGCTGGAGCCCCTCTTCCCTCTCTTTCTGGTAGAGAGGAAAGCCAGCCACTGTACCAACGTCTTCCCAGAGAGCCCCTGGCCCAGGGTAGGCACAGGGATGGGGCTCCATTCCTGCCATTCATCCCTTATCCTGCCCAGACATTTCAGGACAACCTGGTACACTCCAGAGGGACCTGCTGTTTGGCCAGACTCTCCCAGCTCACCTCTCTATCCTAAGACTGCTCTCCCTTGCCCTCCCCACAGTACGGACAGCTGGCCCTGGCCACCCTTAACTATCCATCAAAGTGCAGGCTCTTGTGGCAGCCCTTCCTCCCTCTCTTCCAGCTCTTCCTCAGGAACAGGCAGGCTGGACCCGAGCTGTCCTTGCTGCAGGTGGATGACCTGCAAGCCACAACCCTCTGCCCCAGTCCCACACATTACCAGGCTTTTCTCTTTAGATTCTAAGCAGTACCAAGGTAAATTTTACGCTAAGAATTATTTATAGACTTCCTGCAAGTGACTGCCCCCAGCTTTGATGAACACGAGACAATAGCTCTGTTCATCTTCCATCCATAACCGTGCAAGCAATAAATGTTTCTATCAACAAACATCTGAGCAAACAACTGATTCAGTTTGTTCCAAGCACCTCAGGCTAGAAAAATAATATTGAAAAGAGTTCATATGCTAGCCTGCTCCTCCCCATGGCCATTTCCCTCTGAGCAGGCATTTCTGATGAAAAAAAAAATTAAAAATATTAAACGTTTACTTGTAGAGAATTGAAACAAAATTTTGTCAACATAAATACAAGAGCATTTGGTGTTTGCACAATACATACTTTTAGTGCCTACCTATGCAAACACTAAAACAGTGAAAACAGAGTCACAGTATAAAACTAGCAAAATTTAGTAACATTTAATTCCTTGCACATGGGCTCTGGAGCCTCAGATGCCACAGAGGTTCGCTTCAGCGTGGGGAGAACCTGCAGGCTGCTATCTGGATGCTTTCACGAGCCCAGCAAAGGAGAAGAGTTGCTATTTGGTTTTGGAATATACAAATGCCATTAAGAGCCAAAAAACAATGCTGACACTTTACAGTAATATCTTTCTATTATGATTCAAAAGCCATCACAAAAATCTTGCCGCAGAAATTGGTGACGTTTGCTACTGTACTACCTACAATCACTGTCCTGCAGGGTTACAGTAGAACTGCTCTTTTAAGATATGATTTCAAATATCACTAAATATGGAGAACAAATTCCTGAGGAAAAAAACCTTACCACATCAGCATTCTATAATATTAGGAAACTATTTGCATCATGCGGCTTGTGCTAAAATACTTAATGATCTCATCCTTACCATAACAAATTATCTGCCAGAAAAAGACCTTGAAGGTCAACACTGGCAACAATTAAAAAGTAATGAAAAACATTCATCCCTTAGGCAGAGTTACAATTTCTAAGTTTGAAGCAATGTGCTGTATATTTTATTAGCTATCACTTGTTTAATTATTCATTGGAGCTCCTCTTATGCTCCATAGAGCAACCTCACATTGCTCAGATTTCCATTTGAATGCTATTACTGATTCAAAGACAAATCTCGTTTAAACTTTAGCTTTTGTTTCTATTTTCCAAAACATAAATTATGTTCAAAAATTAATGGTTCTGTCATATTTGCTATTTTTAATTCTGTTCACATTAGCTTCAACCTGGGACTCTACAAATCATCTTTCCAATGACCGTATTTTGAGTGTCCGCATTCATCTGCACCAGTATTCCTACAAACCACACAAGTTTTCAACCAACTGAATCCCTTCCTTGGCCAGCAGGAGTAATTTTTATTCCTGTCTCATTTGCAGCAGCAGCTCACTCAAGCACAGTATTTCAGTATTTTCTTAAAGAAACTCACTGAGGTCAAGCAAGGCGATAGCACCATGAAATAACTTCTGTGCTTTAATTGCCATTTAATTACACTTCCTGGATTTCCTAGCAAGTAAATAAAATCTTTCTCAAGGTTTACCGGAGAAATAAGGAGCTGTACAAACAGGCAGGGTAAGATTGGTATTATCTGCAGCTCTTAATTTATCCTTCATTGTGGCCATCCACATTTATGCCCTGCTGGGGATTCGTAACACACACAAGAGAAATTAGCTAGAAGAGTTTTTTGAGTAGGGGAGGAAAAGCCCGTTTACTGTTTTGTGATCAGCAACTTGAGATAGGTTCCCCATTTAAAATTTCATTAGTGGAAATATGTATGTGTACTGTACTGAAACGGTGAAAGGAAAAAAGGGAATAAAGTAGAACAGAACAACAGATCTGCAATGGTTTGATACGTGCTTTATATAAAATCATTCTGGTAGAATAAAGAAATGGAAAATGTCAAGAAAATTGATGTTAACCCTTTTTTTGCCTCTTCCCTTCTTCTTGCAAAAATATACCCACTTCCTGAACTAAGCTTACAAATAATACCACAGTTTATAAAAACTGAAAAAGGGCTGCCATTATGGGGGAGAAGGAGCAATAATACAAGAAAAGGCTAAGTACTAAAATAGGTACTCATTTTAAGCTACTTCAAATTCCACATGAATAAAAATAATAACAATGAGCATGTATTTCCATACAGTGAGTAGCCAAACTCTAATCTAATGCTCTAAAGAAGTATCTATTTAATTAATTTTTTAATTCAATTTGGTTTAATTAAACCAAAAAAGACAAGACTGTTCCTTAATACTCCTTGGTAAGAGTAAAAATATACTCTGAGAAGCAAGGAGAACTGAAATTTCTTGTGCAAGACAAACTTTCCCCTACCCCTCAGGCTTGGTTTCATGTCGGTATCACCAGTGAAGTCAGTTGTTTATGTAATGGGGAAAGTTATTTACAAACATTACTACATTAGTATTATATAAATAAAGGTGGCAGCAAAACCCACCCTAACCCATTCAAAACTAATTTCCAAGATCAGGTAAATTTTAATTTTATGGTATCATAAAATTTGTCTTAGATGGAAAACAAAAGTTACACAGTTGCCTTCAAACTTCATTTGCTGAGTTCAAGAGGGTGAAGCGGCAGGAAGGGGGTACACTGCCCATGAGCCCCTGTGTGGAACAGGCCACAAAGGGGCTGCAACCTCATCTCACTCCTGCCAGGGAGACAGACAGAAATATTTTTAAAATATACACACACACCTCAACTTAGAATCTCCTGTGCAAATGATCACGTTGTTGTATCCAAAATTTCCTGTTGATTACAAGGACAGAGAAACTTCAGACCTATGATAAGCAGGAAACTTCTGTGCATGTATTTTGCCTTATCAGTGGGGAATACACTTCTGCAGTGTGTTTCAGATTCAGGTCATGTAGAAATTTTGCAGAGAAAGTCTCTTAAAGCCTTTCTGATGACACCAGAAAATCTGGACAGATCAGTTCCTTGTTGGTCTGATTAAAAGGCCATTAGGAAGTTGGTCCAGAAATGAATTCTGAAGGAACACACACAGTCTTAACGAAGGTGAAGGTGACAATAAGGGACACCATTCACCAAGGTCATACTTGCTGAGAGTCCTGTTATATCCTCCCTCATGTGGTAAGGATACAGGCTCCTCCTGAGGGCAATGCTCAGCCACAATAGGAAGAGGGAGAAAGACCAAAGCCCATACACTTGGACAGGAATAAAATGAAAATTTCTGGGAAACAGATCACAGACGGACTCTGCTTCAGCATCCTTTATCCCGATTTACCCGGAGTCATTAGCAACCTCCTATATCTGCCTTGCCCACTTCAATCAAACCATGCTCGAGTCCATCATAAAAAATGAACATGGGACCTTTATTCAGATGTAAACATCACACTGCATGCCCAAACCATGTACCCCTTCTTTGTCCCCAGAACTTCCACTCCCACTGAAGGGAGCACCAGGAACACCTCCAGCCTTTTTAGACGTTCCCAAGCACTTCTCACACATCTGCAGAAGTCAGTAATGACCAAGAGTAACATCTGCTCCACTAACCCAAGCCTACCTGGAGGGCTGATGTTCCCAAGGACACCAAGGATGAGGAGGGCTGGCCACAGCTGCTGCCCAAACACCTTCAGCATGTCATTGGGAATTCCTGGTATGAACTTGCTACTAAGAAAAAACAATTTACCTCTAGATTTCCCTACAACAGTGTTAAGCAGCAGTCGGATGAAAATAGAAGCAGAAAACTGCCATCCATTATGACACATTTCAAACACATCTGCCTTCTTTCTTGAAAGAGATCCATCAGACTTAAAGAATGTTAAGGGCTGGAATGGACCCTGAAGATGCATCTAGTCCCAACCTCCTGTGCCATGGGACACCTCCCACTACACCAAGTTGCTCAAGGCTTTATCCAGCCTGGCTTTGAACACTGCCAGGTCCCTGGGCAACCTGTTCCAGTACCAAACCACCCTCAGAGTAAAGAATTTCTTTGTAATACCTAACCTAAATTTCTCCTCTCTCAGTCTGTACCCATTAGTCCTCCTGCTATCACTACAGTTCCTGACAAAAATTCCTCTTTGGAACACATGCTAAGGGTGCTATCCCAAGCTCCTGGGATAAAGCACCACCTGACAGCAACCCAAACTTCCTTTTTTTTTTAACCTAATCTGCCTAACTTTCCTAATATGTAAGTGTTTAGCACTGCCATTTGGCACTCCAAGGCTGGTCATCAAAACCAGGGAAATACCTTCCAGCTTAGGTGCACAGGAACACTAATACCAAGAAGGTTACTGACAATAAACATATTTCTGTTTTTAAGCACTTATAAACAATATACTTTTAATTTCTTGTCAGATTTAGCTGCCAAATACTCAACTTACATTTGCAGGCCAGGCAACAGTACTTTGTGAGAAAGAGACATGTTCTATGAGTCTATGTATTAACCAAGTTCTAAATGAATAAACTCTGAAAAATAACAGACTAGATATGTAAAATATCTCATAACTTATATCTTATATCTTATAACTGTTTTAAAACTTATAATGGAGATTCTATAAAACTTTATGAACATGGACAAAACCCACTGTCACCTGCATAAGCCAGCAGTAAGAGCTTTTCATAATGAGACTCTCACCAATGAAGTGAGGAGTTGATTTTATCCGGTACACCACAATAATTTGCTATGCAGCTTCATGAAACTGCTACAAATAGCATTACAGCCAAAACCCAATTGTTGCTGAAATGCATTCAGTAAAATGGAAAATACAGAGAAATACAACACAGTAATTGTCTCTCAACCCACATTATATATTGTGTTTCTAAATTATATAGTATTATATTTTCAAGTTTTTAATATAGTTTCCCACTGAGGAATTGATAACACAGGAGACATTCTCTGACCTTTTCCCTCTGAATATCCAAATAATACACCACATAGGTTTATAAACCAAATAACTCTCCAGCCTTTTATTAGATCCCAAGGGATAAAATCTGTTTTAAAAAACCACCACATGCAGCAATGCACAAAAGTGCTAATGCAAAGCACTTTCTTTGCCTTGCTATTTCTCACCTGCATCACAATTTCTCCTGTACAACTGCAATTACAGTTTATGAGTTTTGGAAAGACAAAAACTGGACTTCTAGCACGTGAAAATCTGCACTGAACACCCTAATGCAACCACTGACAACACAAACCATGATCCTGCCCTCCCACCGATTCCTACTTAATGGATTCAACACAGCACTGCCATCTCTTTAAAGGCTTGACCCAAGCAATGGATGAAATAACTAATCAAGCACTTCTACTCCCCAGATATTGCAGAAAGTATTTAATGGACATGTTCCAAATTTAGCAGGATGTTAAAAACCACACAGACACCAGATAAGTAATTTGTGGGGCAGCTCAATCAAAAAGCTAGGCTGATCCTTTAAAAGAGGCCTTTCGGGGATTTTGATTTGATAATGTTTGTATCTCAGCAATTAATCACAAAATAATGAAGGATTCAAGCCATCACAGTCAGGCATTGGGAGTGTGAAAAGATGCATGCTGTGCATGACAAGAATCAAAGTGCCAGAACAACTCAGGAAAAAAGCATAATATAAATCAGTTCATGTAAGCTAGAAACACTGGAAACTTTCAACCTGCAGCAACCTTTTTTATGTGTCCAGTCCCACTGATTTTAATGGGGCCACTGCTGCAAGTAAAAAAGTCCCATGCAGGCGCCTGTCTGCCAGACCATGCATCAAGCAACGTGTCAGGAGAAGCTGTCAGGACTCTAACTGATGCGAGATCAAATCCTCCCTCTAAAGACACAATTCTGTCTGCTTCTGAAACTTCGAGCAGATGCTATTTCAGAAAATGTGAATTCTAATTCACCATTAAATCCAGAGCTGATCTGACTTTTGGAGGGGGCTTGGAGCTTCATTTGGGTTTTGGTATGCGACATACATCTTAAATGTACTGCTCTGGAAAAAGGCAAAACATCTGCTAACATCAGACCTATTTACAAGCATCATTTTTGAACTCTATTCCAGTTTCATTCCAGATCAGTTTATCCCACTGGCTTGCAAAATCCAAATTAACAAGTGGCACAATGAACAGTTAATGTCAATTCTGAGCTGCTTTCTCTAACGAGATCAATATTTCAATGAAGTTTCCAAACACATGACAGAACTTTATCCCCGAAAGAAATAAAATATTAATATGTTGTTTATCTTCTGTTTCAAATTTCTCAGTTTTTGACAAATGGAATTGTAAGCTGAAATATTCCTGGAGCATGTCCAACACAGATAGCTGATTTGTTAGGTTTTTTCAAATTTAGTGCATTATTCCAAATTAAATCTACCTTGACCATACACAGGATGATTTTCCCTCCTCCCCTCAACTCCCCGAGTTGTTTCTCAGCATTTCTTCAAGGCAAAATTCATGGTCACAATAAATTAGGAGTTTTAATTCCCACAGCCATCATCTGGTATAACACTGGCCTTATGGAAAGTGAATGGGAATGGTTATCAGCTCTCACATGGGCAAATTACAACCTCCTGATAGATTTTCCTCCTTATTAATTCAAACGGTAGGCGGTTCTTCGGGTTTTTTTAAAGAGCTGTTTTCCCACATCCCAATGAGATAAAACTATATAGTTCTTTACCTTTTTACCCAGTCTTCTTCAAGAACTATCAAAACCAAAGTATTTATTGACATTCTTTCCTCAAAAACAAAACACTTGCCTTTTTCTGTTCATCCCATGCAAATTTTACCTACATGTGTCCATTTAATATCACTCAACAATGTCTAAAATGGTTCTACTGCTATTAATATTTAAGTAATCAAAAAGGCTTAGTAAGAGAGCTCAGGAAGTAATTTAGTGTAAGATTTTATTCCAGCTAATACAGAAAAACTGAAGTACCTACTGATGCAGAGCTAAAACAGCTTTATTATTAGTTTCGTGATTGACTGCAAACACAAAGATGAAAAAAAAGGCATTCAATTTATTTAAAAAAAAAAATAAAGAAACTCAGTTAAATATGGGTGGGACCTTATCTAATATTGAAGGGAATCTGGAAGCAGCAAGCATCTTAGTGGTACATGACATGAATGGGCATCCAAGGGAACACGCACCTACGGGTAAACACTGACACTGCTCTCTCCCTTCTCCTGCCAGAAACATTCAATACAACCCCTTTCTCCAATTCCTGAAAAATTACAAAGGAAAAAATGAGTTGCCAGCAAAACCTGAGCAGCAAAACCATTGTCATGAACATTTTTACTTTCAACATGAGCACAGACTTTTCTGGGATTAATTCAGCACTGGAAAAGCTCATTTACTGCTCAGATAATTTCAGCTCCTATGAACCCTGACACGTAAATAAATGCTCCTCTGAGAACTCTGGTCCAGCTTACCTACATAATGCTGTTTATTTGATGAAAGCTACTTTTTCCTCTTGCAGTATGGAGGATCACTCTTACGAGGTTACAGGGCTGGGGACAGGGAGGGCAGAGGGAGTTTTGTGAGAAGGTTATCTATTACTGTTACTAAGGCACTTTCTAAAAACACTGTATTTTTAAAACTTATTAGCTATTTATACTCTAGCTGTGCATTGTGTTTGAATCTTAACTCAGAATATTTTTCAAGTGCATCATTTACATTTCCTAGAAAGCATCTCAACTGTTTGCAAAGCTCATCATGACTCCCTTAAATGTCTATTTCTGGTATCATAATATACTTCAACTAGTTTGCACTCTAAATTATCAGCAAGACCTTTTTACATATATTTGAAAAAGTTTCAGTTTACACAGTAACTTAATTTAATTAGCTGAAAATTCAACTTTTGGTTTCATTTCTCCATTTTCCTTTATCTACTGCATCTAACCCAGAGAGAGGGCAGGCTGTTCAGGCTCACCGCTGCAGCATGGAATGAGGATAATATGCTGCTTCCTTATACTTCCATGCTAGTTCCTGCTATCAGGCTTTAGTCTTGGCTTCTGAACTATGAACCCTGGTGGGTTGGACCTGCCTGCTGGGCTTGGCTAACTCAGAAACCCACAGCAGCACACAGAGAGTCGCTCTGCAGATCATCCAGCACTGACAGAAGCTGCAGAAAAATAAACTGAAGCCCAAATACAGCATCTTCCAATTTCTCGATTTCACTGGTGTCTGTTGGTAGATTTTCAATAGGCTTCCTATCATCCTTCTTTTTTTTCCCTTCCCCTCCTCATTCTGGGATCACGGCCAATCCCCAGCACAGCAGCTGACTTTCCCCAGAACTAACTAGAAATATTCCGATAGACTCTATTTATAGACCAAAAACTTAGGACTGGAAGCAGCCAAGCAAATTTTTCCACTCCTTGTTCCCCTCTGCTATCTATCTATCTATCTATCTATCTATCTATCTATCTATCTATCTATCTATCTATCTATCCTGGCCTAACCTGAATTCCAGCTTCCTGTGTTTCTCAAGGGGAAACGATCCTACCCACCACAGGTATACCACAGAAACACACACCTCTTACACATCCCAAAGCACCTGTGAAGACTGCATGCAATTTACTGAGAAGACTAAAATAACAGGAAAAGTCTACTTTTATGTCACTGCAGAAAGTATTCAGGCTGATCTTCCCTCCTGTCACTAGAAATCAAAGCTGAGGAAAAATCGAGATTTCTTCAAGAGATTCTACCCCCCCACCTCAGACCTCTGCAAACTCATGAGACCAGTTGGGATACACATGACTTTTTCTGTGAAAAAAACAATAAATAAGAACTTTTTTTTAGCAGGTTTGAACAGTGGCTTTTATTTTTAGAATACACACACATCGGTATCTAATACTTCCAGAAGCCAAGTAAGGTTAGTCTCCATTAGTTTAAGTACAGTACAAATACACAGCAAAAGAAAAGCTGTGTGCCAAAGCAAGAATAAAATTACAGCCAACTTGCCTTTGGACATATGATTCTGCAAAATTACCTATTTACAATACTGCCAGATCCTGATCAGCATTTCATACAGCAGATAATGTATTGAAAGTATAAATGTTGAAATAGAAAGGCTAGCGTGCTCTGGAAGCAACACCTGGCAAGTCTGATTTTTACTTAACCTTACAAATGTTGCTAGGAAACCCTTCTCGATATTTACTTCAAGTCTTTAAAGAAACAGACTCATTCATACTGAGCTACTGGGGGGAGCACTGGAGACTTGGCGGAGAAGTCCCAACCTAAATTTACTCTTGACATCTCACTCTCCTAATCCACTGACCTAACGTAATATACAAATATAATTAAGAGTTGGGTACGTAGTTACCTTATGAGAACTATACACAGCACTGGTACTTGGACACTGCAAGAAGTGCAAACAAAGTAACAAAGTTCTTTTCCTTGGTTTTATGCAATGTAATTTTTTAAAAAGTTACAATGTTTATGCAGAGATGTCTACAAAGGGCAGATCAGTTTTACATTTTTGTGAACAGCGGTTCAGAATTTAACAATTCTCACCATCGGCTCTCATGTCTAGTACAGAGATATATGTTGCCTTCATCTACCCATATGAAACATCATAAAAAACCCTAGATTGTACCAAAACCAATAATTGGGAAACATCTATGTATTTACTGCTGCCTTTCAAATTGATTCCGTAAAATATATCTATAAAAATCAGCCAAAGCTATTTCTTGCAATCCTAAGTGATGAGATGATGAATATTTTTAATTTTTAGTCATGTCAGACAAAAGCATAAGCCTTCCTAGGACCTAGTGCACTATACTGAGCTTATATCCTCTTGTGCCAATACCTGCTATTTTCCCTGCTCCTATAATCCTCCTCTTTCCCATTAGATCATATTTTGTATTCCCCTGCATTCCTAATCCCCAAGCTCATTCCTATTTGGTCCTGAATAATATTTTTTTGTTTTTACCTGAGCATGAAAATTGCATTCACTTGTATTCAATTAATGATTCAGGTCACACCAACATCAATATCACCTCTGAGTTTGGGGCACGCCACGTGATGGGAAAAAGCCAAAATAGATCCCAACCAGGAGCAACTCTTCCTATGGAGTCAGATCCAAGCTCAAAGGCTCAAGTACCTCAGACAAAATTTGGAAAGAACTGTAAATGCCCATGCTGCCAGTACTGGGGCAAAGAATCCCCCATGAACACCTAACTGACCCTCACCACTGCAGCTGCCGAAAACCGCAGCTGGGGCTGCCACCCTCTTGCGCCTCGAAGCATCCCAGCCTGGAGCAGCAGCTTGGCAGAGGGAGGACCCGGCTTCTGTGCAGCAACACGGACCTTGCTACAACCTTAGTAAGACTTTCTTTTAATAAACACAATATCAGGTGTTTGTGCTGAAGCAAGCAGAATCTGAAGCATCTTGAGATCATGGAAAGGGCTAATACAGGTGGAAGGACATGGAACAATTACTGGAGGACATGGAGTATCTTGTTTATCACAGTAGTGAGGGTATGAAAATAAGAAAAACATGAAGCTCCTCTTGTGAGCTCAGAAGTCATCTGGACCCTGGTATTACAGTGCTGATTCATTAGAAATTAAAATAGGTTTCTAACTCCTTTTTTTTCCTGTAGCTATCTTATAAATAGACTTAATGACTCTAAGTCATTTACAACCACTAATACATCACCTAGTCAACTCAGTTAGCCTCATATTAAAATTAATTTATCAGACATCCACAATATCCAATTAGTTGCAAATCAATAGGTTTACTTTACAAGAATTTATTGATCCACAAAGTAGGTTTTTTTTCTGAAATGACGATTGTAAGTCATTAAATTAGTTTGCCTAAGCTACAGCTGCTTGTAAATACTTAAGGCAGCTGCCTATAATATGTTTTCTGCCTGTAATTCTGTTTACCTTTATAGATTAATATTATAACAAATATCAGAATTTCTCTATCTAGCTGAAAAGCAGTGCAATTCACTTAATGAAAAAAAAAAAAAATAACAAAGATACAGCCTATTTGTCACTTCAGTTTCATTTCCTATTTCCAGAATTTAATTCAGCCTTTTTTAGGATTTCTAGATTGCAGTGAAGGATGAGTAAGTAGTTACTTTCCTCATTCTGGTCACAACTTATGAACAAACACATCTGCTGAAAACAGTGCCTCTGATTCTTCTATGGAACAATTTCCTCTGCCTATAACTCTGAGTCTTTTCTCAATTACAGGTACCTGAGCTAAGAGGTAAAAAAGCAATTTTCAGGCAGCTACTTACTTTACAGGCATGAAAGGAGAGGAGTGGTCAGTCCTGAGGATCCAGCATCCAGTTATAGGTGTCACAAGGACTGTGCTTCCAGCCACCTCCAGCAGGGTCCCAGGGACAGGAGTTGAGGCTAGAATGCCCTGGGTACCTCCTGGAGCGCCTTTTTCATTCCCTTCTGGCTCTGAAATATCTGAGTGTTCACCCCTCAGCTGCCCTGTGATGTGAACCACAGGACAGAAGATGGTGGCAACTGGAAGATTCGCTTCAAAAGCACATTTCTGATCCAAATGAAAATGTAAATAAACCCCTACAACTCTGTTATTAGACTTCTGCACACAGTTAACTCCTGTTTATATTAGAAAAGAAACACAGGACAGTTTGCAGACCCATAATAGATGCATTTTTGATTCCAGAAATAAAAAAAAAGTAAATCAGCAACACACTTTTTTCACTTCTATTTCTATAGACATTAGCTCCTCTGAATTTTCTCCCGTTTTAAAATAACATGTCCATCCAAAACACTCGTCCTCTTCACTTCTTCCACCAAAAGGGTTTAATATGAAGTGAGTAACCATTCTTTATCTCATTATCTGCATGCACAGTTTGAAGTTGTCATTACTGCATATTTAATCATTCAAAGGTTTCAACGCCCAATCTCCATTTTTTTACTGTCAAATCTCCAGAAATATAAATTCCAAAGCAGTCCCAAGAATCAGAAAGGTTAGTTGGGAAACAAATGCAAATCAAGTGCATTGTTTCACTGCAACATTATCTTATGTCATTAGTTGGCAGCAGCCATAAAGCTCTGGACCACTTCCAACGTTTACTTCCATACACTGAGCAGAAGCTGACATGTCTAACCCCCCACACTTTGTTCATCTTCCAGCTACTTTACATGGATCCAGATTAAAAATAAGGATTTAAAAATCCTAATTGTATCAACTGGAATCATTCTCTTTTGCCACTGCATAGCTGAAGGAAGAGTATGGTAAAGCTCTGCAGGGTTTGTAGAGCTTTACCATAAGAGAGAGGGTAATTCTGCAGCAACGTGGGTTTACTTGATGGATTTTCCAGCAGGGCAGTCTGCAACAAAGGTTCAATGCAAAATTTGACAAAAAATGACAACCCACTCATGTTTAGTAATGGTTTTTAATCCTTAAGGAATATTTATTGGCCAATATTTGTTTTCAATTATTAACGTTAAAAAGCCTTAGTGCCCAAAACCAAACAAAATTTAAATGGAAATAATGAAACAAACCTACGGTGTACACTAAATCCAAGTGAATGGGCTACGAGCTGGGGGCAATCCTTAGGACATGGGGTAAAATGATCTCCACTGCAGTATCCCTGAGGCATTCATTATGTTTTCTCCCTGCTGAGCTCAGGGTGCTCTGGGAGCTGCAGGAGTGCAGTGGTCCAGAAGCCTGCATTCCCTGGCCAGAAATGACAACGTGTTCAGTTTCTACCAAACCATAAAAAATAACAGCCCTTGATCCTTAGAAGCACCAAACATCCAAGAATATTGTCTTCAAGTGGAATTCCTGAGTTTTTCCTGGGAGTTTTCCCATATCCCAGGATCCACACCTGTGCAAGGTTTTAGTTGTTTAATTTTAATTTATCCAAGTGAGCTTGGAAGTTAACACAATTATATCTACCAAAGTAGCTCTGAAGCTACCATTAGAGGAAGAGCTTTCTAACTGCTCTAGCATACTGCACTCTCTAGCACAAATCTAATTTAGTTTAAAATAATGAAGCTGACAGCTCAGATAGTCTGCCTGGAAACTGTGCAAATTTCCCACCCACCTTCATTTGCAAGGTCCCTGGCACTCCAGTCTTCAAAAACACTGAAGTGCATGACAGGTTTTCTAGAGACAAGTCTTCAGCAATGCTAAAAGTGAGATCTCTGACCTTTTGGAGAAGCTGATATTTGAACTCATGCCTCCTGAGGGAAAAGAAAGGTTGCTGTCATGATGCCCCAACCTTAAGACACTTCCAGAAGCAATCCCTTTCCTGCTCCTAGAGTGACCTTGATAAAACTTGACTAGGAGACCACGTCCCACCACCTCCAGCACTGCTCCTGTCAGACAAGAGGCGGAGTTTGAGTGGGGAATATGGTGAATCACCTGCAAAAGGCTGGAGAGACACTTCTCACAAGGGCACACAGCGATAGGACAATGGGTAATAGCTGCAGCTGAAGGAGCGTAATTTAGATTAGGTGTTAGGAAAAAATTCTCCACTCTGAAGGATGGTGAGGCACTGGCACAGGTTGCCCAGAGCAGCTGTGGATGCCCCATCCCTGTAAGTATTCAAAGCCAGGCTGGATGGGGCTCTGAGCAGCCTTGTCTACTATATGAAGCCCTCATATATCTAGTATATGAAGGTGTCCCTGCCCATGGCAGGGGGGTTGAACTTGCCGATCTCTGATGTCGCTTCCCAAGCCGACCCATTCTACAACAGTGAGCGGAGTCCCTTTCCTGCAGCAGCACTAAGGGAGAGCTAAAGACACAAACACAATTGATTTTTCAAGGTGAGACGCTGCCAGAGTAAACCGGGGCTCGCCGGTTGTGAAACCACCTTTCCAAAGGGCTCGGGGAGCACAGGTCTCCGCGAGGACACGGCGGGTGACGCACTCCCGGGGTACTCGGACACGGCTCCTTGCGCAAGCCACGGGGATGTGGGGCGCGGGCAGCGCCGGCACCGTGGGCCCTGCTCTGAGCAGGCACACTCAGCACCTGCCCCTTCCCTGCACGGCCTGGATCTGCCAGAGAGAAGCAAAGCACGATGTAAGCATTTATTAAGCAGAGCGCTGCTTTGCTCAGTAACTGTTCCCGTCTTCATGGGGCACTCCCGAGCACAGACTGGGACAGCTCCCGTGTGCCATCCTGACCCTCTGAGCCAGGCTCAGGAGAGGAGCTGGTGAACAAAAGAAATTCACTACAAAGGGATTTCAAACCCTGAAAACAACAGGCTTCACAGAACTACGCTATGATCTTAGCACAACGCAAGATTCAGAGAAGCACTGCCAAAAACGCTGGCAAGACCCTATAGCTCACGGCAGCAGAGAAGGGCAAAATCCTGGTCAGGACAAACTACTTAATTCCCCATTCTGCCCTCTGATTAAAAGTTCTTAGACCACTGATAGATTACACTGCCCAAAATAAACCTCTAAAATACTGCTTTGTTTTACAGACTTAAGGCTGAACATGCACCCAAAAGGGTCATATGCACACAAAAATAAGGAAGCAAGATATTCTCACCAATCCAAAAGACTCAGAAAGCGTTACTGAAGATGGTCAAGATTGCTATGGAATTGGTTTATAAAGCTGCCACTTTTAGAAACTTGGGTTAACACCTCTCGAAAGCAGACATGGAATGAAAAGCACAACAGAAAAGACTCATGTACTCAGCATAAATTTTAGTTCGAAAGCTCATTCAAAAAAGTTATTTCACATCCAGATAGTAGAAAGTATTGTTTAGGAGAGAGGATGGAAACAAGTAAAGTGATATAAAAATTGTCAGAAACATTCAGCAATTAGTCTGAAATTTGCTTTTTAACCTCAGGGCTGTAACTCTTTGATCTATTATTATCACTAACCACAATCAGCAGCATATCCGTGCATCTTAGAGGCGCGTATAAATTCCTATAAGCCATTTTACGTATTATCCACAAGTACTGGATTCTGTTTCTGCTCAGAAGTTCTAACCAAAATTTACTTTTTTTTTTCACCTTTTCAAAAATAACATTACATATTAACTCCAAGTAACCCTACCTCCAAATACGAAATTTAAGCCATCAGTTTGTTCATGAAGCCAATACACAGCTTAGAGATTGCAGACTTGGAGAAATTTAATTTAGCAGACAGCTAACAACAAACTCTAATGTAATTGCAGGTGCTTAATTCACTGTTTAAGATAAAGAAATAAAATTCAAGTTATTTTGTGATCTACCAGCATTGTGGGAACTTCTGCTATAATATAACAGTAAAGAAATGGCATCTTGCAAAAATACTTATTCAGTACTGAATAGATACAAGCAGCATTACTTATACTTTTAAGAATCCAGAACAAAAAGCATAGATTTGGTTTTCTGCACTTTTTTTGTTGTTTTGGGGGAGGGTTTCAAGAGACTGGGGTGGGATGGGGAGGGTTGCTTTTTTGTGATTTAAATCTTTCAGCACTGATTTCGGCAAAATAGAGAAAGAGAACACCCCCCAGATCACTTCCTTTCAGAAAACACACTGTTAAGCTCTGATAAACCACATTAATAAACCTCACTGCAAAACAAAACAAAAACAAGAAAAACACAACCCCAAACAAGGTCACAAAGCCTCCCATTTAAAGAGACCATTTATTTGAAAATTTTGCCCTGAAAGCCAATCCACCCTCAAGGTTCTTGAAAAATCCCAGGCTCCCTGAAGGGAAAGACATGGATGCACAGAACTCCTGTTCCCAAGTCCGAGGGGGGAGCGCCTCCTCCCGCGGCAGCCCCGCAGCAGAGAGGGGGAGATGCTGCTGCTCCTCTTGCCGGCAGGGGTACTGGAGCAGGCTACAGTGGGAATTGCTGGCATGGATAAACAGGGACTTCCCGACCTGAGAGCCCTTCCCCTGCAGCCTAAGCCAAAAAAGTGTGCCTTCCTCCAAGGTCAGCCTGACTCCTGCAGCAGCAAACCCAAGGTGGCTCCAGCACCGCCGGAGGGTCCCCCTTGACAGGGACCTTCCGCTGCAGGTTACACAAGTGGGGCAGAGAGCAGTCAAATCATGCCATGGTCTATTTAGGGTGCATTCACACCTGCCCAGTAACACTGCAAGAACCTGGTCCACCGCACCCGATGGAAATACTGATGCTTCTTTTTTCCTCTCCACAGATCTCTCGCTCAGAGGAGACTGCAACCCAAGTAATTCATATGCTGAGCACCAGGCACTGTGTAGCAACCAGCTGCATGTGAAAACTGATAAAACTACTAAACTTAGATGGATTTAATACCTGTTTTTCACACACTCTTTTTAGTTTCCTCATTGGACCATTTTTATCACTCTTAGACAGCCATATTTTAAGACACATTTGCCAGAGAACGAGTTACAGTTCTATATTCATCCATAAAGTGGTATTTTCTGACCTCTGAAATCTTAAATCTCAAATCACAGCACTCCATTGTTCTCCTAGAAGTTTTGGTCAAAACAAGTCCATTATTAACTCCATCTCCTATGATTCCGTTCAAAGGCTCAATACATACAATTAAAAAAAACACCTTTTAAAACTATATCCTGAAAATACCAGTGCTGGGATTATGGCTCAACTATGCATTACCTTTTAGCAGAAAGGTGCTCTTGGGATATTTCACAGGCTCCAAGCCCTTTCCATCTCTTCAGTTTGTTCTCGTGTCCATATCACATCACACTGCTCACCAGGTTTCACTGTCCTGTTGGCTCTTTAGAGCTCCAGAGTGAACTGGATCAGGAACCCAATCTGGCTCTCACACACAACAAACCCAATCAAAGGGCAAAACCAAAATCAGAGCAGACAAGGCATGGCCCAACAGAGCATTTTCACCACTGCAAATAATACACTGTTCATCTACAAGCGACACCCAACAGCAGCCACTGCTCCAGCCTGGGATCAGCAAAGCACCAATAAGTACCTGGCAATCTGATTGAGCAGGGCAGAGCACTTCACAGCAGGTTGTAGCTCCATTAATGTTAAGTGCTGGTTGAGTAAGGCCAGGTTATTGAACCACAACTTAACAATTTACTCCCTCTGCAGACAACACGAGTAATGCACGAGCACTGAAGCTGCTGCAGCAATCCCTGTACATGCTTGCCTGCCTTGTGTGCTGCAACACACATCTCAAAAAACAGGACAGGAACATTTTGTATGCAGTAGATACTTTTCTGTCTTCCAGTCCTCATGAAAATGGACTGATCCATACTGCCAGAAAATGCATAACCAGAATTTCTTCTGCTTGTTAAAATCTGTGCATTGAAGGTGACCCCACCTTCCTGTTTTTCAGAAAACCATCCAAACAAGATTATCATAGTGAGACCCTGTATCACCAAAAGCGATACAAAAACTAGGCAACCACTATTAACTACAATCAGAATTAAACATGGCAAACTGGTTTCCAACAGCCAAGTACTGCAAAGTTTAGCGGTATCAACCTGCAATTGAAACATTTTGGAAATACACAACTTTATTTACCCCTGCACAAAGAAACAACCAAGCCCTAGATCCTGGCACCCAGCTTGACAACAGAGCTCTTATTTCCCCAGATGGGGAAGATCCACCCATCTCTGGAACACAATTTCCCATTAATGTGGGCTTCTCTGTGCCACAGCACAGGAGGCAATGGATATGTATAATTTTAATGGAAAATAAGGCATTATTTGCATTCGCATTTTAAAGGAATATACTTTATACAGACTTTGAACTTCTCAATAAAGAGCAATACAAAAACCCAGCACCCCCACCAAAATAACAACAAAGAAAGCTGTAGAAAGTAAAAGGTTGTTCAATGCATGCTGGTATGCCCAAGGGAACCTTTCATCCTGGGCTGACATATTAATACAGACTTCTAATTTCTTTAGCAAGAAATAAAGAATATGCAGAGGTCTTGGTTGTGTCAAGACTATACCCAAAACTGCATTAAAAAAAAAAAAAAAAGACACAAAATTATACAAGAACCTACAAAAACAAGCATACCTTCTCAAATTGAAATACGAGAAAAATATAGATTTAAGGCTATGGTCCATGGTATTAGAGAATCATTTCTGAAAAAGGTTTGCACAGTAAATTTTTGGGATGATAAAGGGGAATACAGTCCTGCCAAGCATGGAGAATATTTTAACAGCACAGTCCTTTTCTCATTAAGTCCGTCAGCAAACAGAGGTCAAGGCCATTCATAAATTCTAAAAATAATATTTACCAGACCTTTATCTTTCTGGCAGGTATATTTCTGATAAGTGACTATTCTAGATAATATTTAACATAAAAGTTTATTTACAAAAATACTTGCAATAGCCTGAAATCAGATTTTTAACCAGAATCAATTCAAGCCAGTAAAGGCTACAGGTAAATCAAGATCATGTTGTTGGGTTACTTTCTGGTTTTGGGTTGGGTGGGATGGGTTTTTTGGGGGCTTTTTCAAGTAGGGTCTAAAAAATAAATACTGACACACATGAATGGCTCAGGAACAACCATATTTTAGTCATCCCTAAAATACTATCAAATGTCTGATCAAAAAACTCTTGAAATACGATTAATAAATAAACATATGCAATTCATATTAAAACACTAAACTTTCTGAATATCAGCACATCAAACTTCGTGAATTCTTCCCACACTGGGTTACACCAGTGGAACTGCCAGGAAGAAACGACAGTAGGAGTATCAGCCCTCTGTTTCCACCACAAGCACTGAGAAAAGCGAGTACGTGTGTGAGTGTGTGTACATACATGAGTTAATATGGAAATTAGAGGGAAAAGGCACATTTGCAGAAGAAGCTTTAGGTAAGAGCTAATGCAGCAGAAAGGTCATCCTCCTCCTTTTACTGTTGTTTTAAGCAACCATGACATTTTCATAGGCCATTTTGAAAATCACGTAATTGGCACGATCATGGGGCTTAGGCTAGCACCCCAATTCCGACGAGCACTGATCACCTTAAAGTGAAATCTTAGCTGTATTCTTCGTGTAGGTTTTCATCAATGACATCACACAATTGCACATAATAACTTCTTTTTCAAGCCCACTTAACAGCTATTTAGTTTAGAAACCAGTATTTCTTAGAAATGCCATTTGTAGAGAGAGGAATCTATACACACAGACAGACAAGCATGATTCACTCTTTATTAAAAATTACGAATGTAAAATCTTTCAAAAACAAAGACATGTTCTGCATGCATATTAGCAGAAGAAAAATATTTAAAAGGGAATAAGGGAATTTGGTTTTGCTTAAGAGGCTCTCATTCCCCAAACACCACAAGCTGCAATGTTATAAAAAAGTTACTAGCAACTAACTTAAAAAGACCCATAACTGTGCACATCTAATAAAAGTAACTGAAGGAGAAAAAGAGAAATGTTCTAGTTGGAAGTGGGTGATTGGCACAGTCAACAAGGTATCAAGGCATTTTAAATGCCTCAGCTATGTTTATTAGACACTACCACCAAGTGTAACTGATTCAAGAAAGGGAACACTCTAATCTGAAAAAAAAAATTCCAGCACTATTCTAAAGATTCATTATCAATATGAAAAATCAAAGTCATCTCCTTTTGGCCGCCCACTCCTTTTCACGGTGTATGCTGCAAGTCTGAGGCAGTTCAGAAAGAGCATGACATCAGGGTTCAGAAAATAATGCTGCTAAAACAAGACATTCCATGCTGGTCATCCACTGGCTTTAGAGAACCATGTAGCCTATTTTTTCCCTTCATCTCACTCTTTGCTTGCAGCCGTTTACATCGCAAGCTAAGTACCCCTGAAAAAAACAGACGAAGACTTAGAATACCAGAAACTTTAAAATACTACAAACCTCGAAGGGTTAATCCGCAAAATGTGTGATGCCTGTTATGACTGACACATCAGAAAAGAAACCTCAGACTGGAAATAGCAAGGATCTGGTTTAGATGTAGAGGACGGAGGTGTGATGCTGCTGTTCTGATGACATGAAGGAAGAGGTATTTTGCAATCCCCATAGCACATGGATATGGGACCGCTGAAACCAACCTTGGGATGTTGGGTCTGGCATGGTTTCAAGCTATGTGTGTTTTATTACAACACCTCAGAGCACCAACTAATTTGAGCATGACTTCCTCTGTTCTAGCTGCAAGACAGCACAGAAACAAAGAGAAAAATAAAGATCAGTCTGAGGTTCAATAGCAAGGCTGAGCTTCTTCTACATATGTGACATCTTATGTGGAGTCTTTATGCCTTGTCTCACCAGCAGACAAATAATACAGCAGGCACCTCTGCACTCAAATCTGCACTGCTAAAATGATCACTACATGAATTTACCTTGAAAAATTTAAGGGCTTTGCACAGGTCCCTGGCTGCGCTGTTGGCATAGAGCCATCACCAGCCAGATTAAGAGCAACATTTAGTTAAATAATGGGGTTGAGTTCTGAGATTTGAAATGATGACACATGTCCTAATCTGTAGTACAGATCAGGATGCCTGGAGTGTCGCAACCCTGCAGATCTCCATCACCTGAATAGAATTCCACACGTAACAGCTCTGAACACTAAACATTTCAGTATTTCAATCCTGCAAAGTGGCAGCTACACTCACCTGCACATCCTACAGAGATGCCAGCTTAGAGAACAAAGACAGGAAAGTGCACCCAGCCTATGTCATCATCAAATCTGATTACATTTATTGAACTAGAGCTACCATGGACTAACGTCAGATCAGAAGACTCTTCTAAAAGCCTTATGAGAAGCTGTCACTCCAAACACAACTACTGATGGCAACCATGCTCCTTCCTGCATTATTTCCATGCTTATTGTTCCTGCCCCTGCAGTGGATGACAGCCTTGACTCAGCACAAGCATTCAGTCACACAAGAGCTCTCACAGCTGGCAGGAGCTACCTGTCCAAGCAACAGTGCTCAACCACAAAGGCAGTAAAATATTGGGTCTTTGTATTCAGGCATTCCATCAGTCTTCTGGTGAACTTTTCTCACTAGATAAATAATGCAATTTGTGAAAATTTCCTCCAGTAAAACGACTAGAAAACACTGACTCCATCTTCCTTAATCCAAGAAAGTACATTTAAGCCAAGACCTGATGATAACAAATATCCAGCTGCATGCAAAGTTCAGCATGACGATGGGATACAGCCTTTTCAAGTTGAGTATATTAAAAAGTGGATTTTTTTTTTTGAGATCATATTGGAAATGGCCAAAGAAAAAGTGAAGTATGGCCTACAGAATGATAGAGAGATTGTAGCAGTGCTGGACAGAACTGAGAATAAAATGAAAACAGGCAAATGTGGTTTTTTTCTCCTTATAGATAGGCTGATTTCCTTCCTGAAAAGCATCATTATTTTAGATATTATGTTTTTCACTGCAGCACTATTTTCAGAAATCTGTAGTATGATACAAATATGGAAAACACTATGCATCCTCCTCACCCCTCTCCAAGAATAAGGCAGATGCTTCATTCACTGAGGGCAGCTGCATAGCTTGTGATGAGCAAAAAAAAGCCACATGGGAAAGGTAAATGCCAACCTGTTAGCGGCTATTTGAGCTTTGGCACAAGAATTTGGTGAGCCTGCTGGGCACATGGGTATCCTATGCAACCATCTGAACTCAGTCATGATGTCAGAGGCACTTCAGAACTTGTACAATTGACTCTGAAACTAGATGGTTTAGGAAAGTAGGCATCCCTCACGAGATACAAGGATACCTGCTTGAAGAAGGATATGCTGCCACAGAACAGCCAAGAAACCCAAATTCAGATGACACTTGCTCATTTCTCTTCCACCAAAAGTGAGGAGATCAGTTTATCCATTTCTCCCTTTCAAATGCATCAAGTTTTAACAGCCCTCCTCCTTCTGGAGGCATTTTTCTATATATATAAACCAAATGTTCCTACAGTTAAAATACAGAAATAATATGTTGCCACAGGCTTGTAGCGTTTAGTTTTTTTAACTTAACCAGTTAAAGTCCAGTGCAAACACAGAACCATGCTTTTTCACAAAATCAGATTCCTGACAGACACTATCATTTTTTTATCCTCATCTCAACATTTCATCTGAGGTACCACACATCCAAGCACTAGCTAGGAAAGAATAACCATTATAGGACACAAGAGAGCAATTTTACTAAGCTCTCATTATGGGAAAAACAACATTTGTAGTAGTAAGAGCTCATAAACATACTAAAGCTATACCTTCAAACCTAATAACAACAGAATATAATATGTTCTTCTTAAATATTAAAGCCAACACTTCGTTTTTATTAAAGGCAGAGTAAAATACAGCAAGATAGCAACAGATTTAATCAAATCTGAAATTCAAACAAAGAATTACACAACAGACTGAGAAATACCACCCTGGTTCTTATTTTAATTCACGCCTTGTTTGTTTAATGCATGGGAAGAAAGAAAAAAAATGAGGGAAAAAAAAAAAAAAAAGATAGGAAAAAAAGAAGAAAATAAGTAGCAATTTGCCAGCTCACCTGGACACGTTTTCTGGAATGTACTCTAGAACTGGATACCCATCACTTCTTCTGGATGCCAACTCTGAATGCGACTTCCAGGTCTCCACGAGCGTGCTGACAGCAGGGAAGGAGCTCAAGTGCTGAAATGTCTGCTCTCGAGCAACCGGCCGCGACAAGGATATCGTGCCCTGGGCACCGATCCTGTAGTGAAATGACTGTCCACCTGAATTTACACCCACAATGGCAGAGGATGGTATACTGTTTTCTTGGTAATAGCTGCCATCATCAGGTTCCTGTTTAATCCCCACACGTAGGCCTGGATTTGGAAAACCACTACCTTCACAATTTCCATCAAATGAAGAAACAGGTGGTCCTAAAATCCCAGAAAGAGAGTAATAGTCTTTGTCATCCATAAAAGAAAAATATGAGCCATCTGTAAATGGGAAAGGATTTACTGTCTGATTCCCTTTAAAGGAGGCACCAGAACAAGGATGTTTGGCCGACTCTTGCTTCACTGGTACTGAAAAGGGGGAATCTGAGTTTATTTTGCTGCTGCTGTCGCCGATGCAGGCGCTGCCGAAGGACCCGTCCGGCTCGGGCTTTATGAACTGAACAAGGTTCATCTGGCTGTTGTTGGAGATGGCATTCTCCATTTCCTCCATCTTAGGAAATGTGAGTTCTTGAGCACCCTTGTCTTTTGTTTCTGGACTAGAAACAGTATCTTGGCTTCTGCTAGGCCCCACTGGCGTGCCAGAAGGTGGGAACCCTATGGAGTTGTTTACGGGGCTACAGATGGATGATCCCACAGTGCTAACCGCTGGACTAGAACGTGTGGACCTATTATTGGCATTGGAAGGGCTGGCAATGGAGCTCCTGGAGTTCAGGTTTGCAGGACTGGACACAGAGGATCGCATAGTGATATTGTTGGGACTCGAGACAGGCGATTTCACGCTGCAGTGGCTGGGAGGACTGGAAATCGGCGACTTCATGCTACTTATAGGGCTGGAAAGCGGAGAGCCGACATTGCTAACGTGCGCGGGGCTGTGCAACATGGAGCCCCGGCTCTCAACGTTCGGAGAGCGCGACAGAGGGGTGCCCTGCCCGATGGGGCTGTGCATGGCAAAGTTCCCAAAGTTAGCGGTAGTTGAGGACACGGAGTTAACTCCTGCAGGACTACATACTGAGGAGGCCATGTTCTGAGGGCTGCAGCCTGAGGGGCTTTTCTCTTGACACATGATAGGGCTTTTGACAATCGTGTGCATGGCACCGCCGTTCACAGCGCTCCCAGAGTCCGACATCAAAGACCTCAGGGGCCTGCTGGCGCTGTGGAGGGGAGAGGAGCAATGGCCATTCTCCTTGTAGAGCTTCACCAGCTGCTCCATGTTCTGGTAGATCTTTCCCGGGCTCCCCTGGTTCTGCTGATCATAGTGGTAATCGGCGTCTCGTATCGAATCCATATATAAACCCATGGATTCGGCCACCGTTGCCGACAGCTCCTTGGACTCCGTTTCGGTTTTGATGTCAGAGGGCAGAAGACCAGGCTGGCTGTTGTCTTGCTGCAGGCAGGAGAGTAGCTCAGGTTTTTCTTTGCCGTTTCCTTGAGCGCTGCTGTTAGCGAAAGTGCCGGCGGCGCAGCTTACGTTTACAATCTCCATGTAGTTACTGTCATCAGTCTGCTCTCCAGCACCTATGGAAGAATACTCCACAGACTGAGAAACTTGACCCCACCGTCTCTCCATATCTAAGCCTTCTGGGTAGCTGTGGTATCCTTTTGTCTCCATAACTAGCAAAGACATATATGAAAAAGTAAAATTAATGACAGGACAGTGTGACTTCCTAAGGAAATTTCCTAATTTCCTAAGGAAACAAGGCGTATCCGCTTTCTCTGTCTATCCTCCTCTCTTCTCTCTGCCTGCCAGTCCCATTTCCCTGCCCCATCCATCATCTCTAAACCATTTGTCCAATTTCAATCAAAGCGAGGGAAAAGGTCTCATGGATATGACAGCCCTATGGGTTCAGGGAGAAAACAGCTCGGCAGTCAGGAAATTCCCAAATTATTGCTCCCAGCCCTGCCCCTAAAGGAACGGCTTGGCAATGTCAGCACAGCCGCCCACCCTCGCTGGCCATGGTCAGCGCCAGCTGTACCAGGGGCTGTCCCTCAGCTAAAAAAGGGAAAGGGGAGTAAGGAAGGAGAGGATCCAGAGAGGTCCTGAAAGGACATGCTGGGGGCAGGCAGGATGCAAACCCTGTGGAAATTGCTCATTACAGCTCTGCTCCTCTGGGGACCGTCCACTCCCATGTTACAGGGACAACAATGCAAGGGAGACTGCTGTTTTAAGGGGGTTTCTCTCCATCATCCTCACCATCCAGTGTAACATGGTTGCTTTAGAAGGAACAAGTTCTGAGGGGCTGGGAGCTGACTCGCCCCTTCCCAGCTATACAAACTTCTTCTACAACCTCCCGAGGAACCAGGAAGGTGTGGGGAGAGAAGCAGAACAGAAGACCAGTGGGAAACATTTCTGCCACAGAGCAAGGGGATCAGACTAGGTGGGAAAGCATGGCTATTACACAGATCCATAACTGCCAATTCTGCAAACCTCCATGGCAGCCAGCAAGTAAACCTTGTTCTAAAAGGAACCCTAAAAAAACCCCTCCCATCCCACATGCCGCTTTCTTGAGGCAATGAGCAAAATGCATGATCTGGTCTCTGAAAAATAATCTGAAAACCACATATAAGTAACAACAATTCCTAATTTTTTAAGGATTTGGCTCAGAGTATCATTAGAACTGCAGGAACTCAAGATACAAAATCAGTATTATGCAATTTTTTTTTCCTTTCAGAATGTATTCATTTTCCAAATTTTAATTCAGTGTTCAACCTCTTAACACTATTTAACTATGCTATTTTGAGCAAAAATATAAAAACAAAAATGAACTGAAATGATTTGAATACTTCTTTGCCCTTACTTAGATGGAACTATAGCCCAATGCCTACATTTCCCTCAAGCACAGATTTTATTAGAACCTAGAATTATGTGTCTCACATCATCATGTATATCAAATCACATTCCTACAGTCTAAGATTTTCAGACAGAAGTGTCTAATTCTACATAAAGTCACTCCCAGATAATCACCTACCCCTGATTTAAGTGCTGAGCAAGCCTAATTCCTAGAGAAATCAATTGCAGCTGTGAGTGATCCGCATTTCTGAAAACCAGGAAACTTAGTTAAGGCTTAAAATTAGGACTTAAGTTAAAATTAACTCTCAGAAACACCGGCAGAACCACTGCATACAGGAAATCTCTGTTACAGGCCTAACGCTACACCAGTGTTTGAGCTTTGCAGCAACTTGTCCCACAGCAGTAAAATTCAAACTTCATATATCATCAATAGGCAAGCATACTCTAAAACTTCAGCGAATAAAAATCTGGGTCACACAAAGAAAAAGAAATTAGAAAATGCCCTGATCCTGCACTTGCATAGGCTAGTAAATACATCCGAGAGGATCAAAAAGCAGCAGATTATTTGTGTCCTGATATAAGTTCAGTTTAAAACAACAGATATAAATGAGGGAGAATGCAGCAACGAACAAATTTTTTGGGAGCTCTGTTTTTTGTCACCTCCAAGTGCCTCAACAGAGACCAGAACTAAATTAATCATCTCAGGGGTTACTTGTAGCATTAGGATTTGGTTTTGCTCTTTCAGGCAGAACTTATTACAACTTGACTAGCACGTCTATCCACAGAACCCACACTTCACCTACAGCACACACATGCCTTTTTACTAACTTTCACTAAACAAATTTGACTGCGGGCTAAAACATCTACGGACACCCACAACTAAAGCTCAGCAGCATTGTAGCGTTATATATCGGAACCAAGATCATCTCTATCTGACACTTTACAAAGCAAGAGACATTGTGAGCAGCTTCTCCAGACTTCCTCTCCGTAGAGCTATCAAGACACTGGGACTTGTGTATTTCACCCCAAACATATCAACAAACACAGCCCTCCGCAGCAAAAATCTCTGATCAATCAGGCATGAAACCAGTCTCGCAGCAACAGCCAAATAAAAAATCAAATGGTACCTGGTATCCCTGCAACCAAAAGGTCACCTAGATACGGGAATATCTGAAGTAAGCCCAGTTTCACAAAAAGAAAAAAAAAATAAACTGGTGGCTCAAGGGACCACACACTTCTTAATTCTCAGTGTTTGTAAACGAAATTTCCTTGAAGTTTCACTATCTGCCATCCACCCCAGTGACACAAGACTGCACAGGGGAGCTGAGTTTCATGTCTGGGCTGGGGTTTTTCCCCCTTTCTCCAGAGTACGAGGGGCGCGGGCAGCCCCGGCTCGGCCGCCCACGGACCCGAGCGAAGCGGGGCGCGGGCCCCCCCCGTCCCCGCGCCTTAACACCCACGCAGGCAGCGCGCAGGCTGATTTCCCTATTTACCCTACGCCGTGAGGAGCATCACCGCAGCTCCCAGGGAGCAGCCACCGCTTTGCACCTCTGTCCCCACGCCCCCCCCCCGCCAATCTGCTTTCCCGCAGGTGCAGTCTGGGTTGTCACGCGTGGGGGAGCCCAGCAGTGCCCGGGAGCTCGGTCCCTCCCTTCCCTCCCTCCCTCCCTCCCAGGAGTCCGCGGGGGAGGGGGGGATCCGACAGCCCAAACCCGCTTTCGGCCGAGCCCGCCCCGCCGGTCCCCTCCTGCCGCCCGCCCCCCGAGCGATGCAGAAAAGCGCTTTCTCCCGTGCAAGCGCCGCTCCCCACCCTTCACAGCGGCGAGGGTTCGGGCCCCGCTGCCGACCCCCCCCGCCCCGGCTCCCGCCACACCCCGCCAGCCGCACCTCCCGCCGCGGTCCGGGGAGCGGAGCGGTGCCCCCCGGCCCGGCCCCGGTACCTGTTGCGGCGGGGCGCGTCCCCGAGCCCCCGCGGCGCGGAGCGGAGCGCAGGGCGGCGCGGAGCGGCAGGGCGGGCGGCGCGGCTCCCCCGCCTCCCCCGCCTGCCCGCCCGCCCGCCCGAGGCGCGCCGCGCCGCCCGGTGACACGGAGCGGCACCCGGGAGGGGACGGGAAAAGGTGCCAAGTCCTTTAAAAACATGTCACATGCCCACATAAAGTTCAAGTTTACGTCCCGCCCGCCGCCCGCCCCGATTGGCGGCAGCGCCGCGGAGCGCGGCGCGGCCGGGGCCAGGCGGGCGCGCCATTGGCCGCGCCGCGCCGTCAGTCACCCGCCGGGCGACATGACTGATACAAAGTTGCTGCGACACAGCCTGGGAAACGCATCTCCTTAAAGCCGCAGGGACCGCACGGCCCCCGCGCTCCGCCCGCCCGCCCGCGGGGTCCCCGCACGCCGCCCGGGCACCCCCGGCGGGGCCGGCGGCGCGGCAGCCCCGGGGCCCCGCGCACAGGTGAGGAGCGCGGGGCGCGGCCGCCCCCGCCCGGTGCCCGCGCCGCGCCGGCGGCAGGGCCGGGCATCGCCTCTCCGCCGGCCCGGGGTTTCCGCCTGTCAGCGGCGCATGAATGCGCACCGTGCCGATGCAGCGGTGATTTAAGCAGGGAAATTTTTTTTTAGAATAAAAATAACTAGGCGGAGGGGAAAAAAGAAAGGAGAAAAATGTAGGGAAAAAAAAAAAAAAAAAAAGGAGTGGAGGAGCGACGCCGGCGGAGCGCAGGAGGGTTCAAGGACTCGTCCTCCGCTCCCCGCCGGGCTGGCTCCGCTCCCCGGCAGCCGCGCATCCCGCCGGGCGCCCCGCCCGCTGCCTACCCACAGCCAGAGGAGCCGCCGGAACGACCCCTGGCCCCGGGGTTGCTGCCACCTCCCATTCCCCAGTGTCCCCCTAGGTGCCTACGTCCCAGCTGCAGGAATACCCTTTCCTCAGAGAAGCAGAGAAAAAAAAAAAAAAAAAAGAAGAAAAAAAGCCGCCGACCAAACTTTCAGGCGATGCGCTCCCAACTCGCTCCCTAAATACCGCCCCCAGCTCCCGGTCAGCGGCCCCTGAGAGCCCCGCTCCCGGCCCCCAGGTGCGCCCACGGCCCGTCAGGGACAGCTCCGCGGCCCCGCAGGGTGACAGCGGTGTCCCCGGGAGCGGGGCGGGGGGCTGAGCCCGCCGGGCAGCGGCAGCGCCGGGCACCGCGCACCTTCTCCCGCAATCGCCCGTGCGCGCCCGCAGGGACCCCGCGTGTGCTGCTGCAGGTTTGTATTCCAGAGTCACGGCGAAAGCTCCAACATCCCCAGGATTTGGGGTGTCACGTGCCCCTCTCGTTTTCCTATTCTGCCAAATATCGACCCACACTCACGGGCCGAGGCGGCGGCTCCCAGCGCCCGCGGTGCGACCCGCGGAGGAGCAGCCGCCACCGTCGCCGCGCTTCCCCGCGGGCGCTGGCGAGCAATGGACGTGTCCTTCCCGCGAAGTTTTCACGGATGGGGACGGGACTAGCCGTGACCTGGATACGCCGGCCGGTGTGTCGGACACCCGCCCCGCTGCCCCCCGCGCCGCTGCTCGCCCCGCGCAAAGCTCCGCGCAGAACGCACTCACCTCCCCTACGACATGGTGGCGCGGCGGGGGGAGGAGGCGCGGCCCCCGGCTACTGGCAGCGAACCATCCGGGAGTCCGCACCGCCACCCAGGGTAGGAAAAAAAAAAAAAAAAAAAAGAAAAAAGTACGCGGAGGAAGCACCGGGAGCGCGGCCGGGCGGCGGGAGGAGCTGC
>NC_031771.1:11319673-11354110 GCF_001522545.3 Parus major | reverse complement strand
AGGGAAGGAGGGCGGGCGGCGGGGGAGGAGGAGTGTCTCCCCGTGCCCTTCCCCAGGCGGAGCGTCTCTCCCGGCCCTGGCGGCGGCGGCGGCGGCGGAACACCCCTCCCCTCCCCGTTCCGACCGCCCCGCTCGGCCCCCGGGCGGGCTGCGGGGAGCGGAGCGCCCCTGGACGGGATTGCGGGAGGAGGCTGCGCCCCCCCCGCTACTCCGTCCCCTGCCGGGCCTGCGCCTTCCATCTCCCCGTCTCCGCCGCTGCCAGGCGGGGGGAGCCGGTCCCCGCTGCCCCCCGGCGTGCCCTTGCGTCCCGGGATACGGGCAAGGAGCGGGAGCATCCGCGCCGCACTCGCGGGGCTGCGGTGGGGCAAACCCGCCCCGAGTCCAGACATTAACAGAAAAATCGCTGCTAGCAGCGATGCTGGTTTTAAAGTAGTATTTCACTTGTGGCTAAGGTCTTTGAGAACTGATTATGTTTGAGTTCGGGGCATTAAATGTCTCTTCATTTAAACATCTTAAGGGAAAAAAAAAAATAGGCATTAGAGGAAGGAAAAACTTGGCCCCATTTTAATAGCCTTGGTGCAAGTCTTTAAACGTGGGAAAGGGCCGCTCGCCGGGAATTCTACCTGTGCCGAGGTCTGTAGGATTGGGGCCTTGGAAAAGGTGATATTTTATCAGCTGTTGTTTGCATCCGTCAAAGTTTGTGGCTAACTTGATAAATGTTAAACAGGGAAGCAGAAAGTGCTGGTGAGGCCAGACTGGGAGATAACAGCACATTCAATAGCCTAATTTCACAATTAGTTTACTGTATTATTGGAAGCAAATCATATTTCACTGTGCCTACACTAGTGCTCTATTTTTAGCCATAATCTAGCTAAAAAGGAGGAACCTACTGAGATGTATTATAACATCAAATGTGAACAATTCTGTTCCCTCTCTTTTTACTCATTTCATGTCATACATCTGGTTTGGAATACAGCTCATTTATTAATTGAACAGAACTACCGCCGATGGGCTGGAGGCTGCAATTCCAAGGCAGAGGAAAGTTCCACGCAACTCTGCAAGAAACCCGGCAAGTCACAGCCATGCAAAAAGCATCCAAGCACACTGTCTGCTCTCCCAATAACTGGCATAGCCAGAACAACTATTTCTTATTAATTTAGAATTGCAGTGTATTTGTCTCTTTAATTGCACTTTTTTTGGTTTACTTTTTTGACTTTTTAAATTTTTTTTAAAATATTTTTTTATTACAGCAAAGTTGTAAATGAAAAAGGCATTTGAAATGCTTGGACATAGCCTCAGTCTTCGTGTTGCGTCATCTTTTTTTATTGTATTTTTAAGAACAAAAAGGAGATAGAAAATAAAATTGAGGGAATATACCAATCTACTGCCTTGGTACCAAACATTTGATCCCCTCCCTTTCCCCTGTGATACAGACAGAGATGGCTGCTGGAAGAGTAATGCACCTTTCACAGTACATGCAAGATGCTCACAGATTTTCCACAAATTCAGTAGAAACCTCATTTGTTTTCTGCTTGTGGTTCACAGGAGCACTTAGCTTTTTAGTGGTTGACACTATATCTATTTTTAGCAGCATTTTAACAGCTGTCACTAACAAATACGATCCCATCTTGAACGAGGAGGGGAGTTTATCTGTTTTATTTAAAAAAATCAGACTGCGTAATTGTCAGATTACAAAATGCAATTTGGATCTTTATCTGTGAAGAGAAAAGGCTATCTTTTCTCATTATGCCAATTCCATGGGGGGAAAAAAAAGGGGGGATGTGTAGTGGGCTTGATAAAGTAACGAAAGGGCTTAGCAAGGTTTGGAAATAATGTTATTCAAAGGCATACAAACGTATATATAGCACATTTCAGATTGGGTTAAAAGTGGTCCTGTTTTGCTGCCTTCTGCAGCTGTGTTGCGATGGGGGAAGCCGCAAAGAGTCGAGTCATAGTTTTCCAAGTAGGTCAAGAGGAGCAGTGCGGACACCTCCAATGAACGATTCTCTTCTCTCATATTAGATTTTATATGAGGTTAACTCATGTCAGACACATGACACTGAAAGCAGCAGACAGACAAGTGTTAAGGCACTCTTGCAGCAGATGTCATCTCTGTTCCTAAAGATAGGGGCAAATTTGCTATGGATAATGCATTACAAAACAAGATAACGCTGGAACTTGGCAAGCGTCAAATTGTACCTCCCCCCGTGCTTGGAAAAGTGAGTGAATTGGTGTTAGGGGCTGCAGGAGCAGCGATGTAGTGTAAAAGCAGCCTACTGTACTGTCTTGCTTAGAGGTCATGTGCCCTATTTTGAGAACTGAACCAAAGCGGATGAAGTTTTGAGTCCGTTCCAACTAAGGCAGCTGGGCATTTCCCACTTCTCTCCAGCTCCAGCCCAGGAATGCAGGCAATCACATGGTCACACACATTATTCCTTTACCCGACATTACTCACCGTAGATTTAATTTTTGTGCCGTTTGGCTCATATGGGTTTGATTAGCTGAGATTTGCAGCTGGTCAGAAGTGGTTTCATTTTGGGAAGACGCTGGAAAAGCAGGTGAGAGTTTACTTTCCCTGACTAACAGGCGTGAATCTTCTGAGAGAGGAGTCCGTAGTCTTCCCTGACTTGCCAGTTGATTGTGTTAAAGCTAATTTCCCAAGCTGTGCTGAAAGTCTTTAGAATTCTTTACAAGACTAAATGTAAGTCATCATGTTTTCTGTATGGTATGTTTATGTTCTCCCAGATATCAATATTTTATCTATTTAGTCTAATTGGGAACAATTTTGTTTTCTAATTATAGATAAATCCTTTAGCTGAGCAACAGAACATGTTCCCTTTTAACCTGTATTCTTTCTTTTCTACCTTTTTTTTTTTTCCTTTTTTTTTCAATGCTCTTTAATGGCTTTGTTGTAACTGTGGTTGAACCACATCTAAGTATAGTACAAGTGCATTTCTAATGCACACTGGCATTAGCAATCGCTTGTGCAAAGGGCCAGGACACACATTTAAAAACATCTATTTCCAATACATTTCAAATCAGTTTTTATTGACTATTAGCACCAATAGTTTCATGTGCTTAAAAATAAAAACATCCCACGGGGAGTTGCTTGCTGTGGATAATACGTCTTGTAGACAGTGGCAGGACAAAGAAAGCATAAAGAATAACACATGGGCAGTATTTTATATTTTCTGGAGCTTTAATATTGCCACATATGTGTACATCATTTATAGTCAGCTTCTCTCTTGCTCTTGCACTATTTCTTGTAAATTTGTAAAAAAACTTTCATTGCCACAGAAAGCAGCCTTATCTCAATATTAATGAATTTCCATGAAATTAAAGGTAGTGGCAGCTAATTGTGTCTTAATATTTATCTACTACCTACTGGCATTTTTACAGTATCAAATGGTAACTCATGCCGTAATCTGATAAAAATTTTGTAGTAACCATAATAGTAGTGCACCTATGCCAAAATCCCAGACACAGTGTTTAACATCGCTAAAAAGAGCAAATAGCACCCTCCAGCACTTAATAAACATATCAAATGCAAATTGGAGGAAATTATTTAATCAGTCTATAGGCTAGTTAATTTTGATGATTATTCACAGTTCTAGTAGCAATACTTAAAGTGTGGAATACGTTAGTACCAAAATTGTCATGACACCAAGGTCATAAGCAGAATTTGAAACTTGCTGCATAGAGGAAATTATCTTCCTGATTGAATGAAGGTGCAGCTTTAGAGCTCCTATAGCAAAAGGAGAATTCTTATGTCATTTTCCAGATTCTTCGATAATCCTGAAATTGCCTGCTATCAGATATTATGCAATGAGAGATGGTTTGATATTAACCTGCATGATCAAATTCATATTGAGACTTGAGAAACCTTTGTTTTCTAAATTTTTTAAAATCTGTAGTTCCTGGAGAAGAGAGATTTCAGCTGGACTCTTCCCAAAGCATACAGTGAAGAAGAGACTGAGAAGAGCAATGCTGTGAAGCTAAGAAAATGAGGAAGAAACATGTGCAAGACAGAAAAGGAAAAAAAAAAAAGCATTGATTTTGGTGGAAGTTGCACTGCTTTCCTAAATAGATGTATGTTGTTGATTTTGTTCATATATTAAACTCTTTCTTCCTTTGTAGGCTATGATCCAGCTCAAGGAGCTCATTTAATGTGTCCCCTGGGGCAACACTGGGCAGTTGATCTTGCACAACTTGGAGCGTTGGTCCTTGTCAGATGCACAGGTTTGGTTAAAAAAGGAGCACAAGCATAAGTCAGTGTTCTGAGAATGAGTCCTGGCCTTGGAGATCAAGGTCACTCCGGAATTTGTCTGGCCTAGACTAAATATCTGCTAATGAAAGGTCCTGCATTTTCCCACTGAACTCACCAGGACTTGGCCCACAAGCCAGGAGTGACAGAAGTGTTGGCACACTGGATTGGTTTGTCCCTAGTGATCCACAGGTGACAGTAGGTATCCTCACCAACCCTGTTGCCTGGATCTGGTTCATTCTCTTCTGGTTTAAACCAACTGAGCTTGGTTTCCACAAAGGGTGCTCTCTCTGTCGGTGCTTGTGCAATCCTGGCACCTGCAGCATCCAAGTACCACACAGAGCCATTTCTTTGGAGTTCTGGAAAGAAGAGCAGCATTATCAGCATTTTATAGGCAGGGAGTGGAGGAACAAAGAGATTGCAGGGTTTATCTCAGGCCACTAAGAAGGTTACAAAGTACAAAGCTCGTTACTTCCCAAACCACAGATCACTGCTTTCCATTGCAGGAAATTCCATTTTCATCCATGGCCTTCCCAGGAACACTGCCTGAGCATGAGTGACGCAGGGTTAAAACATTTTTGGTTGTTGTCTGGGAAGAAAAACATGCCATGCTGTGTTTGAATGGATTCATTATTGGAATGAATTTTAGAAACCCCATATTATTGGGGCTTTTACTGTATGGATTAGCGGCAGCCACTGAAGATTGATGTTACCTTCCCTTCCTGCTCAAACCTGGTAAGAAGATTCACGTTCCAGGAATGTACAAGAATTTCTGGCATGAATTCTTGTACATGCACATTTGCATTTTGGCTTCTATGCATGCTGTTCATGCATTCACCACGTTGAGCTCTGCTTTTCCTGAGTAATTGTGACCAAAAAATATAATTCCTTCATATATATACACATAAAGCAAGCACGTAAGAGGTCAAATGAAAGTAATTTTATAAGTTTTTTCTTTATTTATTCATTTTGCATTCCATTCTCAGCCCTGGCTCTACTCCCACAGAGTAGAGATTGTGTACCCCTCTCAAGATTTCTAAAGGAAGATCAGCCAGGACTCAAAGGAAATCTTGTTTAAGAGTCAAAGTTGTTCCAGGGCAGGACTCATAGAGAGTTTAGCAAACAAGAATTTCCACTGGCATGGTTCATTTATGTCCTCTACGCATGACTTAAAACTGAAAACATGAGCCTATCAGAAATCTTTTGTGTTCAACAGCTGCATGGAAGACATGACTACTTCCAAATGTAAGAGTAGGTACTGATCCTTTTAATCTGGTTACTTTAGTCCTGCTCTAGGCAGAAGACATCTGTCACTGTGGTGCTAGTCCTGCAGGACTTTTCAAGTCCTAACCATTACTCTATTCTGTAAGAAGAATGAAAAAGACTACCAAGGCAGTCTAAAAGGAAGCACGGGACAGTTAAGGAACTAGAGGTGCTGAGCTGTATTTGCATTATTTATACTACTTTTATATAACCACAACAATAGTGATTGTAACATGATTTATGCTGTCAGGAGAGAAAGAATTAGACATTCTTTTAGTGGGATTCATTAAAAAAATGAATACATAAAGTAGGCAGTACACTCTGCCTGCACATTTTTATTTCTGAGCTTGTACTGAAGGGTGTCTAAGCAAGTGCTTCCTTGTAAACCCATTGCGGAGAGCAAATGAATCCCAGGGACTGTCGCTCCTTGTTGATCATCAGTGGGCGTAGATGCAGTAGATGTAAAGGTCTATGACTCACTGAGCTAGCTAAGGTGAAACCAGATGAGAGGAGATAATTGCACCATTATAAAAAGAATTATCATAGTTTGATTACAGAAAAAAAAAAAAATCTTCTAATGGTGCCGTAACTCTTGGGAACTAAAATATGAGATAGGACTGAAAGTGAGGAGTTCATGTCAAGGAATAGCAAAATGTCCCTTTTAATTGATCCATTTTAATCAGACATGCCAAAAAGATGATTTCAAGGATTGAAGGTATAATTGGTCAAAACAGCCTAAGGTACTTCCCCATGCCAGTTCTGATCACAATAAAAAAGAAAACTAATCAAAGAGACAAATTGACAAGGGCAGGAAATTTATTAATCCAGAGATTACTGGAATACTTCAGGAAAGTGATGATGCAACCACCTGCCTTATGCATGAAAATAGATACGAGTTAAAAAAATTCTCTGTCTGGTTTGATGATGTGTAAATTGAAGAATGAAGGGGAAGGGTTGCAGATAATCCAGACCAATATGGGAAATTCTAATACTTACAGCAACATGAAGAATGCATTTCCTTTTGACAGACAGTGAAGGGTTATTTGGTGCCACAAAGTTCAGGAAGCATGTATATAAAATGCAGAGAGTATGTGGGCAATTAAGAACAAAAAGGAAGTGTGGTGTAAATTAATGGGCATCTATGACCTTTATAGGGTACATGAAACACTTGTCAGGATGGTTTTCATACCAGTAATGACATTATAAGCTGACTACAATTTAAGCTGCAAAAGTGGGATGAAGAAGACAATAAACATTTGAAGCACACTAACAAGAGCTTGTCATTTTCTCTTTCCATTTGTGTCTGTGTGGAGGTTTTACTGGTGGTATATACTGAGTAGCAATACTTGGGGAAGTACCAAGATTTGAACTATCCTTTGGATAATTTCCTTCTAGCTCGGTCTGAGTCCGTGGCTTCAGGGGTACAGATTGCCAGGAAGAAACTGGCAGCAGTTTTCAGTATCACCTTAGGGGTTGTAACAGAGGGGCAACATTCACAACTCTTATCCCAAAAGTTTATTTCCATGAAGGTGGTTCAGAATTGGCAAAGACATGTCAGTTCTCAGGTGAGAGGTAACTTTATATGACTCACTTGAAGTAAGAAAGGTCTTTCTTTTAAGGTGTCTTCACAGCCAACATGTGATTTGAGGCTCTCCAACAGTGTCCCAGTGGCCTTGGTGAAGAATAAGACATGACACTCCACTCTTGTTAAGAATCAGTAGGGAGAGCAGTTCAAAGAAACCTTAGTTGGAGGTGACAGATAAGAGAGTCCATCAAATTCAGTCCATCCTCCTTTGCCTCTATTTCCCAGTTCCCTGCACCTCTGTAACAGCTGAAAGGAGGAGGGAGACACAGACTTGTGTGTTACAAATCTTATGCAAAGCACATCTGTAAATGACAGCCTCTGCCTTCAAGTGTGTTCAGTGCTTACTCCTTGCTCACTGTAGCATTAGCCATATCATATGTTACTTCAGGGCTTCGTAGAACACAAAATTAAATATCGTTCCAGATATAGATGTGCACCCTCACTATTTTTACTTGTTGGATTTGAAGTTAATAACATTCTGGCATAACCCTGGTTCAGGTGAATGGATATATTTTTTTAAATGGGTTTTGCATAAGAAAAAACCCAGATTTTTCCCACACAGCTAATGGTCACAGATGGACATGAGCACTGTGCAAAATGCTGCTGACCACAGGAAAAACATAGATAAGGCATTGATAGAGGCAGTCAAATGCATCACAGAAGTTTCATTCAGGAACAACACATCCTCACAGAGAGAGGAAGTTTGTACTTGGGTCCCATTAGGGGTTTTCTGCTTTCAGGGCAGTGCCACATCTGGAAACAAGAAGCTGCACCTTATTAGGATGATGAAAAAACAATGAGGCATTTTGGGATCGTGAGAAGTCTGATGGAGTTTCAGTTCTACTGTAAGCTATAAGGTAAATTCCACTGCTCTGATGGGATAGATTTTGGGGTGCATTAAGGGGACCAGACAAATGGGTAGCCCAGAGGATTAGGAGACACTGCTTCTCTGGATTTCCCCCTTAATATCAGTGTAAGTCCACTTGTGTTCACTGTGAGCATTCATTTCCAAGCAACCTATGCACAGTTGTATCGTGGATGCTCAACTTTTATTTGGGGATGATTTATTTCAGAGTGTCTCACTATCACCCTGCATGGTGTGACTGATAAATTCTGTCTGCTGGAGGGCTCCAGCCGAAAGCCATAGCCCTAGGAAGAAGGCTACAGTGGTTTTAGACCTTCCCCAAGTACCATGGTTTCAGAGCTTCTCTGGCATGGCACAAAGTGGTTTCACTCACCTCTTAGGTTTTCAGTGGCTCTGGGTGTTTTGTCACTGCTGTCCTGAGTGGTGCAGGGGATTTCTGCTTAGGAGAATGTTTGACTGATTATGTGTTTGCAACTTCTTTGGGAATGTCCCCTCATGTGAGTGCCTCAGGCTGCAAATCTTACCCTGGCTCAGTGCTTGGCAGGTTTTCTCTGTGGTTTTCTGCCTTGTCTTTAATAATACAGTCAAGTGAAACAGCCAAGAACAAATATGTATATAAATACATACACATATATATACATATATACATACACACACACAAACACACATATACTTTATGTACATCTGGACTGTAGCCACTCCAAAAGCAAATAAAACAAGTTAGAGTAAATACATGACAGAAATGTGTATCAGTTTATTTTACAGGCTGTGTTAACTCCTGAGGAACCACACATTGGTCCCTCTCCTGGTTTCTGGAGGGAACTTTGTCTCTACATTGCTCTCTTTCATGCAACATACATGTGCAAACTTTGCTGTCTTTGTTGTAAGGATATTCTGTCAGGACCAAGAAGAGCTAAAAAAGGTTGGAAAGACTGCTGTCATTTGCAATGTAGGCAGGGAAACAGTTTTAAGACAACAACCAACACAGATGGAATAGCTGACCTGAGGTTGGGTAATGCACACTGTTCCTGATATAAACCCCGAAGTTCCCCAGGAGAAACCAAAGAACTATGCAGAAATCACCTGGGTTTTCCCACAACTCTAGTACTGAAGCTGAGATAAGTGATAAATAATGACTTGTTAAGAGTTTCAAATTGCAAGAGAGAGAAACCTCACAAAATCCAAAGCCAAGATCCTCTGGACATACACAGACAGAAAGACATGGACTAAATTTTTCCATCACTTATATGTCTGACCAGTGACAACACAACTGCACATACATATGAGCAGAAGATGTGCATGCAGACATGTCTAGGTGCTACATTACTGAATTTATTATATCTGTGTAATACTGTGCAGACACACAACAAAATATGTAGAGATAAATGTCGGGATGGAAAATCTAACCCAGAGGATCTGTTACAATTTGTAAACAAGTTTTTTTGCTTTGGGTTCGGTATTCTAACAAGCATGGGAGTGCTTTGGCATGTCATGGCATAGATTAGCAATAGGAAAAATAGTTATTTTGTAAATTATTAAAATTTTGGTTTTTCAGCTGATTCGAGCCTTTATTTTTTTGCACATCATTCTGTGTTTGGTAAAAGTTCAGTATATCTTTATAAATACAATGATAAATACTAATTTTTAATACTTTGAACAATACGTTTTGTCAATGTTCCCTCTTTAGAAGAAGTATTTGTTTCTTTGAGAGGCAGTTTCAATAGCATGCAGCAGATTGTTTTATTAAAACAAAGTGAGATAAATATCATGGAAGCAGGATTAAATATCTTTAAGAAGATGCTCGCATCCTATCCCTTTGTATGTGGCTCCATATTTTGAAGTGGAGAGATAAAGGAGAGTCACAAAAGGCGTTTCCCCTATTCACTTGTATTCAGGAAGGTAAAGATTACTTGAAACAGGAATAATGAAGTTGGGCTTTTCATAAAATAAAGTAGAAGAGATTATTGAAGAAAGCAGTCTTCCTGAAGGAGACGACCAAGAGGCTGCAGGTGATGTAAACAGATTATATTTCTTGGAGATTAAAGTCAGGTTTCTGACATTTGAGAGACTATTAAAAAATGCACTGTGCTCACTATCATCTCTGGACAATATTGATTGCTGAGCTGTTTACTTGTAAAAAGAATTCAATTCTTTCTGGTCAAGTGATGCAGTTTTAGGAAAGGAATGACCACTACAGGACGAGAGGGCATACAATTATAAATCATACCAAATGCAATTGAAACTCTCCCACTGGCAAGAGAGAAAATCAAATTAAAGCAAATATTGTATTAAAGGAGTTTCAGTGGATGCCTTGGAGAGCTCTGATTTTCATGTAAATGCCCATTTAGACTGAAGTTTACTGCCTCCTCAGAATAATGGTGAAGAAAAGAAAAGCATATTTAATTGGAAAGGAAGGGAATGCCAAGGAAACAGATGAATTGCAACTCACTTTCTAGATTTTTTTTTCCTGCAGATTTAGTGGCTATGATAGCTCACTGTCTTAAATTGTTTGAAGGAAAACAGTAATTGAACTACAATCCATATAATTTGGGAAATCTTGCTTTTTTTTATTTTTTTTTTTTTAAATTCTTTTTCATGTCTTCTAGATTATTGAAGCTTTAGCTAATTTTCCTGTCAGGTCCTTCTGCATGTCCTTGTGGGAATTGCCTAGTGATTGACAGCTTTGATCTGGAAATTGTTGCAGCTAAACTGCTACAATTCATATGAAGAGAACTGCCAAATAATTTGACAGATAGATGCCAAGAAATGACGTATGAGGATCTGTCAGACTAAGTTTTTTAGAGGAGCCATCCTATGAGTTTTACTTCTGGTGGGCTACAAAGAGCTGGCAGCACCCCTGTTCTGCAGAAGCAAAGTGCTAGAATGGGCTATGGCTGCTGTAAGTAAATCCCTATAAAATCATCGCCAGGAATCAGAAATTAAGGATTTTTCAGTGATGGCACCTGCTCACAGGCAAACAGTTTTGTGCCTAAAAGAGTGTGAAATTGATGTAAAATATTAAAATATTTCCTGAAATGAGATGTTTAATAAGAAACCCAGGAGTAAATAAGGTAATTTTATCTGAGAACTGCATGAATCTAAGAGAAATCAAATGTACTGTACTTCTTCTTTCTCCTCTTTCTTCATTTTTTTTTTTTTTTTTTTTTGGCATTTGCACACAAAAAATAGCCAAAAAGTTATAGAGATTTACCCAAACTGTAAGAATCAACACAAGTATAAATGTCATAATGTCAATGTAGGCTATCAAGCAACTGAGGCAACACATGTTCAAACCTAACTGAGTAAACATATTTTATTTGCATTCAAGCTAATGCCTTGAAACTGGAGTTAACCTTGCAGTGCTGAACTCAGGGCAGGTGCAAGGCTGTTTCCCTAATCCAACAAATTGAAATGTCAGCTGTGTGGCTTGAACTATTCCATTCCTAAACCTTTTGTCACGTTTGTCTGTGTACGTGGAGGTTTAACTCAGTGGGGTACTGGAAATCTCATCAAGTTCAACAGAGTAAACCTTTAAAAGAGCTTTTCTTCATTAAACACTTCCATACTCTGTAATGTGCAATGTAACGTGATCATACTTCGAGGAGGATTTAAGCAGGAGAAAGTGTCTCGGTGCCTGAAGCTGGCAGTGTGCTAATTAAAGATGCACAGAAGAAAATTTAAGGGAGTAGTTTTTAGGAGGGAGGGAAGGAAGGAGGCCATCCCTCGCAGAAAGATGTGACACTCCAGCCACCGAGCCCAATCACCAGGGAGCAGGAGTGCATAAACAGGAAGAGGCAGGAAAGAAGTTATTTAATTGTGGGCTGGAGAAGAAAAACGTCTCCCAGGAGGTTTATTCTGGATGGATTATGGGAGCAGGGAAGATGTCACTCAGAGCTCTCTGGATTGTGTCTGTCCTGGAGTAAATTAGAGCCACCAGTTAGTCTGAAGGGTGAGATGATGTAGCAGCAGGGGAAACCAGGCCTATTCATCAACATTTTAATATTTCCTGCCATGTTATCCTCTCATAACTTTTTCAATTATCCTTCCATCTTGACAAATTCCTTCTTTTAAACCAGCCCACAACAGCTTTTTCTAGGGTGCCCAGCTGAAAGTGGAGGCGTACTAGAAAGTTTGGAGCACAGGGAGCCTCAGCTGAGCTGTGGGATCTGGTTCTTGTTTGGCTCTTCCAAAGAGTTCCATTAGGACATTTTATAGTTGCTTAAACCATTTTTTTCACAGGTTATCCTTAATTTAGTCTTTTACAGACACTTGGCCATGAATTCTGGTTTTCAGACATATGAGCAGCTACATCTGTAATGAACTCTGAATGCCTGAAACATTATGTAGTGGTAAATGCTCTGAGAAAAACAAATAATGACTCAGAACAGACACCAAGAATAGTAGAAACTTTGGAACTATTCCCCAGGTTTTAGACTTTTTTTTTTCAATATGTTGTTAATAGTATCACCTCAGTTCCCAGCATGCTGTGAAAATGAAATCACTGATGTTTGTGAAGCACTCAGGTCTGGTAGTGATGAGCACCATGAGCAAATCACTCTGCCTGCTTTGTCTTTTCTACCTCATTCCTGTCTTCATGCTGGCTTGCTCGCTGTTGGCCCCTTGCACTCTGCCCACTTGGCTGGTCCAAGGCTTGGTACCAAGGTACTTGGTAGAAGGGTCTGGTGGCAGGTCAGCTCCTGTCTTTGTTGTGCCCAAATCCCACCTTGGCACACAGCTGGCTTCTTCTCTCCAAAAAAGCAGAGAGGTTCAGACATGTTCCCTGAGGCTGGCATCCTCACAGTCAGCGTCTGGTCAAGGCTATAGCAAGTCCACACTGAGTGGATTCCATCACAATTTTTATAAAGCCTATCCTTTGACGAAATGTGGGTGGACCTGCACAGGAACTGCACAGAGAAGCTGTTCTTTGACAGAGCTTCTTGTCCTTGCTCTGAAGTTATGAGAGGGCACTGGGTTTTTCAGCAGGAATCTTCCTTTTCCTGAGTCTGCTCCTTAGAAACAGCTCAGCTAATTCAGTTGGAATTTGTATTTTAAAGTAAAGCAAAGAGAAGAATTGACTCTCTGCAGAGATGTTTTGTAGTGTTTGGAAATGTCACACACAATTTGAAGTGGGCTCTTCAAACAGGTTGGCAGCACTATTAATATGTAAAACTACTGCTGTGCTGATATTAGCAGTGCAAGTAGGAGTCACACATCTAAATGCACCCAAACTGAGCTCTTCTGGATATAAGCTGAACAGAGACATGCATTTTGTCTCTGGGAGATTTGGAGAGCAGGGGAAGTAATAAAAATTTGCTTACCTGAGATCCTGAGGTGCCTGACAAGACCTTAGGTTAGGTTCTGCCTTGAGGAGAGAGTTCCCTAAGTCACTTCCAACCAAAATTTTTCCATCATATTTTCATCGTCTGAACTTCTGAGTGCTTCATATTGTAGGTGTCAGGATGGATGTATTTCCTAGTAATGGACCACTGCTGTCTATTTAGAATGTTGCTTTTGAAGACCAGCTATGGCATACATTTTTAGTTGATTGATCTTGGATAAGAGGGTTGAGAAACTTAAGGTAAGTTATTCAAAGTCTACTACGTGTAAGATGGGGTTATTTGTGGGCTATCTTTGCCACAAAATTGTTTAACCATGCTGTGCATTCTTCCCATGATTTAAACTGCTCTGTATGGGGTTTGAATACCATCATGATTCTAGCAATAAAAGCAATCACAATAGTAATATTCTGCCATTTCTAAGAACTACAGAGTAAACCCTAATAAATAACAGGCTAGGTCTCAAAGCAATAAACATGCCATGGTATGAAAATCATCTCTTTTTTCATAGATATAAAAGTTAAGCGTGATTTAATGTTTCATACCTTCATTGTATCAGTACCATCCTCCCAGCAATCATCCACCATAAACTGTTACACTATTTCAAACTGTGTATAATGTTTAGTGTTGAGGAAGCAATGTATTTGAGAACAGTCAGGCTGGAAATATGTTCACAGCAAAGTTTTTTCAAGTGTCTCTATTCCTTGTGTATATATCTATCTATATATCTAAATATCTATATATATATATATCTATATATTTATATATCTATATATCTATATATCTATATGTTTCAAATTTAGAACCACTTAGGTTCTAAAGAAGTCAAGTACCAGTGTGCCCTCAGCTCTGAGGGCAAAACACCGAGAAAACAGACGTTGTAGATATGTTATGACTCCTGCATACAAAGTATGTGGTAAAAGTAAGAGAATGCAGACTGTGAGGGCCTGCTGCAAATCTCTGAATACACCCTAAAAAACTAAAGCACGCCAGATATGTCTGGTTGCTTGTACAACTGGTTGCACAACATTGTCTCCTCTTTGGTCTAGCAGAGCTATTGACCTGGACAATCTCTTTTAGTCTGGGCAGAGAAGTTACAAAAAGGACTTTTTAAGTAAAAGCCTGAGAATAGGGAGGGATTGTCTTAGCCTGCTTCTTCATAATTTTATAAATACGTCGTTTTGCCATCAAAAAATCCTGCAAAAAATTATACAGAGTAGTCTTTTGGAAATGTATGATGGTTTGAACAAAGGGGCTTGTCCCCAGCATTCAAAGGTGATCCCAAGAACCTGAGCCCCAAACCAGCCTTTCTGATTTGCCTGGTGACAAACACATTCCCTTTCTTCCCCTTTCCTTCTGCACAACTGGGGCAGGGGGACGTGGTGCCAAAGACCTTGTACCAGAGAATGAGCACCTCCGGAGCAGAATCAGCAACAACAAAAATGTACGTGGCATTTCCTAACTACCTTCCCAGTCAAGCTGTAATGAGGCTTCTTAGTGAGCAACAATTAGGTCTGATTGTGTTGGGAATCAGAGCAGATAAGTTATTAGCAAAACAGTTATACTAGGAGAATCAAATGATCTTTTTTTAATCACAATAGTCTGTTTTCCCAGGCAAGATTTTTTTCTGTCTCTTCGTAGGCAGTGGATAAAGAAGCAACATGGTTTCCTGTGTGCTCATAAAGATATACTATGGGGTAATAAACCTGAATAATATTCATTTCCATTTGTTATAATGATTGTAATAAATCTACAAGGCACAGATGAAAGCAGTTGTACTAGCCTTACATCTCACAGAAGATAAAAAAAGCTTCTCAAAAGGACAGAATGGAGTGTTTATTATGCCTTCTTAATTTTAAGTACATTTAAAAGAATTGCCATTTCCTTCTGTTGCCTCATTTACAAGCACCTAGTTAGGTAGTAATTATAAGATAATTCAGTAACACTCTAAAATAATGATTCAGCTAATTAATGCTGAATTACAGAGGCAGTCCTACACAGATACTTGTAACACCCCCATTAACACTGACAGAGTTCATCATGATTATTCCAGCAAGCACTGAAGGAACTGAATGTGATTAGACCCTTTCTTGAAAGCATTTTTTTTTGTTTTAAATAAAACTGTGGCCTTTTATAGAGTTCTCTCTGGCACAGGTGTCTTAGGGAGGAAATGGGGCAGAGGAATCTTCCTCCTACATGCATCAGTCACCTTGTGCAATATTCATGAGGTCTGTAGAGCCTAAACTGGGATACCAATGGAACCATGGCCACAGAAGGGTGTAGCCTTTTGGCCACGAGCTGTGGACAAGGATCATGTTGTCTTCTGTGGTATCTTTGAATTTGGCTGAGGTTGGTCTAGGGCAGAGGACAGGAAGGACTTCTGACCAAGGTCAGGTTTTGTTGCTTCTCACTCATGGTCAGCCTCAGAATCACAGGGCTCAGCATCCTCGTCTTTTATTTCTCCCAATTTCTCTGGAGAGTCAGTTTTTCTGGAGCACTGTCTTATGTTTGCCAGAGCTTTGTATTTTGTGAATGCTGTCACATTTGTATATGCTGCATTTTTTGCCTCTCTGTGGGAAATGGAAAGGAGGCTATATGAAGGCTTTTAAAATAGACTCAGATCTTTTTAAAAAAAATATTTATTTTAAAATGGGCAATAATGTTTTATACATATATAAAAAATATGTTTAGTAATTTTATTTGCATGGAGAGAAGCACAGGTCAGAGTAACACAATGCATCACAAGAGTTTCAAGACATCATGTTCAGATGACATAGAATCATGAAAGACTGGGTTGGAAGGGATGTTAAAGACTATCTAGTTCCAATGTCCCTGCCATGAGTAGGGATAATTGCCACTAGCCCAAGTTCTTCAAAGCCCCATCAAGTCTGGCCTTGAACACTTCCAGGGCAGTCCCAAGCGAATTTTGTTGGTTTTACTACCTGCAAGCTGATGTCGGCATTTCAGATGAAGTATAACTCATTGTTGGCAGAGAGGACTCCAGAAATGATAGGAATCCACTCCTTTATGCCAGCTGCCTGGACACCAACTCCCCCATGTGCTCTCTTTCACAGGCAATATTTACAAGACTTTTATAAAGTCACAGCACTATCCTGCCATACGAATCTGCACCCCCAAATGTTCAATGTGGGCTCGAGAAGAAAGAAGCTGGAAATTGTATCTAAATATACTGCTGGGAAATCGAATAGAAGCTCATCCAATTACGGGGTCTTGGCGAATACGTTTTGCCCCAAACTTGCGATTTTTTTGTTTCTAAGTGGGAGTTGTGCAGAGGCTAATGTGTGAAAATTCCCGCAGCGGGGCCCACGGGGCTTCCGCTCCCGCCAGCGGAGAGCAGGCTCTCGGCGGAGGCAGGCCGGGAGGAGCACAGCATGAGGTGGCAGCAGAGCTGCTTCAGCCTCCTGGTTCTGGCTGCAAGATGGGAATAGTCTGGCGATGGTCCTCGCTTCCCCACGGGGGGCAATGGGTGATGGATCCGCGTGCTGGCGCCGCGTCCGCAGCCCAATGATCTCCAGCTGTCCGAGATGGCAGCCGGCTGTGTTAGAGCCAGCTCAGAGCTGGGCTTTATGGTTTCTTTGGGTTACCAAAACCCCTTTCATACTGGCCAGAGGATCTTAAAAAATGCAATGCTATGGATACAGAGGCAAATTCAGGCTTGGCAGAGGAGAACTGCTTTCACTTATGTAAGGGCTGAATCTGCCTCCCGTTGTTTCGGTGGCTGGTAACTTCCCCTCTCTTCAGTGTGAAAGTATTGCTGTCCCAGGCAGATAGAGGTACTGCTAAAGCACATTCATCCAGCCCTTTGGAATCAGTAAAAGCTGGAATGGGTTCAGATGGAAAATTACAGGATCAAAAATCAGGATCAGGGATCAGGGTACCAAACTCGAGGGACTGAGGCTCTGCTTGTGACTGTGCTGCAATCTGTGAGGCAGTAACCTAATTTTCCCACTTTCTCTCTTGTCCATCTGCCAAAAGGATGATAATATTTTGTTCATCTGTTTTACCTATTCAGAGTAGAATATATACTGAAATGTAAGTAACAATAACAGAAAATTAAGCAAACAGGCCTCGGAATTTTGACATTACAGAGGTGAGTAGAAAGAATCAAACCAAATATCGTGAGAAAGAGAGTAGAAATTCCAAATGCAGTTTGGAAAACTGCAGTGAAAATCCTTGGTTAGATACACAGCTGAGGGCAGGTTTTGGGTAGCACTTTCCTTTTCCTTGCCTATAAAAGTGGGGGGGAGTGGGGAAGAGCTGACTCCTGTCCAAGAGCGAGAGGTACAGAGCTTCTGTGGGCTATTGGTGGCAGATGTTTTGCTAAAAGGGGAAACCCTGCCTGCACACAGGGTAGTGCTCCTGTGACACCTGGAAATGCAGGGTGGCTATTATGGAGGTATTAAAAATGCCTTTGGAAACTCACTGAGTGGTAACTAATTTCCCAACGAAGGGATAAATTTATTCGCCAATGAATGAACCGTGGTCAGCCAAGGAAGAATTTCAGAGATCATGTATCTGCTGCAGAGACTAGTGAAAGAGTGGAAGAAATGGGCCAATCTGGCCCATGTAAAGATAAACAGTGATTAGAGAAAGGAAACAATCCAAGGAACAAGCTGGATTTGGCAAGAATACATCAACACTATGTTTTCCAACTCTGCAAGTTTACAGCCCCTAGGCAAGACCAACTCCAGTGGAAAGCTTCAGCCAGCGAGCTGCAAACACTTTAAAAACTGATGATAGGCTCTTTGGGAGCCTCTTTGGGAGGAAGGTTCTTGTCTGGCAAAATGACTTGCATACTTCTGGCACTAAACAAACCATGTCTAACTATGGTGCTTCTGTGGTCACTCATTGCCACTCTATTTTTGTGCCTCTCTGCCCTAACCCGTGCTAAGGGTGCTGTCCCTGTGGCAGAGCAGGCAGCTCTCCCCAGCTTGCCAACAGAAGGCAGAAGTTTAAATCTGGGCTTGAGGAAGGATTCTTGATGAAATCCAGAATCACGAACCAAAGCCCTCTCTTGACATTAGTTGTACAAGTCAGCAGGAAAGACTTGTCTGTCAGTGATGCAGACCAGCATTGTTGCTGCAGCAAGGGCTGAGCATGATTTTGGGACTCCGGCAGCAGCCCATGCCACAGGAGCAGCACCCCACGTTCCCAGAACTCCCAAATGCAGCTGCAACTGCTTTCCCCACCCACACTGGCTGTGCCCATCAAGCACTGCAGGCAGCAGCCAACCCTGCTTGTCTTCCAGCACACCTCTGCCACCAGCCGTGTTGGCCCAGCAGCCACCCCCTGTCCCTGACAGCCTCTGTCACCCAGCCCCATGCAGACAGAAGTCCCAACTTCAGCTCTTCACCTGGAGGTCAGCTCTCCCCTTTTGGGTGGGGAAGAAACACAGTGTCTTTGGGTGTCCCTTTTCCTTAATGTGAGAGGTTTGGCCTCCCATGAGCGTCCTATGCTTTATGGGGATGGAATCTCCATCCTTGGAAAGATGGGGAGGGATTTTTACAGGAGTGTGTAGTGATAGAATGAGGGGCAATGGCTTTAAACTGGAAGAAAGTAGGTTTAGATTAGATATTTGGAAAAAAAATATCTGTGAGGATGGCGAGACATTTGCAACCATTTCCCAAAGAGATTTTGGATGCCCCATTCCTGGAAGTGTTCAAGGCCAGGCTGGATGGGGCTTTGAGCAACCTGGTCTGGTGGAAGGTTCAACACCCCATGGTAGGGGTGTTGAAACTAGATGATCTTTAAGGTCCCTTCCAACCCAAACCCTTGGGTAAATCTGTGGGTCTATATGCTCTGGGAAGGTTGTGTTCTTGTATTCCCCATGGACTTTGCTGAAGTAAGAAAGCGCAGATACAAAGATGTTCAATGTCAGTGAGGCTGGCTCTGAAGCCTGCTGTTTATGGCATCCCTGGGTGAGAAGGAAATCCTCATTTCACTTGATTTCTCTTTTCAGAGAGCTATTAAAATGTGAAATGAATCTAATTGGATTGTCAAAGGAGCCGAGCTTGTGCAACATTTAAGAGTAAGATATCAGCACTACTGCGAAAGTCTGGGATGGAACAGAAGTAGTGCTTAAAGGACAGTGAGGCAGGGATCTGGGGATACAGGCATCTGGGACAGTCCTGATCCTTGTGAGGCAGGTGTGTGATTTGCCTGAGAATTCACAGGCACAGGTGAGGTAGGAAACTCACCAGGTTTGAGGTTTGCTTCATTGGTACCTCCCAGATTATAACATTTGTGTCACGGTGTCTGCTACACACTTCTTGTGTTTGCCCTGAATGCAATGTGACTTCTACCTTTGGATATGCAAACACTAAACGATAGAAATAATAAAAAAAAATCCATCCTTCCTCTTTCCAGTGTGGCAAGGAGGCATGAGCTCCTGGGGACCACAGGTGCCAGCAGAGAGAGATGGAAGTAGGGGAAGCATGGGGTGGGATTAGTGCCCACCATAACTTCTGTGGAATGAGACCCCCCCTTCAAGCAGCTCTATGGATTCCCATTGGGGAATAAGGTGATTTTTTTCCCCTCTCTGTGTTAGACTCCCATTGTAGACCAACTTTTTGCTGAGCAACTCATACTGAGCTTGAGCCAGGTCTGGTTCCTCACTGTGTGTGTTTGGAACCCACTAAATATGTGACCATCTTACCAAATTTACCCTTGTGTGGTTCCTGAGCACCTCCTTAGGCCACCAGACAGGCACTGCCTGCTTTTGTCATGTTTAAAGATTTTGTGCCTCTGTGCTGTCACATGCTTTTTACAGATTCACTGGGAACTCTAAAGTGGCGACTTGTAGCTCGGTGTGATTTACCCCGTTGTTTTCTGCTGTGCAAAAAAACTGTTTGTCAGTGGAGCTGCGATTTCAGGAGGATGTTTGCACAGAAATATAATGAGGCTTGGCTGGTCCTTGGGAGCAGGAGTGATTTTGAATGGCTGCTGACCTCGCGGGGAATCTGGGCTGCAGTCAGGCAGAAACCACTGAGCTGGAAACAAAAACCTGGGGAAACTAATGCAGGCTCTCCATCTTCTGCTCCGAGTTAGCAAAGAGATAGTTTGTCCAAAAGTCAGCAGCAAATGTTAGAAGATGCATTCATAGTTCTGCCTTTGAAAATTATTTTCAATAGTAATACCACTTTTTTAAAATGGGTCTGCACTTCTTGGTGTTTTTGTAAACTGTTCACTTGCAAATGAGCTGGCCTTCTCTCCGGGTCTGTTCTGATGGCTAGCTTTGAGTTTGCTCTTTCTCCTTGGTGTGGATTAGACCCCTGCACAGGCTCTGCAAAGCAGAGGGTGCTTTATACTCTTGGAACTACAAAGAGAAAGATTTGTTTTATAGTCAGGTTTATTAGCTCCCATTCTGTTTACGGCTAATAGCAATGACTTTCTGATTTCCACTGTTACACAATGCATACAATTACAGAAAAAATAAATGTATGAGGTTTTTTTGAATCAGAAGCATGATAAAACCAGTAGTTTTCTCCAATTTTACATTTTCCTGGCCTTTTTAAACAGTTAGCTAGCCTATGGTAATAAATCAAATTTTGCATTATGACGATACAAAAGCTCAAACAAAAAGGCTGTGGGTTACAGAATTGTTCCTCATGGGGTTGCTCTGCCTTCTTTCCAACATCTTCTCTCTTGAAAATGAAGGGTTTGCTTACACTTAAAAGACAAAAAAAAAAACCAAACCCAAAAGAAGACGAGTTGCCTTTGGCCAGAGATCAATCATGGAAAATTTCAGCCCCATCAGAGAATGTTTTGGAAACATATGAGGCTGTAAGCAGATGATCTGATCCTGATGCCACTTAGCTGACAGCTGTTTGAGTCCTGCCGTAACAGCAGCCAGTGCTGTGGATTTAACCATGGTTTGCCCCATGAGCTGGGACCGAGCTCGGGCTGTGGGCTATCACAGGTCTGCTCAGCAGCCTTGGCACTGGCACTTGCTGAGGGTGGAAAGAGACAGTGGAAGGTGCTGTCACAGCCCTTGCTGTCCTGAGCAGCAGCAGTGAATGGGACTATTCATGTGCTTAAGAGCAGGACCCACCTAGCTGCGCTATAAATAGTGAGCTGCAAACCTCAGAAGATAAAGTGCTTTAACTCAGATGGAAATCCTAACTTTCAGGTGCTTATCTTGACCAGCTGTATTTGGCCTGCCAAATGCATTTTGGCTCAGTGTTTTAGCACTTCAGGCACTGGGCTGAACTGCTACGAAGGGCAAATATTGATTAAAATAATATTTAGCTGCTCTGCCTAAATCATCTTATATGCCTAAGGTTTTCCTAAGGATTGAAGGCTCTTGCAGAAGCTGGTGTTTGGAATATGCTGACCATTTGGACAAGTTTGTCCAACTCTCCAAGAACTCCAACATTCCCAAGAACTCTCCAGTTTTGTGCTGTCCAGTGGGTTTGTGCATCTGTGCCCGCTGCTGGCACCAGGGGTAGCAGTGCCTTGCACTTCCCTCAGTTCTCTTTCCTGTCCAAAAGGGTCTGGAGAGTCATTCTTGCAAGGAGAAAGGAGAAACTGCCTCATCAGACATTATCTTATGCCCTGGGAATGAAGGATATATGATAAATGGTTTGGTGAAGCTGATTTTTTTAAGAAAAAGTCATATGCCCATTTCAACCTCTAATAATACAGCTGTACTTTAAATTACTTGGGGTACAGCATTGAAAATGACATGTCTTGTGTATTTCTCATGAATGTTCCTGAGGAAAAGAGGATCCCTAAACTTTCTGACCCAATACTTAAGGAAATTCAGGAGCTGGTCTTTTAAGCCAAGCCAGCACATCTTTGTACTGGAGCTGTTGCTTGTCTTACTCTTCTGTAGGCAATCCTAGAGCGGCTGTCAGTGGCAGGACATTGGGGGAAACACCGCCTTCGTCTCACCCGCTAAAAATGCTTGTATGCCTTAGTTTTTATAGAGCAGTACCCAGCACAGATATTCAACATAATCTTCTTGGCCAAACTGTGCCACACAATACTCTCATGTCATTTGAACTACAAAATTAAATTCCAGCCTGGGGTTTCATATACTCTGAAAAGAGCACCCTGTCAACAGCTCTGATGCACTTGTACTGCAATTTGGGCAGATACTGGCTCCACCTGTTGCTTCATTTCCCCCATTAGTTATCTAGATACCAGCACCCTTGGAGTCAACTCCTTCTGTTATAAATAAAACCTGAAATGAAAGACTATTGTGAAACTGTAGAAGATACCCAATTCATGCCACTCCAGGTCTTGGGGACCCAAGCTGGATGGGTGGCTTTCAACCTGCTGAAGATGTTACTTTCATCATGCAAATACATGTGTCTGAAAATATTTGTTGGAAAAAAAAATTGTTAAATCATGGCAAAAAGGTTTCTGGGAACCAAGGAACCAGGACTATTTAGCTATTGTTCCAAGTCACAGGGTATACTCAGTTTTCCTTCAAAAACTGTCCACCTGCTAGGAAACATTTGCTTATTTTATTATTAATTTTGCCAATGTGCTGCTTGAAGTGGATGTCTGATCTGATATTTAGTCATCAAAATAAACACCAATCTCAAGGGGAAAAATGCAGGCCCTGATGGAAATGAAAAGGTAGAACTTCTTAAGATTTTGTAGCTGATAAATATTGTCCAAAAGTGTTAATCATCTTAAATTCTTTAATCATTAGCAATGAAGCCCCGAGCCCTTGCAGAGCTGTCAGTGCTCTGCTGCTTGTGAAAAGCTGCACATCATTTGTTGTTACGGGTGAATCAAATCTTCACAATTCCTGTAGAGATGTTGTATGTAAGAAACATTTAGTGACATGTCAAAGGAGGCCTTTTTTTCTGATTTCCTGCAAAATCCTCCAAAGAGGCATCACTGGATCTTGCGGACTGTAGATCCTGGGAAGTTCCAGAGAGACAGCTGCATTCCTGAGCATGGCTTTGGAGCACGTGCAGATCTCTGCAGATTCATCCGAGTCAAGGAGCAGCACTTCTTTTCATTGACATCCTGAGGCCAGGACTTCCATCCATTAATTATGTGAAAGAGGACCTCCTTTAGTCAAACCTGCCAATTTTTAATGTAATTGAATGTCACCTTATCCTCGTATGACTAGGGAAGAAAAGCAGAAGCTCTTGCTCAACATCCATTTGTTTTATGCCCTTACATATTTTTTGTGCCATTTGAGGCTTTGTGCATTTGATAAAAGCAGGGAAAGGCTGTATTTACCAGAATTTGAGCTAGAGGTACCAGGAACCAAACTGAAGAATAGATGTCCTGCCTTTTTTTTGGCTGAAAGAAGGGCTGCAAGTGGTGGTTCCTCAGGTAAAGGACAGGCTGTAGGCATAAGGAGGTGCCATGGTCCTCTGGGGTCTCTCTGCTGGTAATCATAGAGCAAGAGTTTTGCACCATCTCACAGCCTTTTTCTTTCCTGGGCAGACTTATCCTCATAGATAAGTGAATCAGGACCATCCTTGTTAATAATATTCAGTGTGTAACCTTCATACTGTGACAATTTAAAAAAAGGCTTTATGAAAATAAGAAAACATGGCATGAGAAATATTTGTTTTGTTTTAGGATATTTGAATAGTTTTCTTCTTTCCTTTGGGAAATAAAATTATTGGAAACAACTTTTAGGAAGTATGCAAAATAAGCTTACATTTGTAAGCAAACATGAAGTAAACATGTGTTGCTTTGGGCCAGTTTTAAAAGCTGAATCTGACAGTTTAAATTCAGTAAATATTGATAAATATTCAGTTAATATTGATTAAATTCAGTAAATATTGAAACCCCCCCCTTCTTTCAAAGTCCAAGCACTGAATTCAGGTGTCACCTTTTTGATGGTACCTGGCAATTAAACACATCCCTTCGTAACCTCGTAGAGGAAGCTGGCTGCAAATAGGGTGAGTCAAACTCATCAAGCTGCCTTATGAATTCTTCTTTTTTGTGTTTAGAATGACTCCTTCTTACAAGATGATGAACTGCCAGTCACATAGGAAGAGAAAAGCAGACACTTCTTTTCTGGATAGATTAAACTCTCCAGAGGATGGTGAAAGCGAAGCAAATCAAATACATCATCTTTCATATTCACATCAACCCATCTATTGTGGAAAACATCAGAAGTCAGCGTTTTCTCACTCAGCTGAAATATTATTCCTGTGCTATTTCTAGACTGAAGAGACAAATATTGGAGAAGTGAACACTTAATAATCCCCCAAAGGAAAGAGAAAAACACTGAAAAAAGCAGAGCACAAAGTCCCACTGTATGCCAGCCAGTGCTGCCGCATTCAGAGAGGGACTCTGGGAAGAGCAAAATGCTAGTTCCTGGGACTCAGGGAGCTAGGAGCTACACCGGTAGTTGTTTGTTTGTTATTCCTGCTTCTCTTATGAGTACATGGCTGTGGAGAAGGACTAGGGAGAGGACCAGAGACTGGGTGCAAGGAGGTCAAATTATATTGGTCTTGTGCTACTTAATAGAAAGAAAAGCAGCCCGGCCACCAGAAAAACACAGGTGAGAGAGCAGGCAGCTGACAGATTGCCTGTGCTGGCAGGTGGGTGGAGACTGCCAGCGTGTGATCCTGAGGTCTGAAGGCTTTCCCAGAGCTGCCTTTCTTTTGGTGGGCCCCACAGCCTTCTCCCCAGTGGGGTGCCAGGGGACCAGAGCCCTCACTGTGACTGGAGCACCAGTTCAAAGCAGCATGCACAGCTGAAAGTAGGTGTAAAATGGTTTTGCTTACTCATTAGACCTTTGCCTGTACCCAGAGATGATTTAATGGCTCCTGGGTAAACACTGGTACTTCCAAGAATATGCTAATTTGGCTTTGGAAATGAGAAGGCAGGTAAGATGCATGACCTCTGCTGAGGCATCTTTTGATATCCCACATTAATTACTGGGGTTTGATGGCTGTTCATTTTTCCATCTCAAAGGGAATCTTCAGTAATGGCTTACTCTGCCTGCCTGCAGGCTTGGTTTCTCACTTGGGCTGCTGGTTGTGAAGTACACATTGCATACATTAGGGAGTAAAGCTGAGCCACTTTTTGTAATGCCACGAGTGGGACCGAGTAAAATGTAGAAGAGGAATCAGTCCTATATTTCCAAGTATCAGATGTGCCTGAAATGTGAGCATCTCTTTCAGGAAGTTTAAGTTAATATTCCTAGGATGACACTCCTACATCTCTTCTGTGCTCATCCACATTTATCGGTGGTGTACGTGCCTGTAGTGCAAAGCACCTATAGATGAGGATCCATGAGTCTCAGACCCTTTGGTCTTCTGTAGCCATCCCTGGTGCTACCCCAGCAAGATTTCTGGCTTTTTCTGTCATTAGTAGGTACTGAAACACTGTTTGGAAGGTATGCAAAGATTTTTCTTTATGGCAAGCCAGCTGGTAAGTAGGCAGAGCACGGCCACTGCAGTGCACCCATCCCATGCATGTAGCATGGATCATTGTCTATTTTTCCCATCAGCAATTCAAGGAGTGGGAGTGACCACTTGTTGTGGTCATCTGCTCAATGGCATCAGTCAAAAGCCACTCTTGTGCAAGGCGTTTGGCCAAAGTGGGCTTGCTGATGACAGGAGGTCAGAGGTGTAGCTGGATGCCAGAGAATGCCTCATCAGCACGACCACATCTGCAGAGCAGTTATTTGCACACTGATGGGACTCCCAGGAGAGAAGACTGCAAACCTGGTGGTTACATTCTGTTGCAAGAGGCCCTGCAGGTGGTCAATTATGCTGTGTTCGTGTGACACCTTTTTTTTGGACATTTTCCTGTTCAAAAGGCACAGAACTATGTAGGGTGTGCCAGTCGTTCCTTTTCTTACAGCACATGACACTGAGGTGCCATGGGAAACTGGGATGTGCTTTTCTCATCAGAGCTGTTCATCCTTCAGATTTCCAGCTTCTTGCTTAAACATGGATATCCTCACACTGACTTGTCAGTAGCTGTTAAAAAGCATGGATTTTCCACAAACTTTCTTACTGCAACTTTGTCCCTGCTGCAAATCAAACAGCTTGGATCAATCAAAAAGTTGTCGGGAAATTTACAGCTTTGGTGACTGTGCTCCTGTTAAATAAATGTTAAGCATGTTAAAACATAATTAAACATGCTCACACTCACAGCAATCTTTGATGGTGTACCTATCATCAGGCATGGTGGTTGGTGTACCCATACAAAGAGGACATTAGGTTATAAAGACTGTTTTCCCTATGGGGTTTCAAAATTCAGATTAACTGACTGCTACCTGTGAAAAGACTTTTGAGAGAAGGACTAGCTATGTAAGAGAAATAAGAGAACTGCTCAGTAAGATGTTTTTAGAAGGCTCAAGTCAGAAAAAGGATTTTAAAAATGGAAAGTCTTGCATTAGATCCATTAGTGTTATAATTCCACCAAGCTTTGCACTAAAGCAATTAAAGATGTTACTCTAGAAATCAGGGCCGAAGAAAACACTTGGTAAACATGGCATATATAAGTACTTTGTGTTCTGGTCAGAGAAGGCCTAATGTTATTTTTTAGTCAGTAGAGGTCATAGTTCACCTCTCAGTGTCCCTGTACTTGGAAATCTACTACAGGACTTTAGCCATTTGGATTCCATGAAACATTTTCATTCTTTGCTTTGCTTGAGACATCATACCTGGCCTCAGGGAAGAGATTTAGCTGCTCTGTATGCCTGTTTCTCTTCTGTAAAACAGAGGCAGCATTTCCACTCTTCTCAAGGGCATTATGAAAAAAAAATCAAACCAAAAACGTAACTGAAATTAAAGCCAGAGACATCAGGACACCATTGCAATGGTAGGACTTCAGATAAAGTACACTTTTTTTGCTAGAATCTTCTAAAAATCTTTATAAAACTTGCAAGGATGTAAAAATGTATGCCCACAAATTCAAATGGGGTCAGTTTTAGGTATATGAAACAGTCACACTGATACTACTATCACTGTGATTATAATGATTCAGAGCACTATGCTGGCACCAACACTACCTGACCAGGATGAGGAGAAAGCAAGTCCCAGTCTGTGTGAAGAGTAAAAAGTCAATCCAGACAAACCATAAGAGAGGTAATAAACAAGTCAAAGATGAAGGTGTTATTGCATACATGTCTTGCAGTGTTTCCCTCCTTCCTTCCCTTCCAAACTGAACCCTGCCTCGTTTCCCACCTCTCTCCCTGCAGAGGGGCTCTGCCCTTCTTCTCCCTCTCTGCTTTTCCACTGCCCTGTCCCAGGGTGCCAGGGCACTCTCTGGAGAGCAGCTGCCTTCTGCCCTGCAGAGCCCTGCCGCTGCTCTTTGGAGGAGAACCTGCACTGCAAGTTTCAGCTCAAAACAAACATTCATGGCTGAGTTATGAACCCCCAGAGGGATAGATGGTGAAGTGGATTAAAGCACTAACTCTTTGCCTTTGGCACAATGCCACATTAGAACAAAAGTTAGAGTGAGTTTCGGGGTTAACTTTCATTTATTGGTATGGCTTGGGTTTGGACGTGGCAAAAAAGACCAGGAATGAAAGGACACTGGGTGAAACACATTGGTGAGGTTTCAGGAGGAGCCTACACAGTGCTCCAGCCAGCCTGACCTAGTTACTGATGACAAGTTTTGACATTTCAGGAAATGTTTAAGCTACGGAAGCAAAAACCAACACCCATGGAAAGCCCTCTGGAGCAAGGGCCTGTGGGAGGAGGAGACGCCCAGCATGATGCTGCCTGGGAGGCTGCTCTTCTTGTAAAGGGTCTCCCAGGGAAATGCTTCCAGCCGTCCTACACCATCCCATCTGTGCTGGTGGTGCTGTGAAGATGTCTGGGGACAACCTACGGCTCTGCAGTGGCTGTGAGTGGCTGTTTGCTGCACTGTGTCTGCAGGATGCTGTGTTCTCGTGGTCTGGGGTTCCTCTGGGAGCTGCTCTGCAGTCATGCTCTGGAGCTGAGCTAGGTCTCTTGCACCTCATGGTCACTGTGGGACATCTCTAGAAAAGTCTGTGTTCTGAAAATAAGTTTTTAGGTATTTTTCGTCCTCTTGGATGAACCAAACCTTAACTGTGAGTTTAGAGCTGCATGGAAAGCTTCTGCTCTCCTCACATCTGCCTTAGGGAATGAGTAGCAATGCTCAAAAGCTTTTGTTTAAATCATCCAGGCATACTAAGGCTGAATAACAGAAGGTTCTTTTTGTTAAACTAAGAGGCAGATCCTTAATTAGTGTGTATGTACACGTCAGTGTTTGCTCTTCCTCTCCCACATCAACAGTTGTCTGAGAGTCTAATTCAATTTGCTGTTTGTAAGGTGGGAAACAGAGGAATAAAAACATTAGGGAAGACTTGTCTGAATAATAGTCTTTCCCTCAGGATAAAGAAAAGTGTTTTCAGTGTATGGGAGCCACCACATTTGAGAACATTTATAGCCATTCATTCATGTAAGGAACCCAAGGCTCCTGTGGAGGCTCTCCAGCCCATGGCTTGAGGTGTGGGAGGGGTTGGGAAGGAATGTGTTTGGGCAGGGAGGAGGAGTGGCTGAAATGGGATGAAGCAGTGAGCTGGAGAGAGACCCAGGGAGGGAGGATCTCTCTGAATAACAGGTTAGGTAGAGAGATTTCTAATTTTTCTAATGTTTTAAGCCACAGGACAGGATGCACAGGTATCCAGGCTGGATGGCAGAGGTCCTGCAGTTTTCCTGCACTGGACTGATGTTTATGGTCCTCTGGCAGTCTTCCTGCAGCATCCCTGGTCCTGCAGACTCAGTGGCAGCTGAAATGCTCCCTTTCAGGAAACAATGTAGGACAAGTGTACAGTGCTGCTTTCTGCAGTCAAAGCAGCTCCTTCCAAATCAAAAAAGTCTCTTGCTATACAAAGAGATGCTACACCTTTGAAAGGAGCCCTTTTAATGGAGGGTTGTGACTCAGAACACTTAGAAAGGGTTTTTACTCCTCTGATCAGGAACGCTCTCAAACCCAGATTGGGAGGGAAAAAGGAGGATGGTGTTCACTGATAGCCTCTGTCAAAGCATTGAGGCTCCTGATGGATAAACAGCTGGCTGATACCTTGAAGAGCTTTGAATAAAACACTCTGACCCCTTTATTGTTTCTTAAACTGGAAAGAAAGCCAGTGAAAGGAAAGGGAGCTGGGATTGAAACCATTTTAGATCCATTCCTTTCCTGATGCACCTGCAGAGGCTGCACTCAGGTGTCTCCTGCGCTTTCTAAATTTCCTCCTTCTCTCTTCTTCCAATCCATTCCCTGCTCCTTTAGGTCAACATTGTGGTCACTATTTCTCACTGATGCTTCTATAAGATTTGATCTACCAGAGAGAAGAAAATACAAAAGAAAGGACACACACAAACCCACCACATTTTTGTTGTTGTTTTGTTTTGTGGTTTTTTGTGTTTTTTTTGTTTGTTTGGTTTTATTGTTGTTTTTTGTTGTTGTTGTTGTTTTTGTTGTTGTTATTAAATGTACATAGTCAGTTTGTTCCTAACCTTGGTAAGGCTTCTGGAAAGAGCTGTTAAGTTAGAGGCTAACAAAAATCTCACATTTAATACCAGTTCTTGCACCATGGTAACTACTCAAGCAGGTGTATATGGGCAGAGCAAGGAATGCTCTGTCAGATGCCACTGAGTCAAAAAATAGCTAACCTCAATCCTGCCTACACCTATAGTCATGTGTACATGCCCTGAGAGATTAGTGCTGGTAGGCATTTCTACAGGATCAATTTCTGACTCAACACCTGAAAACATGGTAGGTACAGCTTCTGCCAATCACCCAAATTAATACACCAATTGAGGAGGCACTATTCACAGTGCTGATAAATACCAAGTGAACAGAGAAAATGTGATTCAGTGCATATGTCATACATGTTGCATGTAGAAAGACACGCAGTAAAGTAAAAGTAAAGTGAGCACAAAAGTTATCATTTAAATTTGGGTTGTATAGGCTTGTTTTTTGAGACCTGGCAAAAAGAAAACTGTATAGTACATCAGTATAATAAGATGTTGGTGTATGCCTCAGGACCACTGAAAGGAAAGTTAATGAGCTGCATTGCATTTCTGCTTTAAGCTCTTAAAATGCATCATGAATAAATGTGTCTGCAGGTTCATCGAGATTTATATCACTGAATTTTCATGTGGTAGCCTCTGCAGAGAATTGACTGTGGAAAAGAGAAAAATGGGTATAGTAATTTTTACCAGTTCGTAAACACTATGAAATTAATTGTTTCCTAATGTGAAAAAAACCCTCCACAAACAAAAAAAGCCATGGATGTCTCTGGATTTATATTGGAAACCAGTTTGTCTCCCCCAAAGAGCAAATCCTCATAATGGTGGAATATTCTGTGTGAAAAGCAGCAACACATTTTTAGTGTTCCTGTACTGACAGAGGTGAGTTTTGCAGTAATATCTCACACACTTGCTTTTAAAATGTGGCAGAAGAACGAACATCTGATCGTACACAGCTTGGCACGCACAGGGCAGAAGCAGTTGCATGGCCATTGATATTAAAGACATACTTGTCACAAGCCTTGCAACCTCTACTGCTTTATTGTAGAAAGCAAACTCTGGAAGGAAATAGCCATAACTCCTGATTCCAGCCGGCTGGGAATTTTGCAAGGAAAACCCACTCCAATGGAAATAAAGCATGTTTGTCAAAACAGAGATGGGCTGGGAAGCAGGCAGGTTAAACCCTTTCTAGAAACCACCCCCCTCTCCCCCTGGGATTTTAATTTAAAAGCCTCATCTACAGGATATGTATTTTTCCTACTGTTGGGAAAACCATCTTTGCCAAGCTACCCCAAATTTCTCAGCGTTCCATGGCTATATGTGTAAGTTACAATATGCATTAAAAAATAATTATTGTGAAATTCTTCTCTATCTCAGATAAAAATATAACACTATTTTATATATCAAAGTGATGTACACACTATAATTTAGTAAAATAACTCAACATGTGATTTATTTATTTCCGGAAAATGACAGCTCTGTGCACCCTGAGTTCATTATTTACATGTGCATTCACAACCACCAATCATCCCATCTCCAGTGGATTTTAACAAAATATAACCATTTGTAGTAGCAGAACACTGACCATGTCTTTTTAGCGTTACAAATATTAAAATTATTTCGTGAGCCATGGCAAAACACTAAGCTATGATTCTTCTATGAAATAATGTGGTAAAAGCTGTGACCGTTTCAGTGGGTTTAGAAGGCTTTGTTGAAGTAGCTCTTATAAACAGGCATTGCTCACAGAAAAACAGCATGGATTTAATAATTTGGAATTTTTTTGCATTGCATATTGAATATCTATTTTCAGCTTTATGTATTTTGAGGATATGCAGCACTCAAAATGTCTAACTTCTTTTTCTGATACTGTGTCTGTATGTTTGTTACCCTACAGGATACCGTGGTGTTTTCTAAGCGCTTGTAAGTCCCTGTTTTCTGTTTTACCATGGATTATTTTTGTGCTTGTGGAGTAATTTTTTTCCCTGATATAATCCCTCAGACTTGTTCTTTTTAAGTTCTTCTCAAGCTGTATTGTTGATTTTTTTAATAGGTTGAACAGGGATACCTGCATAATTCTGCAAACAGGCTCATAAGAGAAAAATCCATTCACACCAAACTTTTTTTTTTGGTAGATGTTTCTATGGAATCACCTCATTTATAATTCGGTGCACATTTAAATGCACTGTGTGAAAGTCTTTCTCACAGCTTTATTACATTTCTCTCTTTGCATTCAGCATTATTCTTTCTGAAGTTGCTTAAATTATGCTGTTATTGCGAAAGCACCAGCTAAACCCACCTGTTGATCATTGAACGTTTATATTTGTTACCAAGCCAGCCTGGAAAGACTTTCACTGTGCCAAGCGCTGCGCTGATGTTTCGTGAGTATCAGTATTTGCACATTAACAGAGAAGACTTGCCCAGCACAGCCCTTCCCCATTGCTAAATAAACCCAGCAGTGTGCTTGGACTGCACCGAGAAATTGTTTCAGGATGCAGCTGGGAAGGAGGAGGTTAGAGGCAGCAGACGCGCCGAAGAAAACTGGAAGAACAAGAACATGCCTTGTGTGAGCATTCCACAGGGTGTCAGTTCACGCTCTACTCGAAATATCCCTCGAAAGGCACAGTTGCAAAGGTTAAGATTCTCATATGATTGAAATAATTCCCATTTATGTGTTACTTGCTGACAAAACTGTTGACTTGTTTTCTACTATGTATTCCAAGATTTTAGAATTTGCCTCTGTCAAAACCCTGAAGCGAAACATTCTGGAGACATTTACTGTTCAGCTTGTAAGAAACAGTTTTGTTTGAATTGATTGCTTTGATTTGTTCTCTCTCTCCTTTTCACTTTCTATTTTCTCATCTGTGGAATTCAACTGTTATGAATTTTGGTGCTAGTATGAGGGCTTAAATCAAGATATGGATAGTTTGGTGCCTCAGGTGCAGCAAGATATGGTAAAGCCAATTATTACTGTCTAATATGAACTAGGGATTGTAATTAAAACTACAAGGAGATCCTTATAGTTACTTTATTTATTACTTTAGCATTTAATTACTTCTGTCTTTGAAAATTTCTCTCAACACTTTCTCTTCAAGCATTGGAGGTTTCTGGATGCGACTTTTCAATTTTCTCATTTGATCACTGATCTGGTGCTAACATGAGCACAGTAAAATTTCTAACAGAACCCTTCCCATGGCAGGGGGGTTGGAACTGGATGATCTTTAAGGTCCCTTTTAACCCAAACCATTTTATGATTCTGTGATAACTGGCAAAGAATGCATAATCCTTCAATTTTTCATTTTATCGAGACAAATATTTTTTAAGGACATGATGAAGACAACACTCATTTTCCATCTCTATTCCTCTGCACTGTCTCACGCTGCTGATTCCTGCCACAACAGTAAGGGGCTAAAGAAAGCCCTGAACCTCTTTTTATTTTTGTAGCGTTTCTCCTCAGACCTCCAGCGCATGAGAGTGTCTGGCAGTATTGATAGCCTCTCGCTTCACTAGCTCTTCTTCGTAGGGACATTAAAATTGATTTTCTGCATCTTGGCATATGAAGACTCAAAGGTGTGTTACATGCCCTATTGCCCAAAAATGTGCAGCCACAGAGCAAAGGTTCCAGTGACAGTGACTTTTATGGCACCAGGAGGCCTGAGCTGCTGAACTGGAGGAGTGGAGAGAGAGACAGGCTTATTTATAGTGCTACCAAAGAATTAGCCTGCCTTTGAACCTGTGGCATAGATACCCCGATTGAAAAATCTGCTTTCCCAACACAGGGGAAGGCAGGGTAGAAAGGGGAGACAAAGTTTCAAGACACACCTGGTGATGTAGGGGAAAAGGCATCATCCCTTACAGCAGCACCTTGCCATATTTATGGCTGTGCGGTAATAAAGGTGTAACTTAATGCTGGAAATGGAATTGCTAAGAGAAAGCATGCAAGGAGAAATTCAGAAATAATGCATCACCAGAAGCTGAGAGAAGAATTCTGAGCGTGAAGCAATCAAACGACTGCCACAGCTTCCCAGTGCCCAATTAAATGAGCTTCCTTTGCTAATAAAAGCCCCATGGCCAGTCTAAGTGTTAAGAGTAAACATGACTTTAGGCAAAAGAAGGCTGGCTGAAATTAAAGCAACATTTTAGAAGACCAAGGACAAGATTATACAGTAGAGAAAATCTGTCATGATCACCTAGAGAAAAAATACTGTCATCCTGAGTGCCACGACAAAAGGACCAGTGTGTTTGCAGCTAATCTGTCAGTGAATTTAAAATATCCTGGGCTTATTTACAGGGATGGAGAAAATGTCCAGTCACCTGGGGACTGAGGCAACCAGAGTGCAGTCATGGGTACTTGATGACTCTACTACTGGCTCAGAGGGAAATGAAGACCTGGAGACAGAGCCTGACCACACTGAAGTCAATGGCATAGATCTTGTTAACATTATAAAATCCAGGTTTGACTGTTAGATTTATGGACTGGGTTTTATCTGGTGTGATACCATGTTTGTTCAGTGGGATCACTGCAATAATGTCTTTTCCCACTTCTGTTTTTCCACCTTATACAGTAGGAAAGCCAACACCTTCTCAATTCCAAGTTAATGGAAACCTTCTTCATGAGCAAAAGCTAATTTGGGTTAAGGGAGAGGAGAGGAGAGGAGAGGAGA
>NC_031771.1:11123849-11319188 GCF_001522545.3 Parus major | reverse complement strand
GAGAGGAGAGGAGAGGAGAGGAGAGGAGAGGAGAGGAGAGGAGAGGAGAGGAGAGGAGTCTTTCAGTCACTCCAAGTTCCTACTCTTGCTACCACATGCATTTCTGATCTTTTTCTCCAAAAAAAAATAAAGCAGAAAGGGAAGAGAAGCAGAGAACAGTGATAAAAAGAAAAAAAAAAAGAAACAAAAAAAGAAACCCAACAAACATGGGACAGAGCCTGTAAAAAATAACTCAGAATAAGACTTAAAGAAAAATACAGTAGAGATTTGTGGAGTTAATTGTGGCAATAGAAAAAGTGAATTAGGAACAATTGGTCATTGTTCTGCATGTGATAAGATTAGGGTTGTCCAGATAAGATTATCATCCAGCAAGTTTGAAACAAACAGGAGGAAGAATTTTGCTGTGCTGACATGTGCTGGTCATAGAATGCTGCTGATGCTCAAGACTTCATTGTTCTCAAGAAGTGAGTTGACAAATTCATGGAAAACCTACAGGTGCAGGGACATTCTACATGGCTTAGGATGGGCAGAGATACCTGTACCAGAGGAAATAGCACATAAATATCATATGTTCTCTCTGCTCTGCTGATTTTCTCTGTTTTACTTACTTAACATTACATTACTTTTACTTACATTTCTTGTCAGCTGGAAACATGGGACCTTTGGTCCAGTACAGCCAAACTGCAAAGGCATTAAAACAAGATTAAATTTCTCTCTCAGCCTCACTCAGTCCAGACAACTTTCCTTGGACACAGTGAGGATCTAATCAACAGCTGTCAGGCTTCTGGGGAGGAGAAGGTGGTGGTAGGAACGGCTATTACAAATCAGTTCCTAGAGGATCTGTTTCTAACATATGCGGCCGAGCGCACAGATTTGGAGGTCTAGTTAGATTTTCAGTTAAATAGATATGGTACTAGAGATATTTATTTCTGACCTTGCCTATAGCTAGAGAAACAACATTTTACACAGACTCAGCTTAAGCATTCAGTGGTTGCACCATCTGAGCAACAGACCTGGCTAAACACAGAAACGACAGAAGGATTTTTTTGTTATAAGTGAGGAGGCTTAATGCATATGAAGTGGCCATATGGAGTGAAAAAACATAGCCATTAAGAAGATGGAAAGATACTATTAGAACAAGGATTCCCAAAGTTTGTTTATGGAAAGCTGGCACAACAAGCAGGGCATCAAGCAGCAGGACCCAAAATAATTAACCTGTAACTGAAACCCCAAAACTTTTGGTGTCCCCTCTCCTACCACTCTTGAAAACCAGAGAATGAGACACAGTTTCATCCTGCCTTTCAGAGAAGAGAGGGGAGAAGTTAGTGAGTGACACACTCAGCTCTCCAGACTCTTGGGGTCCTCAAACATTCAGGAAACACTCTGAATGTGTCTTGCTGACTTTGCAGCTGTAACAGCCTCAAACAACACCTGAGTTCATTGAGGATGGCTGTGGCCTTGTGTCTTACCTGCAGGTGTCTCAGACTGCCCTTTGAGAGCTCTGCAACAGAAGAGGTGTATGGCAAAAGGCATCAAGGCTAGTCGTGGTGTGAGAACTTAATGTCCAGAAGTCAAAAAGTGGCTGAAACTCTGGTTGGGTAATATAAAACCAATGATCCCTCAAAAAAACTTGTATATAAAATAACTTGCATGAGCACTTCAGGACTTAACTCACAGTGCAGGGAGGTGACTGGTGAGACTCCTCCACCTGTTGCAGGAGGTGTTACATAACACTCCTACAGCAGGTATGCTCTTATGCAGAAGATATTCCTAACCTCATAAGAGAATTTTTTCATGAATCACAGTAATCTTCACAGCAGATACAGCATTGCAGGTAGATAAAATGCTCTGAATTGGTAGTTGTCAAAAGTGGTGTTTTGGACCAAAAGAGCGACAAGCTTGAATGGCACCTGAAAACTATTTATATGCACTCCAAAAACTGTGTGGACAAACACAGTGGTAAATTCACAGCATGGATAACAGTCCTCAGAGCCAGAAACCCAGAAACAAATGAACCTTTTGGCATAAGCTCACAATATGAAATCACTTTAAATAAAAATCACAAAAAACATTAAGCCTTCTGGTCATTTATTTTATGTTATGCTGTGGTACTGTCTCTGCAGCCTAGAGGTGATTAGCACAAAATAGCACTAAATCTCTACCTGGTACAGAGAAAATGCTTAAAAATCCTCTCAACTATCTCTCTATGCCATAAAACACAGTCAAGTTTTTCTATATTTTCAATCACTGTTACTGTTTGAGTCTCCTCATGTTTATTTTTCATGATTAAAATACAAAGATTTTGTTGAAATAAAGCTCTTTGATACAAATAATTTAGAGTGAGGAATGTGTGCCAGCAAAGCTAAGTTAATTATTTTGTCTGAATGCTTGGCAGATGAAAATGATGATAGACCTGGGACATGCCTACACTGGGCAGGAAGGCGTGGTGCAGAAATCCCCAGACGAATGCTGAACGATCTAGCTCCAGACCTTGAACCAAAACAGCCATGCTTACATGGAGCTACTGACAGCAAGCTTCAATAACCTCAGGACCAGCCCTGGGAAAATGCTGCTGGATCACTAGCTTCCCAGCTGGATGGTGCTGGGATTCAAGGATTCAAGTCAACCTGAGCCTAACCTGCAGCACAGATCAAAAGAAACCGATGAAGACAAACTGTGAGAAGAAGGTGCTTTTGCCCTAGTGGCCGCTGACTCTGGTTGGACATCAAAAATTGGCTGACTTGTGTGCTTCCTTAATTTTTTCCCCTCATGTTTCATATCTTCAGCCCATGTGATGAAGGCATGGCTGAATCACTTTAATGCCCACTATATACCTTGGTATTCCACAGTAAGAGGCACAGGAAAGCTGGTTAGACTTCATTCTTCTAATCAAATGTCAGAAATGTTGTTAGAAGGAAGGTTAGTTAATCATTTCAGATTCCATTTATCTTATCACATGCATTTACATAAAGGTAATTATTTATATGGTACACTAATTTGTTTGTATTCCCTATGGGAAAAATCCTGGTTTGGAAGGAAGGAAACCAACAGCCACCTAAAAGATGAAAAAATACTCCACTGCCACCTTGTGCTACAGCCACCACCAGGATGAGAAGATGGATGTGAATCAAGTGGTTCCTGTCTTCTTGGAGGAGTTGCATCAACAAGAGACTGGAGAGGGGAGAAAGAATGATGGAGAGAGAGAGGGCGCATTCAATTATCTTCAAGACGTATTCCCTAGAAAGTGGAGCCCAGTCTCTTTGTAAGTTCTTTGCTGCAGAGACTGCAACTGAGCCATTTTCCTGTTTTTGATAGGAGGCATCATTCTGCTAAATTACATTGCAAACTGACCTGTCCAACTGGAGAAGAAACAATGGAGCCCTTTCTCAGGCTATTAGTAGGGAATTAAAAAAAGCCCCAAACAACAAAACAACCCAGAAAAACCACACATGAGCTTCCTCCAGCTCATGCTGCAGAAGTATCCTGTCTCCACCGGGCAGGCAGGCCAGGTGAGCGGCTGCCGTGGCAGAGCAAACCTGCTGAGGGTGTGATTGCTCACAAGTAAGATCTCACTCCCATGGAATCACATCATGCTCCCATGGGTGTGGTGAGGAGACTTTTACAGCTCGACAAATATTTGAACTATTGTTATAAGTAGTTATTTATACAATTCTATAGCATTATAGAACTATATAATACATTATACAACTATATAATACAGTCTGCAAGGCACCACTAGTGATTTGGTCACCAACATTTTGGGCAGCGTGTAAAATGAAATCATGGATTTTGGCCACACCTTTGAAGGGATGTAGGACCTGCTGAACCTCTGCTGAGGAGGCATGGGTAGGTGCAACCAGTATGTCTAGGAAGCATCAAGGAATATGATTAATCTTATCAATTTAGGCATCTGAAGCTGCTTAGTCACCCATCTGTTTGGCAGGAATTTATCTTCGTGATTTCTCTCTCTTCCATAGTCACCATGGGCCCAGGGCTAGATGTCTAAATAAATATCAAATTACATCTGAAGCAGAGCAGCACCCCAACATCTAAACATGCAGAGAAACCTAAGTGCTTTCTCCCACTTGTGTCAAGCAGCCAAGGCTGCTTAATCACTGCTCCACCAGCCAAGCCCTAAGGCAATCCACCTCCTGTTCTGATCCTCCAGATTCCTCGTTTGCAATCCATTCATGATTACCCATGCAAGGCCTGAGCTAATCCCAGCTGGGCAACTCTGGGACGGGGCTCTGGAGGTGTCCTTCTGGGATGTGGCAGTGAGCAGCTGCAGTGGTGGTTGGCTGTACCATTGTCTTTCCCTTTCTTCTTGTCAAGACCTCATGAATCTTGTGTTTCAGAGAGGGGCTGAGATTTGCTGGTGTACCTGCAGTGTGGGAGGTGGTGAACAGGGCCCCATGAGCCAATTTGTGCCAGGGCTGAGACACCTGAACAGATGGGTTTCAGCTGTGGCTTCATGATATGCAGTGGGTATGTAGGAGGCAGGACAGAAGCCATCTCACACAGAAGAACAGAAAACTAATTGCTTTTGCTCCTGATTACCTCTTTTCAACAGAGAAGCAAATCCCAACGTGCCTCTGCCACCCAAACTCCTTAGACCAGTCCTGCCACACTGCTGGAAAGCTGGTTCAGATCCTAGGGATGCCTCCTCCTTCCTAATGGGCACGTGACAGCCTGGAGGAAACTACCAGCCTGGAGGAGCAGTCACAAGGAGTGGGTGTGAAACTGGCCCTGGAGGAGCTCTGTCAGTTCTGAAGAGTTTCTGGCTCTCTGTAAAGAGAAAAAAACAGCTGGACAGGAAGGATGGGTCCGAAGTCCTCCTGTCTGTGGCAGTGCAGAGCAGGGAAGGCAGGCCATTCCCTCAGGCAGACCCTCACCTTGCAAAGTCTCGATGTGGCTGGACGAGCCTGCTGGGAACAGGCTGGCATTAGCAAAAGCCTGAGGGCAAGGGCAAAGCTCAGCCATGCCTGCCCAGTCACTGACTTGGCTGGGAAAGGATGTAAATACAGAGATCTGTCATTCTGTGATCTCTCCTCCAAGATCTTTTCCTCGACATGCAATTGTCAGAAGAGGCGTAAACATGTGTGACTACACAACCAAATAAAATCAGGAACCTCTGTTATGACAAATACCCAGAGGCACTCAGGGAGAAATGCAACTCGGCTGCTCGAGAGCATCCCAAACAGCCTCACAACTTGCTCAAAAAAACAAGCAATGGTGCTGGCCCCTCTATCTAAGTGCTGCAAGGATGCCTCAGAATACAGCTTATGTAGGGAAGCACAGGTAATTTTAGCATCCACATGTTCCTGCTTCAGCCTCTCCTCCCTGGTGAAGAGCCAGGCTATGAACTGGTGACAGATGTATACAATCGCAGCAGGCAGAGGCTGGACAAACCTGCAATGTACACCCCTCCATGAGGTACTTTAATCTTACTCCTCCCTTTTAAAATTTGTTTTACAGCACTTTCTCTCACTTTCATCTCCAGTAGACAGACCTCAAACCCCAGAGACCCTCCCTTCACAAATAAATTTACAAGGAAGGAACCTGTGAACTGAAGGCAGATTTCAGGGAACTTAAACCTGTATAAGAAAATACCTTTGAAAAATTAACTATAACAATTCATAGGATTCCTGGGAAGCCATTGAGGCATGAAAGTGTTGTGAATAGCATTAAAACAATCCAGCTAACAAAGGAAAACAATGTGGGCTTTTTTTTTTTCCTCCTGGTCTTTCTAGTTAATTGAAATAGATAGTCATAATTTTATGCAGTCAACTGTTTCCAATTTCAGTGGTAGATTCACCATGCACTAAAGACTGAATATAACCCACTACCTGCCCTGTTTGTCACTGAAGATATTGATATTCAGTACCAATATCATAAAGAAGCTGGCTGTCCTTTAGAAATTTCCATTAAAATGAATCTCTGTCATGGGAGCCATAGAAAAATCTCTGATGCTGGATATTTATGTATCTTAATATCCCTCTTCTACACATACATCTACATGTACTTATTTACACCTTTATGCTAAATAGATAATTTTAAGAGCAGGACTAAGGCATCTTCTTGGATATCAGCAAGTCTCCAATAGGAGCATTTGCACTCGCCATATTGCTGGAACAGATTCTATATCTTCAGAAATTGTTAAAAAAAAAAGGAAAAAAAGGAAAATCTAAATAATTAATTAAATAAAAGCCAGATCTTGTGAAAAAGACCTCATCAGCTACTTAACAGCTCTAGCAGATGCAAAGGCATTGGGCAGTTGCCTATAGCAATTTCATACACGTAGAAGTTTGGGAAAATGGAAATGAGACAAAAATGCTAACTTATCGACTTATCAAGACAGGGAAGGGGGGGGTGGACAACGACTGTGACTCCGAGTATCACTTCTCTTCCCAGACGTCTCAAAATCACGGGTATGTAAAAGATGCAGTTTCCTGCCCATGTGCCTTCCTCTAAGTATTGGTGATGCATCCAGGTGTCTGACAGCAGCCCCAATAAACGCCCACCGAGCTGTCGGCATCGGGGCACACGTGCATGCCTCTTGCATGACTCGGGGTTTGTTTTTTAGTCATACCTAACTGAGCAGCCACATGAGAGCCATGGCCCGTGAGTCACTGTCAGACATCAGATATCACATGTGGGAGAATCGCAAAGTATGACAGATACTGTTACCATTATGTAAACTTCCTGTCATCATAGCTCTTGGATGTTCATATTCATGAGTTACCCTCTGCATGCCTCGAGCTGGAGCTTTGCTTTCTATGTAGGCACAGGCAAACCCAGTTGTTGCTGACTGTGAGATGGAGCCTGTTTTGTTCTCTTGTTTAGACTCTCGCTTCAGTTCCTTACCAAGCCAGCAACATGCCACACACTTTGCTATGTGTACATTCAGTTTCTGGTGCTAGGATTGTTAAAAGTCTCAATTATTAATTTGCATTTGCTAATAGGGAGACTATGTGTGCAGGCCACATATTCAAACTTAAAATCAATTTGACAAGTAAATAGATGAAAGCAGGGGCTGTCCTAAGCTTCCTGGTATTTTTCTGACTTTATCGTATTGTGTAATTCCCCCCACCACCCCCACCTGAATGAACAGATCTTTAATGCCCCTTGGCACTATTATTTTCTCACATTAATAAGGAGAGCATCTGTGTGTCTTGACTCAGAAGATATTCTGTAGCACATAAAGCCTGGTAAACAACAACAAAAAATAAGTGAGAAATGTGTGTTTATCTGAAAGGCTGTGTTTTATAAGAAGCATATACTCAGAACCTGAAATGATATACTGAGGCAGCTGATAGTTGAACTGTGCCATGTACTGAAGGCACCCAGGATGGGAGAAAAGATGCCCTGATGGTCCTGGATGCCCATCCACCCTTAGCTGGTATATACCCAGCCTCTGGACAGCCATGTATCACACACAAACTTCAACATTCAGAGGAGGTAACTTGGAGAGAGTTTTATAACCTGGCAGCTGTGTGGTTTTGCTGTGTTTAAAAAGGTTTTTGTGTTCCCCAAAATTTAAGCAAAAGGTGTTATCTGATGCCTTGAAGTGGCACAGAGAATGGCAAAAGCACCTTTGTTCCCTCAGACTGTCTGAACAATGTGTTAATCCTTACCTTGAGAGATCACCTCTAGAAAACAGAGGAGAGTTCCAACCTTTCTGTCAGTATGAGCCAGTTTTTCTACTGTTGCAGCCAAAAGAAGGTGCCAAGTGACAGCAAAGTAGGTCTGGTTCTGTAATGAATAGGTCTGAGCAAACCTTGGCTTCGTGCATCTCCCCAGAACCTGGGAGATGGAAAAAGGGCAGAGTTGTTTAAGTGAGGGTGCAGGAAAAATGCACATGGCAATGAAGTATTATTTTTATTATTGAGCACCTGACAAAGAATGGTGTCCCCACGCAGCTCTACCCGAGCTGATGGTGCAGAAGGTGACAGTGTGGTCTCAGCTCTGTCAGCAGCTGTTTTGGTGCAGGCAAGGCAGAGTTGTCTTGGAAAGCAGACCAGAGGCAGGGAAGCTGAGGTCTGCAAGGCTGAGGAGGGTAAACTCTGCCCAGCAGGGAGGGAAGTGGGTTAGGTAGCTAGGTGAGTGGGTGGGTATCACCTTTGCTGTTCTTCTACACCCAGGAACTCAACAGGCAGCTCACACTCCTCTCATGAAAAATGGAAACCTGTAGTCCTGAAACGTTTTTAGTTTTATTCAGAAGTTCATTTCCCTAGGGAGGTTGTTGGAGGAGAATGGTCTTTTTTTTACATCTGAATGTTTTGCAACAGAAAAAAAATCTTTTTGAAATGTTTCAGTCCCATTTAAATATAAGTGTTAAAGAGTCTGCTGTTAATTATCCATCCAGGATGATGGCATCTGTTATTTCTTTTTAAATGCTCCATTTACTTTAACTTTATAATGAAGTGCAGTAAATCTATTTGCAGTGGGTGTTAACTCTTTGAAATAGTTTCAATTTTTTTTAATATAGAGGGTGTTTTTTAGACTTTTGCCACACATTGTCTTCTTGAGGGGCTGAAAAGAAAGCTAACATATACTTTTGAGGGAGGTTTAATTCTGATCTGTTATGAAACCTCTCCTGATACTTCATAAAAAAATAAGAACTGTAGAAATTTTGAAGGAAACAAACTATGTCATTTCTCTCAACATTTTTTTTTTTTTTGAATTGCCAACATTTCATACAGATTTGCACTCCGAAATCTTTCTGCTGGAAGCTATTTACATCAGAAAGGAAGAATTGTGAAGCTGGGGGCTGAAAAACAGAATTTACACTTTTTTTCCACAGCATTTCACATGTATTTAACGTTCCTTTTTATTTTTTTTTTCCTCAGGTCTTTGTAACACACTGTGTTCAAGATCTCAAGCTGGATAGATTAAGTGGCATGTACTCTATTTGACATGTCAAATTTCTGTTACTGCTGCCTGCAATACATGGGAGCAAATGTCACTTGTATTTTTTGAACATATGCAACAAATTTAAACCTAGAAGTCAGCTCATGAGTGTCTGGGTTTTTTGGTTTTTTTCCCTCTCTCTCTTTTTTTCTTCCTCTTATAACGCCAAAAGGCTTTAGGACCGATCTAAAAGTAGCTGACATCAGCTCTGTGGTTCCTCACCCAGAACAGCGCAAGGAGGGGGGACTCCAGTAAAAATGAGAGTTTTCCCTCTAGAATGATTCTCCTAGGATGTGTGGCCCTGGAGAGCTAAGAATCCTGGAGGACTCAGTAATTTCTCAGTTTTGTTTGAGGCAGACAGACGAAAATAGAAACCATTGCCTTTTGTCCTAAGAGTGTGCGTTAGGTCTCAGCTCCGCAAACCAGGCAAGAGCTGGTGGGAGCAGCAGGACCCTGACCTGCAGCCCTTCCTGCAAGTGCCCTGTTCCTGCTGATGTGGGGCTGTGCAGTGAGCAGTGGGGCTGGGGAGGGGTGCTGATCTGCAATGATTCCCCCCCTGGACACAATCCAAGTGCCAAAGCTTGTGCTGGTGCCAGTTTAGGATGGATGGGCCCTAATGGATGCCTTGGACACTTCTCTTGACCTAACTTTCCTTGTTCCCTTCTTGCAGGAGTTTATGCTGTGTTTTCATTTGGCTGGATTGCTCTAAAAAAATATCCTGGAAATGTGATTCCTACTGCAAAATCTTGCATTCCATTTAAATTGCTACCAAATTTTTTTTCCTTCTCGAAGCCTGTTGTTATATGAAATCTACAATTAGTCAAGAAAATGGGTTAGCCTTTCTAACTCCAAACCGGTTTAAACGTCTTTTTCACGTGTTTGGAAAAGGACATTACATAAAATATCAGTCTGCTAGAAAAAGCAATAGTGCAACAATAGTGCAGCAATACTTGATGCAGACCATGATGTACTGAGAACATTGCAATGATGGTCTCTTAGAAGTTCAAAACATACAAAAGTGAAAAGGTATTCTATACAGAAAGAGAACAGACCCCAAATAATATTTAAGTGATTTTTTTTCTTGTGAAAATATTTAAATTGTCAGTAAACAATTACTTGAGATATGAAACCCAACTGATATCCATTGCAAAACATGACATTTTTGTAGTACTGTGTAAATTTGCCAAAATAGAGAAAATCAGTCCACACCAAAGATAATTTTGTATAAGTCAAAACAATACTTACGTGCAGTTTCAAAAATTCTTTGGAGGTTGCTTATTCACTATAAACAATCCTTCTCTCTGGAAAGACTTAGCAGTCATAGTGATAATTGTGGATGTCTTCTCTCCTCCAAAAATAAACATAACTTATATTTATTTCAACTGGATGACCTCTTCCTCTGAAATTTCCTCTAGGGCTGTGGAGCCCTATGAGATGTTCTCCCAGTTTTGCTGCTTAGCTTCCTGATCTGCTGGAGGACAGAGACTTCATTTTTTCCCTTCATTACCGGTTTCCTCCTCCCCAAACTCCTGTTACCCAAAAACTGCAAAGCAGTGGAGATTATGTATTTAAATATTAGAGCTAATCCTACTCAAAATGGAATTAACTGCTGTGAATGCCCCTGATTAGCAGCCTGGTGTCTGTGTGAGGACAGGAAAATCTCAGATAATTAAAAAAAAACCAAACCCACTTTATTTCCAAAACTCTCTCTCTTAGCTTAAAGTAATAGAATTTTTCTTTATCTTTTAACATTTTGAACTATCCTTTAAAGCTTTCCATTTTTAATCCTCTAGCCCTCTTCCACACCTCCCTAGACCAAAAAAGGAATCTCACTCTCACAAAAAAATGGCAAAATAAAGCACTTTCTTTAGCAGATATGAAAATTGTGTTGCACATGATTTGAACCACAGTTTTCATCTGAGGAACTCTTGCCTCCCCAGACCCCTTGTGAGCTGCCTGCCCATCTCCTGCTACCATTGGCTTTCTGCCCAAAGTTAAAGTACATGTTTAGTATCTTTTTAATATTTCATGTGTCTCCCATCTGGTGGGCCATGCTCTGGTGTCACAGGAGATGGACTTCATGATGTGAAGTTAGGTGGCCATTTTTCACTGCATAAGAGTATTATAAGGCAGACTGATAATATACTGGAGGATTATTCATTAATACCTACCCAGCTCTTCTCTTTTTTTTTTTTCAGGATCCTGTAAGATCGCTCCACTAAACGTTGCAACCCACGTTTGGATTATTTTTCTTAACAATCATTATTCTATATTTATCCATACTGAAGTATATTTTTAGCCCATGTCTTTCATCAGTGAGAGGATCTGCGTCCCTTTAGACCCATTTCATTCTTCCCTGCCATTTGCCATATTTAGCTAACTGGCATTGCCATGTTGCTACTTATCCTTTTGGGGATTATTATGCTACTGCAAAGGTTTTGCTGATGAGCTGTGGCATAAATTTTCTTGACCGTTAATTAATACCAAGAATTACATTTTATGGGTGGTTCAGGATGAAATAGGATTTCATCTTCCTACAAGACACATCAAGGATATATGGATTTTAGAAATTAGAGACAGGCATGCATGCACTCCGCATAAAAAATATATTCCCAGGAACCAATTTCCTGGTGGCAAATTATTGGCTGAATATATCAGTACAGATGGCTGTCTAAAATGCAATAATGCTAGGCATGTGTCACCATGATGTGGGAACTCATTCAGAAACGGAATGCTGCAGCATTGGAATAAATAGATATGTAGCTGAAATTACAGATTGTGGAATACAGGATGGGCACAGGCTGCTGCTGCTGCTTGGTGCTGAGGCTCTAAGTTCCCTTCCTAGGAAGCAGAGATCTCCACAGGCATTTTGTCATGTACTTGGTGCAATTTCAGCTCTTAACTGTCTATTACAGAATGGAGAAGAAGTTAAATTAAAAACAAACAAAAAAAGGTCAGAATTTGGCATAGCCACGAGCTGATACTTGAGGTCCATCACCATCACTACAAGCAATAAGGAACCAAGCCAGATGGCTTGGTCTGCCTGAGGTCAGGAGCTAACCTAAGTGTTGTGGATATCTCAGATTCTGAAGAAATTTCTCTCAGTGATTAGATTGAGACTTTTTGGTTTTATAAACCAAATCCTGTGTAATCCCCGTAAAGGCTACAGAGAAGTGAAAACACAAAACCACTGAAGCTCTTTAAATGGAAGAGGAAAAGCAATTATTTTCTCAATCTCCATGTGTTTATATTTTGAATGTAGGTTGTATTTTTATGTTGATAGAGACAAAATCCAGTTTTCACTTTGTTTTTTTTTGCTTAACAAAGCATTTTAGCCGTCTATAAATGCTGTGAACCTCATAAATGCAGAAATAACTCATAGTTCTGAAGCAACTGTTTGAAATCTTGAAAAGCCTACTTCAAGGGCCACATGACAAATTTTGAGTTTACAAGAAGCCCTTTGGATTTTCAGTAAAAATGAATAATAGGGCACTTATAGCTTTTAGACTTGACTGCACTTCACGCTCTTCAGTGACACCACACAATTGTTCATGATTTGCTGTAAGAAATGTAATGATTTTTCTTTAATTCTTTTCTATTGAATTTTTGTACTCTTCCTGTGCTACAATAGAATTAAAAAGGGGAAGAGAGATGAGACCTTGACAGTTGTGGCATTCTGGTACACGCATAAAATTTCTTAACTTTTCACCCTTTCAAGATATGTAAAAATCTTCTTGTCTTTACCATATGTCCTAAAAACACATGCCATGTACACAATGATGGTGTACATGGAAAAGGACTTAGCTTGTCTATGAAATAGGTATTAAGCCTAAAAACCCTGAAGATTATGGGTTTGCTTTGATTTAGTTCATTATTTTTAAATAGTGATCAAAGAACAAATCAATGGTGTTTCTTTGTATGGATGCATAAACCACTAATGTCCTTATGCCAAGGTGTCTTCTTCAAGGCTGTTTAAATGCAAAAGCTCCCTAAAGACCAGACTATTCTCTCTGTAGCAGACTAATTAGAAATCTTATTTGTAGGCCTGTCAATAGATGCTGAAAATACAGATATTTGGCATTAAATTCAACTTTCAGTGACAGATTCACGCAATTCGTGGGCATCCAAAGTGTTGCACTGAGAGCAGAATTTTGCAATCCAACTTTGCCTAGAATAAAACTTGCTCTTTGGATTAGTATAATTTTTGAAAGATCACAAAAGGTTTCAGCACACCAAAGATGTTTTAAATTTTGTTTTAACATTTAACCAAGCCAAGAGTCCTATCAGAAGCTGAAATTTCTCTCTTACCTCCACTCCCTAGGACCTGCAACGGTTTGTTCTTGGAATGTAAAAGGATAAGATGAAAACCTGAGAATTCATTATATATTTGGAGAATAGCAATTATAATTGCTTTTCTCACTCTCTCTTCTTGTATGGGCTTACTTGTATGCGTGCCTGCTAAATATGGTACATGTATTTCACTCAGATTAGAAGACAAGCTGACCTTCATAACCGAGTGTACTTACGCTCTGCCTAAGGATAAGTACATTTTAGTGGAAGACTCTTCTACTCATTTAGGTAAAGACTCCTCATGCTGTAAGAAACATGCAATTTTATTTTCACATGGAATATTTTTTCATGAGAAAGGAAGGGAGACTAATCAGTTCAAGAAATCTACAGTTACTCGTTCGTCTTAAATACAGAAGTTATTCAGTACAACTGTTTATTTCCTTAATTTTTAAAGTTAATAGTACTTCTAAGTGTTAAACAATAGTAGAAGAAATGTTACTCTCATTTCCTATGTAATCAAAAAGATGTTTTGTTATGTTTTACTTTCCAATTCAGTTTTTAACTGTGAGAGTGGGGTTTACATTGAGTTGACAGAGGCCTTGATAAAGTAGAAATGGGTCAAAAAATATTTACTACTGCAACTAAATCACCACTATTACTATTTATCTAAATACATTCCTGATATAAAAGAGCTGCCCCCAGAACAATTTATTAGTTGGTCTCATAGTTGGATTAAATCTTACTAGATGATTGACTATGTGTTAACTGAGGGGTAGTTAAATCTCTTTTATGAGGCTTGGACATGTTAAAGGTTATTTTCTCACTTTTTGAGAGACATTTTCTCAAATGTCTTTCAAAAAATGTAGGACTTTAAAGAGAGCTTTGAAAGAGCTTGCACTTTAAGCGATGGCTGAACCGAGAAAGTGCTAAATATAAACAAATAGAGGAGAGCAGGAATCTGTGGTGGCGCGTGCGTTTTCCTCCCCAGCACGTGCTCCTGCCCACACACAGGCACAAACTGCCGGATGCATCCTCACCTGAGATAAACTTCCCCAGTTTTCAAAGCAACTCACACTGTGTTGATTCATCTGTGACGGTAGTTTGAAAAAGCTTAATGATACCCTCACTATACAACAGCATGAGCAAGGAAGGAATTTAAAGCGTCTGCACTTGCCCTGAGGCAGACTTCCTTTGCTCCTTTAATTCTAGAATCAGAAGTTTATCACTTGGATGTAGCCCCATACTGCCATTAGAAGTCACTGTGTCAAATTAGGAAGCTTGTGTTTCCATTTAAAGGCAAATTTGTAGGAAGAAGGAAAGAGCCTGCCTGCATTATTTAAAGCTTGGCTGAGATATTTGTAGATTTATTAGGGAAAAAAAGTGCAAACTATGTGTCCTTCCTCATTCTAAAGGGCTCCATGCTTTCCTCTTGGCTTTCACAGGCACTTTTCCCAGCTACAGGATAGGGCTCTGAGGTCTCTGGAGCAGAATGAAGGCTAATTCAATTGTTGCGTGTTGGGACACTGTGGACTCCAGCCCAAAACCCTTCTGAAGCATTTAGTGCATTGCTGATTTATTTTCCTTGTGGGCACAACTCTCTAACTGCCTTGGAAGCTCACAGCTGCGCTGAGTGACTGGTGACAATATCTGTACTGCTTGTGGGGCATTCTGCTGTATTCCACCCCACTGTTCCAGCGAATTACTGCATCTCAGGATCCACCACATCCATCCTTAACTTTAACAAATTATTGCAGTCATTCGGGCTGGTGGGTTTTCTAACATAGCTTTGCTGTCACATTTTGGGGAAAAGAGAGAAATCCTTAGACCGTATATTTACTATTGGTGCCTCCTGAGTTCTCGACCTAGGAAGTAAAATACCTGAACAACTAACGCAAAAGGAATTTCCTTGTCTCAACACATGTAAAAAAATTTAAAAAAGCTAATAATCATAAAAGATAAACCTCTTTGTGCTCATTTGATAGCAATTACATGTTTTATACCATAACCTACCCACTAGATTTTTATTTTCATAGGTGAAGACAGTGTGAACCTCTCATGTCTCTCAGTAATTTTACAGTGATTCCCTCTGTAGGAATCTTAATGTCACACACCAGTGACTAGTCCAATCACTTGTCTCCACTGATGTTCATAGGTATTCCATCAGAAGGTAAAATTACTCTACAGTGCCTTTTTTTGACAAAACTTTGCAAAGCTTTCGTCCTCAGGGAATCTTTTTCTGACTTTATTTTATGCTTTAAAGTTCAGGGATTGACACTTGTCATTTCAATGCAGCAGGTAGAAGTGAAAAACTTTCAATCCATACCACGGTACAACCTTTTCCTGAAAATGCTTTTTATGCCAGTAGTGAGCTTTGCTTGGTTATCCAATGCAGAAAAAACTTCCTCAAATTTATGTATTTCTTGCCCTTTAATCACTTCATTTTCAAAAGCAGCAGGTCAGATCAGACTGGTTGGTCCCCTGTTTAGGCTCTGATTTGGCCATCTGATCTCAGTATTCCTTGGATCATGCTTTAGAGATGGTCTGGCATCTGCAGGAGCCCAGAGACTGGGTGTGCACACAATGAGGCTCTGTCCCTCTGAAATCCAACAGGAGCTGCTCCCAGCTTGGCTCATGAGCAGATCACCCACACAACTCTGCACAAGATGAGGTTACCACATACGTTTTTGGGGGAATTGCATTAACTAGCACAAGTCAGAAATCAATGGTTATGATTTCTCTGACAGTGGCCCAAGATTCTAGTCTGATTTAGTGGAGAAGAAAAGAAGAAAGTGGTTGAACAGGCCTGGCATGAATTTCCAAATTAACTCTTAACCAATGGCATATTGCTGTGGCAGCATAACAATAGTCACAATATTTTCCCCAATGAGAAAAAAGCCATTTCTTTTAGAAGACAGAATTTACTGGTGTGAAACAGAAACCTGGATGACGTAAAGTCCCAGAAACTGAGGTGTATCTGGCACACAAGACCTGTTGAGGCCCAATCTGATTCAGAAACCGTAATTTGCCAATTCATGCGCCCCAGGAAAATGAATCTGTCATACATGCTAGCACGCCAGCAGCGTTTTGGCTTGTGTCTCCCTTCTGCCAGCGGGAGCTGTGGTGCGAGGTGCGAGATCTTCCCAGCGCTGGAATGTGCTCCTGGCCCCGGTTCATGTCGTGACCCACCTGCACTTCCACGTCTGCCAGCGTGCCAAGGTGAGAATCCAGCCTGAAATAAACTGAATGGGAAAACTGGGCAATGCTTCATGGTGGAAGCAGCAAGGAAATGGCTTTTTAGTTTAGAATACAGTAGAATAAAATATTTCAGTTTGTAGAGGCTTACAATGATCGTCAAGCCCAACTGCCTGATCGCTTCAGGGCTGTCCACGTTACATTAAAGGTGTTTCTTGGGTGAAGTTTGGGCTAGGATGGTGTAAGCTCTTCGATGTGGGAAGCAAGTAGGACAGTTGGCAAAGGCAGTGCATGTGAAGTTCCCCCTCCAGGCTTCACTGGGGCTTTTATCAGAATGCTATATGCTTGTCTAGCTTTAGTTACTGGATGGTATACAGAGACAAGGCAGGTGTGCGACATTTATTTTTAGATAGCTTCTGAGAAAAGAGGAGGAAAGCTGCATGCAGCAAAATTTTACTCTGGCAGCACAACATAAAAATAATTTGCTTTCTGTCTGCAAACAAATTTAAATCCTTATTTTGCCGTATTAAAAACAATGTAAAATGAACAGTTAGCATAAATAAGTCTCATTGCTCAGTGGACTCTCAGCTACATGTGATAAAGAACGTAGATGCCCATATGTTTAGATGCTGAAAATTGAATATTTAGCCAACTGGTCCCTGGAATAGAAGCAAAAATCTAAAGTTAAGTGCTGCGACCCTTTGAACAGCACACAGCCACATCGGAAGGCCTTGTTGAGAGCACAAAACCCCTCACAGCTAAGTGGAGATCTGTCAACTTGAAAACAGAAAGCAAAGGGCGTGACCCTAACTTTGTCCATCTCACGAGACCTGGCACCCATGGAGGTGGATGTTTCCCTGGGGTCTGGATCCAGGTTGGTTCCACTTGGGGGGAGGGATGATGTGGGCACCAGGCAGCGCTGCCAGAGGTGCTGGGAGAGGAGAGAGTGCTCTTTTTGCCGTGTGGGGAGTGACTCACAAGTTCACGTTGCAGCACAAGTGAGTGCAGAAATCTCCCCTGGGAAAAACGCACTTTGTGCCTCCGGGAGCTGCAGGAGGCAGAAGGAGAAGAAAACTGGGTGCTTTGGGTGTGTGAGCAATGATGTGGGGCAGCCTTCCCAGGGATCCTGCACCTCCAGACTCCCAGTACATCCCTCTGCTGCAGTTTTACTGCCTTTGGGGCTTCCTCAGCTTCTCACTGCCGTGGTGGAAATGACAGAAGGATGCAGCCATAGTGGCAATTTCTTAATTGCCTTTCTTCTGTGGTCACAGCTTGCTGAAATACTCCTCCAGATTATGGGAGCTGTGGTAGTCAGATTTGGAAAGGAAGTCTGTGTGGTTTTGCAGAAATTTGCAGCTAATAAAACGATAATAAGGAAACTAAGAGAGAAAGATGACTACAGATCTGACTATCTGATGACTAATCTGGTCAATGTGGGGAGACATTATTTGTGGATTAAGGTCAGTGGTAATCTCTGGTTATGAAAACTGAAAAACAAAGCTCAATTGCCTGTATTTTCAGAATGAGAAAGAGGAAACATTGATGGTGGCATTCAAAATATCCCTATGATATAAAATTATATTAATAAAATGATGGCTGTACTGCAACTGCCAGCTTCAGGTAATGCACTTGTGGCTCTGGGAGAGGGGAGTGCAGAGTCCAGGTCTTGACACAACTGCCATGAACCACAGAGAACAGACACTGAGCATGTATAAAACAGCAATGGCATCTGGCTCCATTCAACATCTTGAGTCCAATAATTGTTCTCAAACACTACTGCTTGTCTTGCTGAATTACCTAGTATTTTACCTAGAATTTATTCTAGTAAATATGGAACAGAATGTGTTTGGAATCAAAGTATCATTAAACAGTCAGTTCTATAGGTTAGAATATAACTCTTCCACTGAAAAAACTGGAATATTTTATGTTTCTGATAGAAGGCCTTGGAACAGTAAGATATTTCTGAAAAGCCAAACTGATCTCAAGAAATCCCCAAGGTATAATCAATTTACACTGAACTCCCAAGCCATATCAGGCTTTGCACTGCTTGCTTCCAGACAGAGATTATTCTAGAGAGCATTGAAACTACATTTTTGAAGTTTCTTAGATGTTTACTTCCCACTGATTTCATAAGAAACATCTGTAAGTCTTGATTTCATCACCCACCTGCTTCAGCCAGTGTGGCTCTAAATTCCGTGCACATAAAAGCTGTGGCGGGATTGAGAAACAAACCCGAACTCCAACTGCTCTGCAAAATCCTTTTGAAACATTCATTTTAGGTCTTTTAATAAATAATTACAGAGAAGTAGCATGCCAGAGCCTGATAACCTGCAGACATGATGGTATCAGAAACAACCTGCTGAATATCCAGGCTTTTCCACATATTTGAACAGCATATCCTCCCCAGTTTGATACCTATTTCCCTGTAATTCATTTTTCTCAGACTGAGAAGGAGAAGGCTTCTTAACAGCAATTATTTGCTTACAATTGTGAACAAACCTTGAGAATTTATTCTTGTTACTGTAGCTTTAATGAAGGCATTACACCTCTTTTTGCAAGTCATCTGTTAATGGTTATTGGATTATGCTGTAAAAAAAAATAAAATGGTAATCTTATTTGCGTTTATTTGCATTTGCCCTTTTGATGAGGGAAATATCGCCAAACCTAGTTTCTGTTTTTCTCTTCAGTTAGACCAGTTTTTAGTACTAGGGAAGTTAAACTGATTGCAATCAAACATACATGAGCAATTTGCAACATGTATGTCTACACATCAGGAAGAAAATATTCAGTTACTGCATATTCAAGATGTTGTAAGCCAAGATATGTTAGGGCAAGAAAAAAAATTTGCAAGACTCACAAAACTATTCCAGGCACTTGTTAAATAGATTTATAGTCTCAGACACAAAGGCGAATGATAAGCTATAGGAATTTTGAAGTCATTCTAGGGGGTCAGCCTCCTATTACTTAGATGCTTGTATGAAACAGACTGGCAATACACTGCTCAAAGAAAAATGTTATGCTAGAGCTTTTCTTTTTAATTAAATACAGAAAAATAGTTACGTGAGCCTCTGCAGGGATCTTTTTCCTTTTTTTTTTTTGGTAAAATATTGAGAAATCAGTTTGTTTAAACGTTAAGCTGTTCATAGGAAAGTAAGCCCCTGGAGGTTAAAGAAAGTGTTGTCACTCAAATCTGTTCTCCCAAAGAGCAATTACTGTAGTCATTAATGTGCCTTGTTCCAAAATCTAGTCTGACATTAAATACTGCTTGAAATGTTCAGAAGACAGTTAAAAGGTAGGAATGGATCATTTTCTCATGCAACATGTGCTGAAAAGCTTCCCCGTGCATTCAATCATCTGGCTTCACAAATCCTAGTGGTACCCTTCTGAAGCTGTTATGGAACATATTGGTTGCATATTTCATTTGTTTCTGGCAAGAATAATTAGATGAATGTTTAATTAGAAGTGATTTTCTTTCATGAATCATGGCCAGCTGACTGAAGGGTTGATGACAGTCCATATTAACCAATAATACATACATCAGAATATCTCTGACTTGCTAGTATAACAAAATTATAGGTAGTTTAGAAATGCCCCAGCAGCAAGATAAATCCCTAGTCAGTATAAATCAAAGATTCACTGAAGTTGACAGGACTATTTTATTAGAAACCTCCTAAGAATCTGGGAAAATTTACTGCAATATTATTCAGAAAGATTCCTGCTTTGCTGTGCTCTCTTTCTTCGATTCAAACCCCTGTGAGGCAAAACACAATTCCCCCTCACATTTCTGCCTGCACACAGCTTTGTCCATTCCTTCAGTCCTGTTCATCTCTCCCATTTTGGGATGCAGGTCCTCCATCCTCCTGCTCCCCTCATAATGAGCACCAGCTCTTTCATCCCCTACAGGTAAATGTGACTGCAGCAGCACGGCCAAGACAAACTCACCCTCAGCACTCCCTCCACCCTCTCACCTTGCAATGTCACCGTGGGGCTGGTGGGATGCAGGGCATGAAATGAAGCAGGGGCTCTTCAGGAGAGGGACCCTGAAGCTGCCTGTGGTGAGGGCAAGCAGGATCTGCAGGCAGCTGAACCTCTGTGGTCCCTGTGCAGGGCTGCTCCTGCAGTTTTCCCCACGGTTGTGTACTGAAAATGGCTGACTCCCTGGCAAAACTGGTTTTGATGCATTTCTGTGGCAACTGAGGGATTTTTCACGACCTGTTCTTTGTATAAACACCAAGTAAAACATGTCTATTTTTTCAGTAAGCTCAAAACTTCATCATCTTTTTTTGTGAAGAAAATTCACTTATTTTACATCCCAAACTCCTCCCAGTTTTTCCAACTAACCTTGCAAGTTACAGCTAGTAGGACCATACATACACATCCATTCCCAAGCGTTACCAATTACTCTGGACTATGGAACATTTGCTTGCTCTGGGGTACCAGCAAGGAAACAGTAATTAACTGAGATAGTTGCTGCTTTCCCTTGAAAGCTAAAGAATGGGATTATGCTCTCGATAAACTAATAGGCTTAAATCAATCCAATGTAGTTAATAGGAACCCTTGATAACAGGAAGACACCTCAAAGTCTTCACTGTGAACTTTTCCCATTACTTCAAAACTGCAGGCAGAGAAGATAAATGAAATTCCAATTCTGCAGTTGTAATAGAAAGGGTAGAGGATAAAGTATGTTGAGAATCAAAGCCTAAATTGAATGATCATATTCTAATCAGCTATTGTTATAATTCTTCTGACATCTGCAGAGCCCTCTGCAAACCTTAGCTTTTCAGTGAGTTAGGCAGGTGATATCATCCCCATTTGACAGACCTTGAACACAGCCCATGCTAAACTTGAACCTGCTCCTTGCCCCAGAGTCTCTTTGCCTTTTTCCATCTGACAGCTTTGATATCAGATTTAATGAAAGCAGGAACAGTGGTGAAGCCAGGGCACTGCTCTCCTTTGCATGACTTGTTAAAGAAATGGGGCCATAGTTTGTGATGCAGCTTCAAGGGCTTGTCAAAGATACATCTTGATCAAGAACTTGGTGCCTACAGGAGGTTTTCAATGGATTTTGAATCCTTGTGTCAAAAAAGGCCCAAACTTTTTTCCAGTGTTCACCTGGAGTTTAACACTTTCTCTGGGCGTGTCTCAAATGTTGAAGGGATGGGCACCTCACAAAGAAAACAGCTGTAGATGCCGTGTTTTAAATCGCTGCTGCTGCCCTCTCTATCCTCTTTAAAGAGCCACCCAGCTGATGAGAGCTGTGGGTTCAGCATCTTTCAACAGGAGGTCGTGCTTCACTCTGTCTCCTGCAGTCGGGGCCACAGGAGATGTTGGGTGACTCACTGGCACATCCTTTCTTGTAAAACAAGGATTTCCAGGGTAAACCACCTGGATAGCATAAAGGCAGACAGGAATTGGCACTACATGACTAAGGCATTAGTGGTGAACACTTGAGATCTAATCCATTATTTTAAAGTTGTATATTGTTCTTCAAACAATGTAAAATGAAGAAAAAATGTTCTTACAGGTACCAGAGTCCATATGTCCAGTGCTCTGTGGGTTTCAGGGGAAGAACAGTGACTCCTAAAGCCTCACCTGAGGTGACTGAGACCTTGGCAGAAAGTGGCCCTACTCTCACACCTCAGCTCCTTTTCTGTCCCTACCCAAATGACACCTGTTTAGGATCCCACTCAGAGCTTCTCAAGGGTCCAAGTGCTTCACCTGGGGCTACATTTTGCTTAGTCCTTTCTTTATAGTATTTATTTGTTAGCAGTGAACCTCTTAGAGGACCATTAGCTCTTGTAGAAGCCTGAAGTTGAACTCACACCACTAACCTGGGATGAGTAGCCTGGTTTTCAAAAATACTGTCTGTTCATCTTACTCTACAACAGAATGCTGTCTGTCCTTTCTCTCTATAGAATTGCTCTCTTTTTTTCAATACCTGTTCATATTTATATTATGTTATAATACCTATTAATTACCATGTCTACTTTTACAGAAACGTATTTCCCCTCCTTCCTTAGATTTGTCTGCTGGCTGTTTGGGTTTCAGTCTTTCTAACTGTTGGCTGGATACTGTCTGCTTCTACAAAATCCTTTTATTCACTACCCAGTTCCATTGGAATAAGGAAATTTCCCCAGTAATACTAAATACAATCCCTGCTCCTTGCTTGTGAAATTGGACAAGGAACAGCTTGCTACTCCACAGAAATTTTGGGAAGGTTAATTAATAAATTGTGGGAAAAACTTGAAAGTAGTTGGACAATACTAAATAAATAACACTGAAATTATTAAAAGCTTTATATACACCAGTCTGAAGGCTGAAACAAATCCAGGGAGAGGAGTGTTGTGACAAGGCTACAGCATGGAGCAGAAATGCAGCTGGGAGGGCTACAGAACTATATTGAAATATTTTTGGAAGGGTATCTCGTCCCATGAATTGACAAAAAGTATTGCCATGTGAAAATCAGCAAGGTTTTTCTTCTTGTCAGCTGCAAGAGGGATGAGGTAGGGAGCTCCATACAGTGATTTACTGCTTCTGCTTAATTTTGTTTTTCATAGATGGTGGGGAGGGAGGAGGGAGGGCTGAAACTGAGGGCAGTGATCTAAAATACAAACAACCAGCACAATTACTCAGCTTTATAAGGTTAACCTAGCTCTGCCTTCAGACAGAAGGGAGGCAAAAGAGCTTTATTGCCTTAGATTGCCTCTGTCTACAAATCTTAAGCACATTTAACTCCACCCTGTCTTCTAGGCAATAAGTAAGTGTATTAAGTACATGCATTTAAAGCTTTAGTTAAGGTAGGCCCAGAAACCACCCACTGGTTAATTGCTCCTGTGCATGATTAGGAAGAGGACTTGCTCCTAGAAAACCTTAAGGTCTTGTTTTTCAGGGATTTGGTGTGGGGAGTGGCTTTAGTTTTGGTTTGGTTTTTACTTTTTACAGTAACTACTTTTTGCACACTCTAACCTGAAAAGAAGATGTCTCAATAGTGAGGTTAAACAGGTACAGCTGCCACGCCAAATAAAGAGCTGTTGGTGCTTCTGAAATAGTGTTTTAAATTCTCTGAAAGAAGATACTTTAGCTTACCATGTCCAAGTAAATTAATACTTTTACAGCAAACAACACTGGCATGGGGATGCCAGTAGAAATAAAAATATATCTAAATAAAGGTGGCTTGAGTCAAAAGGCATGGTTGCTAGGTAGCCACTGTCATGAGAGTGAAGCACAGAGGAGTGAGTCCCTTGTAATTGCAGAGATCCATTTTTCATTTTCCTTGAAAATTAGTCTTCCTTGTTGTTTTGTTGTTTTTTTTCCTGTACAGATGACAAGATCACCAACTCTGCAGGAAAAAGTCTGCAGAAAAACACAAGCATACTGTGTCTCCCCATGGAGACACAAGGATTTTTCAGATGTATCCTAGAAGTTGGTGGGGAAATGGGTGAAGGAACCCGTGCACTTTAGCTATGGGAGAATGGTTAGATGTGATAACAGGCGGCAAACAAGCACTGGTTCCAATTTCCAGTGCTTCATGATTGCTTGTATGAACTGATAGAGCAAGGATAGGAGGTCACCTGAACATAAATCTGGTTGCTCTTGTTTCAAAGCTATGGAAGCAGCTGTAGTCTGTGCCCCTCATGTTAATCCTGACTTCTGAAGTTCTCCTTAGCTCCTTTGGGCAGCGACAGTGTTAAAAGAGGGTGGTGTACCTGGCTGTGAGAAGAAATGCTGCTAATCAAGTCAGACCTTAGCTTAAACCCTTTCTGGGATCTTTGGTGTAAATGGGTTAACAGCTAAACCACAGGTTGGCTGGAAATTAATCCCCTTTTTAAAAATCACATTAAGCCCTTGGGGCTGGGAATACATGAAATCACTGCAAGCTGTTTACTGTGATCCTGCTGAAGTCTTCCTTGGGGCAGGAGGTAAGAGGATAGGTGCTCTGGGGCTCTGTTGGGATACAGAACTCCTCTTCTGGGCAGTGGAGATAAATTTGCTCATTGCACTAGAAGGGGAATGAGATATAGGGAAGATTAATTGGTTTGCTCATAGATGCACAGAAAGTTTGCAACTATACAAGGAACTGAAACCAACCCCAGATGGATCTTGTAGCACAAGCAATTATTTCTTTACAGAAATTATTTATTTACAGTTTGTGCACAAGCCACATTTTATGGTATCGTCTTAAGAGATGGCTGCTTTTTTTAGCACTTACCAACTGAAACAATAAGCCATAATTGCTCTCATACAGAACTCCTTACTTTGCAACTCAGGTAAAAAAAAAAATCCTACCCTGTCTCCAGGGGAGTGAAAGATTCAGAAAGATTTCCCCACAGGAAAGATGAAAACAATGTATGAATAGCAAGTGCAAGGAGTCAGGGATCCCTTTGCAAAGTATGCTTTGCACAGGCACACTGTAAATGTTATGATGTGGTCCAAGGACAAGTTGTTGATGGATAGGTTGGAGCAATCAATTATTTTTTTTTCTCTGCACCTGATGACTTAATACAAGCAAGACTGTTGTAATACACACAAGGTAGATTCTTGGCTTCCTAAATCTGCTGGGGAGGGGAAAGTGTTATATTTTAAGCAGCAGAAGTTGTACTTTCCATGTTTGGGGCCCTGTGTGGAACTCTGGATGAGCAGTTGGAGAAACTGAAACTTGTTATGAATCACCATCCAAGCTTCAGCAGATTATATGGAAAAGACTGGAGGTTTTTTGCAGGAGGGACACATCTATCTTGTGATTCAACTGGACTTTCAAAGCACTGTAGTACTGTTTTGTTGGATTTTTTTATGTTATCCTGGTATTGTGCCTCCATTCTACCTGAAAAGACAACTCTTGGGTCGGAGTAGTGTGTCCACTCAGCCCATGGTTTCCTGAAATGGCTGCAAACAAACCTGACAATTACATCTGAGTCAACTGTAAGACCACAAGCCTCTCACCCACCCAGTCCTAAAGGTTTAGTGGGATTGCTTGAGAGCAAATGAGTTAGAATAAGGTTCTTTCAGGCTGTTTAAGAAGCAGTGTCTCCATACCATCAGTGTAGTGGCTGCATGCAACATCCAGAGGAGACAAAAGGCTGAAGTACCACATCTTAATTTTGGGCACATCCAGACAAATCTTGAGGACTAGCAGAACTCCTCTGGGTGAAGACAACTGTGTCTTGACCACCATGGTGCTCCACCCATGCTGTGGCTGAGCTGTGTTTTTCTTGCTGTGAAGGAAAAAAGAGGAGACAAGAAGACAGACAAGAAAGTGGATTCTTACGGACTGTGGAATGGCTGTTCAAGATGCCCAAATGGGATAGACACAGCTGTGGTGAAGGCTGGCTGCAGATGCCTACAGAGCTAGTTGTAAGAGATGAATGTCAGGCTTTAAGCTGACATAGTGTGCACTGACAGTGGGACATTTACTCAATATGCACTTAGGAACAGCTAGAAAGGCCTGCCAGGCATTTCAGGGGGCCTTAATTTCTCTTCAGGTTGTAAAACTGCCTGGTTGACTGGCATGTAGGGAGTTAATGAAGTCACTGCTCGGTTAGTTTAGTAGCTTTATCAGCTTAGTGTCAATCTTCAGTTGAGACAATGGTTAACCACTTATCTCACTAGAAGTGTGAGGTGTGGCCTCACGGGCAGTTATTTTCACAGGAAATAGTATCCAGAGCAAATACATTGATTATGCAGCTCCAGCAGATGATTCAGCAAACACAGATAAGCCTCTTGCTCTGGTGAAGGCATGATGGAGAGGAGAGCTCACCATTCTCCCTGGTGTGTGCTGGTCCAACCTATGACTTAATGAGCGGGCAACCCCAGTTTATCAGTGTCGTTGATCTCTAGCACAGCATTAAAGCAGTAATTCAGGGAACACTGAGTTTTCAAAGCACTGTAACACACTCATAAAATAATGCTCACAACATGATTAAGAGCTAAATATGCCCTATCAGTATTTTATGGCTGGTGAAAATAAGCACAAGGGGAAGCGAATAGTGCAGCTCAACACCTTGGCACCAGGAAAGAAGAGGTCTCCGGTCCCACCCAGCTCAGTGCTCGCCATTTCTGGAATGTCCTGCCATCATGGGACTGCCCTCTGCCCTTTGCCTCTTGGTCGGGCCTCAGATATAAGAAATAAATCAGACAAAAATGGCTTCAACAGTGTCAGTGACACTTTGGCATGAGTACTGCTGTGGTGGCAGGCACCGTCCCTTCCTCTCTCAACCAAGGACACTGCCTTCATCCCAGGGCTTGTTCCTCATACTATGGTACCCCTGTGTCCTGATGGTGCCATGTGTGGAAATTCACACTACTGATGCTGCAAAACCTGACTAGAACGGGTTTAAGCAGAACCACAGCTTTTTCCTTCATTCTGAAGTTCCCAGTAGATTAATCTCATTTCCAGAGCTCTGTGAAGTATAATCTCAGCATCTGAGGAAAAGGCAAGCAGATGCTGACAACTGAGGATAGCACTTGTGGTGGTTTTGTGGTCTTCTCCCAGGTAGGAATAGATATGATTTCCTATGGGATCACCTCCTGAGCACTTCCAGAATGAGATGCCCCAGCTGCAGAGGAGCAGCCATCGCTGCTCTCTGCCAGAGCCCTGGTTGTCTCACACTCCCCCTCCAGGGGAGGCGATTGATTACCCTGTGACATCTGGGAAACTCTCTCCACCTAAAAGCACATTTTGCAGAAAGTATCTTTCTGATCAAACAGTGCCTCCTCGGATTACTGTCAATCAGGATGAGCTTTCTCTCAATGAGCCTGATGCGGTCTGACAGAGAGCGATCAAATTTCTCCCAAACCGCTTGGACAAAGTGGAAAAGTATTGCGGGATTTGACAGCAGCCTCAGCGACTGCTAATTTTATAAGGACTTGTTAACCATGGGAAATCTTTGCTGAGCAGATACACAGGTGACCATATGTTTGTCAGGCTCCCAATGGAGTAATTTTAGGTGAAGTATGGAGATTTTTACTTAAGAAATTATATATATTGTATGTATTTTGCATATTTTATCCTCAGAGACAATTATAAAATGTAATAGCAGCATTTGTCTGGAATTGCTAATACATAAAGTGGGGTAAATTCTGTGAGTCTGACTTCATGGGAAAGATTATAGGGAAAAAGCTGCTGCTAGTTAAGATGAAAAATCTCTCCTCAGTCACCGGGACATCAGTGATTACTAAGGCTAAAATCTGAAATCAATGCAGCATCTCTTTTAGGAGTGTCTCTAGCTAGAGGTATTTATTTTCTATTTACCTGCTTCCATCACAGCCTTTCACAACACTGGGAAATGCACTACCAAGGCAAAACTTTCAACCAAAATAGGAGATCTGTGAACACTGGGGATGGAGCTTTCTCAGCAGCAAGACGCAGACCATGAACCTCACCTCACAGCAATGAACAATGATTGTTAAACTCAACATAGTTAGAATTAATAAACATCTTCTTGCTGTGATTTAGCTTTAAATAGAAAAAGTTTTTCACAGGCACAAATAAGAATGACAAAAGACAGCTAGTAATTATTACCAACACAAGAAATGTTTGCATTTATCTAGGGAGATAGGAAGAGATTCTCATTGATACTTGCATATAATTCTAGAAATTAGACACCATGTCACTAATTACCTACCTTTACAGGATTTTAGAACAATTTTCTAATCTCTCCCTATCCCACATTTTAATTAGCTCCTACTTCCTGTCATTGACTCCCAACTGTAAGAAGCAGCTTAAGCGAGGATAACCACATTTCAGACTGCTTCCTCTAGCAGCTTGTCATAAAGGCTTGTATTAATGTCACATTTTGCTGCATCCATCCATGTTACACAGATGTTAGCCATCAGGTCCTAGCCAGCTCTCCATACTACCAGGTGTCCTGACACTAGTTCTAGACCACATTTATAGAATACATTTACCTCTGCCATTGCAGCATAATACAGGGTTATGAGTGTAGACTTTCAAAAGGAAATCCTTCCAACAGGAAACTTCTTGTCAGGCAACCCTGGGTGAAAAAAATTAATAAAATTTGAGATTTTCAAACCTTCCACGAAGGGTGAGCAAGGATGGTCATAATCCTGCAGCTATAAAGCTTGTTGATTTTCTTGTAGAAAACGTGCATGCCTCACTTCTAAAATGAGGCAGTCAGCAATGACTGAGGGTCAGAGAGTTTGTTAGGGAATGCCTGCCAAAAGCTTTTTTTTTTAATCATTGATGTGTCATATTGAAATAAATATGAGTTAAAAAAAAGTCACAGGTTTTGGAAATGAGTTACTGGGATTCTCTTAAATTACAATAAAAAGAAAAAGAAAAAAAAGGTCTCAGCAGAATTGCCTGCCCCCAGAATACTAATTTAGCATTATTATATGAGTGAACCGTGAAGGTCATGGGTGCAAGAAAAGGCACTGAGTGAGTGGAGTGGGTGAGTTGTACCTCCCAGTAATGAGGAAGCCCAGTCAGACAGTAAGTGATTATGAAAGTGTTTCGTACACTCTAGAAACCAAACACATAATAAACCAAATGTGCAAGAACGACTTCTGTACTTCCAGTATTAGTCGTATACTCTTAGATACGAACGTGAAAATGAGTCATCCTGCTTGAACATCTTTCCCCCTCTTAAAGCAATTTACATACATTGATAAAAGATGCCTATTTTTAACAGCAGAAACCAAGATACGTTTGTTGTTTTTTTTTTGTATAGGTTACAATTCCGCCATGCGAGCTGATGATGCAGGTGGTAGTCCTGCACTCTCCCAGGGCAGTTGTGGTCTCTGGGAGCTTCTCCCTGACTTCTCCATGCCTTTCCTAGCAGAATCTTCTCACTGCAGCAGCACAGTGATGGTGGTTGCTCTTGGATATATTTGGGCTGTCATAGCTGCACGCTGTGGGATTTAGTGACACAGGTCTCTTTGCAAAGGTGCTCAGCAGTAGCTCAGCTAAGCAATCCTGCCTTCCATCTGTGGTGCTTTTGGCAGGATGGAAGTGCCTTACATGGGAATGCTGCACGGTGCCCAAGGCAAATGGAGATGCTTTTCCTGAAGTCCACTGGCATTGCAGGCTCCTTTTTTTAACATGAAACTTTCTAAGGAGACAGATGGAGGTTGCCTGGGAGGTTCTGTCACATTTTGGACAATGTGTGCACGCACATAGAAAAGCCAGTTCCCAGTCACACTTAGACTCCCATGATTTTGGTAGTAGTTCCAATACTGAACTACTGCAACTAAGATGAGATCCTGGCACCTAATGTGCACTGCCCCAGTGTTTGGAAGCCTGCCTTTGGTTTCAGTGTGGCTCTTACCATTTCACCCACTTCCTTGCCTTTCCCTGATGCCCTAGAGGGACTGGTGCATAGCATGAAGTATAGCAGGCCTTTGCCAAGGGCCCTAAGCAGGCCAGGCAAGTCCACTCTGCTGTACCAAGATCCCTAACAAACCCTTCAGGAGCAGGCATGTGGGATACCCTTCCATGGTACTGTTCCATGGAACAGGTTGCCCAGAGAAGATGCTTTATCCCTGGAAATCTTCAAGGTCAGATTGGCTGGGGCCCTGAGTGACTTGGTCTAGTGGGCAGCAACCCTACCCCTGCTGGGGGGATCAGAACTAGATGATCTCTAAGGTCCCTTCCAACCCAAAACATCCTAGGATTCAGTGATCCTGTGCTTGTGGGACTCAGGGACACGTGAGAAGCTAGGTTTCCAGAAGTGCTCAGCACAGAGAGCCAGGGCCGGATATTCAAACAAGTTTACTTGCATGCAAATTTTCCTTTGCAACAAGCAAAAAAAAGCCAAAAAAACCCCAAACCAAAAAAAAAACAAAAACAAAAAAACTCTGACTAGAACCACAATGGGAACTACATGTTGAGGGCTTTACAGAGAATTGCCCACTTAGTGCCTCAGCAAGAGGTGGGCTCATCTGAAAATTCAGCTCCAGATGTGGGGTTGAATACTTGAAAATTTAACCCGGATCTCCTTTGAAAATCTGGTTCTGTGTGAGAACATCTGTCACTGAAATGGTAATCAGACTATTATCCATGTACAATTTTACCATTTACATATTTTAATGACTCTTGACTCTTTCAAGCAACTTTGAGAACCGATTTTCTTCAAGTGCAAAGGATACATTTTCAAAGGCAAACCCAGCACAAATGTTAAAGTTTGTAAAATCTGTCCCCTGGACTGCTGCAAACTGACCAGGTGCTGTTACCTGTGGCCCCCCCTTCTCTCATGGATAGGGATGGTGGAAGTGGGAGGGAGCACCAGGAATGTCTCCAGCGGTGTCTGGTGAGGAAACTCACAGGCTCTCAGCCAGCTGACTCCTCTACCCTGTGGGGACCAGGGGCAGGGTTGCTGCCAGAGCCTGCAGGGATCATCCCTGGATTCTGCAGGGGTCATCCCTGAATTCTGCAGGCTCTCTCTTGGGAAGGTGCTGGTGCCTGCTTGTGCCAGGGAGGAGGCCATCTACCGCTCCACCGACTGCAGAGGGTGTGGAGGAGATTAGCCTCGCTCTTCAGGTTTTTGTGAATCCCTCCCCACGTGCATCATCTGGCAGAATATCAGGCAACAAAGAGAATAAACTAATTCCTGGAAACTCCTCCCTGTACATTTTCTCTGAATGGGGCTTTATATGGCCAGGGGCAGGCTGAGCCTTGTTCTGGTAATAAAGGAGGGAAGCCACCACAGTGCCTTCCTGAGACACTGGCTGCAAGCAGTAGGCAGGATTGTCTCTGCTGCTGTATTCTGCAAACTGCTGACAAATACAAAGGCATTTTGCTGCTTGAGAAGGGTTTACATACATGTTTATTTGTATGGCTGACATCTCCTTTGTTTGCACAAAACAAAATTTACTTATTCAAGTCCCTCATTAAATGCACACCTTTATCCAAAAGTGCCATGTAAATCGTAGCATAGCAGGGGTTGAAGATCTACCACATAACTTTTATTAATGAACAGATCAGATGTGGAGATGCCCAGATCTCAGAGGCTCGAAGCTGGCTCATAGTTTAGAAAGAGAGTATTTTTATTTATAAACAGTAAAGGGTATTATACCTGGAAGTAAATGAAATATAAAGTTTAAGCAGTCTAATGCCATTTTTACAGTCACTTTTAACCACACTTTAGATGAAATAATAGGCCTTGCCTTGCTTAGCTATGAAATAAAAACCAAATAGGAACATATGCCAATTGCATAAGCTTCCTATTACCCTACTTAGTCGCTGTATTAATACCCCTTTAAGCATGCCATTTCATTCATTTTATTGCTTCTTTCACAGTTTATGGTCAAATAAATACCAGAATTCACATAAACCTTAGTTTGTCTCATGTATTTACATACATTTACCTGCATTTGACCTTGACCTGGCAATCAGGTGCACAAATCTTCATCTCAGCACTAGTATGAAGCTTTATTGCCTCCAGTGGTGTGCTGTGCCAACACATCAACATCTCCTCATGCAAATTCACATCTTTGCAGTTTAGGGACAAGGATGCTGTGTGGGACAGTGTCAAATGCTTTGCACAAGTCCAGGTAGACAGCAATAATCACTCTTCACTCCTCCGCCAATGCTGTAGCCCCATCATAGGAGGCCACCAAATTTGTCAGGCATGATTTGCCTTTGACGAAGCCACATTTTCTGTCAGCAATGACCTCCTTATTTCCATGTGTTTCATGATCTTGCCAGGCACAGATGTGAGTCTGTCCAGCCTGTAGTCCCCCAAATTTCCTTTTTTTCCCTTTTTATAAATGGGGCATCACATTTCCCCCTTTTCAGTCAGTGGGGACCTCACTGGGCTGCCACATCTTCTTAGCCATGATGTTCAGTGGCTTTTCCATCTGCAGCTCAGGTGGTGTGGCTGGAGCACTTGCTGGTAAAGACTGAGGCAGGAACATCGTGGAGTGTATCCGCTTTCTCCATGACCTAAGTAACCAGGTCACCTGTTCCCTTCCAGAGGGGCTCACATTTTCTTCAGTCTTCCCTTTGTCACCAGGGTCACTTAGGCACTTGGGACTGTGGCAGATGGCAAAGCACCTGACATCAACATTGCGTTACAGCACCAATCTCCTCCACCACTTTAGCCTAAAGTGTGTTTATGCCTGTGCACCACAGCTTATTTAAAACTGACTTCTGAATGTGCTAGAACTTACAATAAACAGGTTTATCAGTGTGCTTATTAAGCTCTCAGCTGAAGATTAAAAAAAAGGTAAAAATAACAGTATACTTGTGTGGTACGATGGAAGAAAATGGAAGACAGTAACTGAAATGCAGCTCTATAAAGGGAGTAAAAAAGCAAAAGGCATTTATAGATGGTCTTCAAAATGCATTAATAGTGAGAATCTCATTAACTTCAAGTTATCACAGGTACAAGTATCTAAAGATGACATTCAGATTTGTACTGAAGCTCTGTTACTATCCAGTGATATCTATTATTAGCAAACAAGCCAGCCCTGATATTAGACACGGAATCAGCACATGGCTACTTTAGAAACAAAAGTCTGCCAGGTACACTCCCTGCAAAAATCAGGACCTGTGCCTTTTTTCCTCGGAGTGGGGGAGCCCTAGCACTCACATTTTGTTTTGGTGTGACACAAGCTACCTGGCTCTGCTTGCCACTTCCACCTGAGCAGCCTTCACCATGTGGTTTGAATAATGCAACTTGCTCAGTTATGCTGACAGCATGTCAGAGAATATTGGAAAAACTGATGCCTTTTGATAACATTTTATAGAGAGGCCTGGCCAACACAGACACTGAGGATGAAGTGATATTTTGAAGTTAATGAGACAGCACAAGAGAAAAGAGTTACAGTTCAATTGCATTTTACAGGAGGAAACACACTGCTTTCTGGGTGGTTTGAAGACTCCCTAGGGCCCAGCTAATACAAGATTTGCACAAATTATAATGTTTGCATAAACTTCAACCCTTAGTAACTGATGAGGAATTCAGAAAAGAAATCAGCACAAAGCTGAAGCCATTAAGAAAGATGACAGCATGCCAGTGTTTTTAAAGTAATGCAGGTTAGCTTAGAGATTCTGGACTGAAAACTTGGTTGAAGTAAAACATGTGAGGCAGGGCTTACATTTAACTGAAATTTTGGAATTTCTTTTGCAGCTGAGACAGATGCAGTAAAATCAGAGAGAAGAATGAAGCATAAAAATTATGTGTTCAGCAAGTGCTAGAGGCAGGACTCCAAGTTGGGAGACACAGATTGATGAAAATAAAAATATATATACTTTTTCTGGATGTAAATTTAGAGACAATTAAGATAGAAGGTGAGGTAACAAAATCTATGAAACTGCTTTTTGAGGAAAAGAATGAGCCAAAGAAGTGAGTAAACTCAAGAGGATGAGGACAGGGAAGATAGAACTAATACTTGAGTTGGCTAAAAAGTTTTCTGTCAACCATTTTAAAAAAAAAAACAACAGAAGAAATAAAAGTATTTTTCTAATTATTTTATCTATTACCCCATGTACATTTTCCTAAAAAAGTTTATTTTAATAACACTTCCTTAATTAAGAACATTCTCTGTCTTTTCCCAGCCAAAATGAAAAACATTTTTTAGAAGCTAATTATTCCTTTGAAAAGGAATGGGGAAAGTCTATAAGGAGCGTGGCAGATAGAAAATACCTTTGCTGAAGTTTTTTTTCTTATATTGTTTGTGTCCCTGGTAAAAACCAAAACCAAACACACAAACAAACCAACCACAAAAAAACCCTAAAAACCAAAACCAACCAAACAAAAATTAAAAAACAAAACAAAACAAAAAAAACCCACCCCATGAAGTCAGAAGTTATTTTGCAATTTTTAGCCATTTTGGGACTGAATGAAATATATTAAGCAAAAAAATTAGTCATTGAAACTCTTCAAAGACAGCATTTTTTACGTCAATCACGCTCATGGCAGACATGATTCCAGAGTAATGTTTGCTGTTCTACACACATGTGCCTTTGCATACAACACACAGAGTGGGTGTGAGCCCTTTTAAATCCACTTTTCATAGGCCTAAGTACATGGACTAGAGGAAAACAAAAGAGGAGGATCAGACATAAGTGCTACACACATTTATTGTTCTCATTTAGGTCAGTAGGCAATCCCGATGCACGTTCCCTACTGCTAAAGCCATGTAATGGCAAAATGATTTCTGTTTGGCTGGCCATGGAGAGCACCACAATAACTCATTTATCTGCTCTGCACACAAGTGGGAACCAAAGCGTTGTTATCTGAGGCCATAAAGGGTTCTCAGACTTCAGCAAATTTGGCACTCGGTGACGGTGCTTCAGTGGCTCTTGCTGCTCAATAGCTGCACAAATAGCCTGAATGCAAACATGTTACCTAATCAGGTATCTGTGTACTCAGAGATATCACAGCCTACAAATATATGCCTTGATAAAAGAGAGGTCATAGTCCAGATATTCATCCTTATAGAAATGGATTACATAAAGTTGGAAATGAGGAAATAAGCACGTGACGGTGCAGCATGTCAGCAAATTGCAAATGTGGCCTTGAATATACAGAGATGTGCGGACATGCACTTCTTCCATAACATGTTTCTGTCCATGCTTTAAAAGAGGAAAAAGAAGCCCAAATAAGGCAAGAAAGAAATCTTCAGAGACACATGAACAGGTTTCTACACCACTAAAATATTTGTACCGATGTCGAAGCACGGCAGAAATTATGGGGCCATGTATATTCTGGAGGGAAAACCCAAAAAAATAATAAAAAAACTTCATAGGAGTGAATGAAAATTTTACTGGAGATCTGGTACTGAGAGCCACAAAGCAACTTGTGCTATTTTACAAAGCTCTGTTTATGACACTTTCTATTAAATTAGTGACAAATCTGTCTTTATTAATATTTTGGTATCTTCAGCTGAAATTTAAACAAAAATGGATATATGATATATATCATACTGCTTCTCCAACAAACAGAGGATTACACTAGCAGAAATGCACAATCTCAGCACCTACTTTTGAATAACAAAATAGACATCATGAATTTCCTTTCATTCTTAGGTATCAATAAGATTCACATCAGATTATTGAAGTGTCTCCTACAGATAAGCAGATTTATAGTATTAAAAATGTGGAAGTTAAATACAAATATAAGTAAAGAGAATGCCTGCATACAAGCACTCATTTCAAAAGGTGAATTTTCCAATAAGTGGGGATCATGGACATTTTATCGATTCTCAAGAAACAGAGATTATAAGAGGAACAGAGAAGCTACTTGGATTGCATCCATTAGCACATGCAACACTGCAGCTGAAACCAGGATTTGGGCAGTTTGCTGGTTCCTGAATAACATGGCCATGATACAGTCAGCCTTTACACAAATACTGCATGTCAGAAAAGGACCACTGACAACATAACCTGAAAAAACTGTTTCTCCACCTGTAATGGGTGTCTGAAGCAGTCTCCCCAGTGCTCCAGTTTCCTTTTCTATTAATATACAGAAATCTGTATGGCTATTTCTTTCCCAGACTGGCGTATATGACAACATAAAATAAGCATGAACAATGTATTTTTTTCCTTTCACACATTCAAAAAAATCCTATCCCAGTTCATTGTAACTCATATTTCTTCCCTTTGAATAGCAGGGAGCTGAAGAGACCAAGACAGTATACTTTTTTCCTTATTTCTGCCTGGCTTTTCTCTGGACCCTGTAAATCCATTTAATCTTTTTCCAGGCTCAAAGGCTTCTTTGGCTTTTCTATCTGGGCTTCTGACTCCAAGACAATTTTCCTCAGGGCCCTGGAGGAGGTTTTTTCCACATTGCATGACCCTTTGCTCGCTCTTCTTTGTGACCATCAGCTCTGTGATTTCAGAGGAGTGATGCAAATTCAGAGCCTCACCCCAGCCGGCACAAGCTCTCCGTGAGCCACCTCCGACCTGGAGCCATCCCCGGGACTGGCGGACGGCAGGAGCTGCCAGCAGGAAAGCCAGTGAGCATCCCAGGTGACATGGCAGCTCTGGGCCTGGGGATCTGGCTGGCACATGTCCATCCTCTTGCCCTGCTGGGTGCAGGTCTGCTGTCTCCCAAGGAGAACCCTGCAAAGCGGGTCAGAGACTTGCAGCAGCCCAGGGCCAGAGCGGTGCCTTGGCTGATCTTTCCCATGCTGCTGGCAGAGAAGTTATTTCAAGGAGCTGATTGGAATGATGTGTCTGGACATGCACCTGCACTGTGGATGCAGCTCATGGCAGGCTACCATGATCCCCTTGAAAGGCTCCATGGATAAAAGGCACAGCTGATGTCCTGCCCTGCTTTGCTGCCTCATTTGGCTGCTGCTCCTGATGTCCTTGGTGCCAGTGAAGGAAAAGTCCTCTGATCTTACTGCTGGTGCTCTTATGGCAATTTTTTTTTAGTTTTCAGGCTACTTTCATCCTTTGAAGTGAGGGGTTAAATGTCGGCTGGAAGCATTTAATTCCCAAATGTTACAATTTTAGCAGCTTGTACCCCAAGGACAAATCAGCTGATTGCAAGCTCTGTTGATGTGCACTGATCTAGTCAGCCTATGACACTAGATGAGTTGTAATGAAAAGAAAAAAATCGATGTTAAATAGGTTCTACACTTGTCTAAATATTTATTTTTCATAAAATATTTGTAATACTACTGGGAATTTTTTAGATATGGGAGATTAAATATACTGGAGGCTTACAAACTGTTACAGCACAAATTAAGGGCTTGATCCTGAAAGACTTAGTCTTGCTGGCTTCAGTGGGGATTCTTTCTCTGAATAAGAAGTTCATGAGAGGAAGCACACAGTTTTAAAACACCATTGGGAGAATACAGCCATCTTCTCTTTCCTTATACTGTTACACAGGAATGATGGCACCATAACTGTACAGACAAATTATTATAAAACAATCCATTTTTTCATACATCTGTTTTATTTTCCAAACTACACGTGTGTTTTGGATTTGCCCAGTGACTATACATACAAATGCATAATAATGGGCCAACTGTCCATTCTATTTACATTTTTGATACTGTGCAAAATGCCTTTCAGCTGGTTGACTTTACTAGACAGCATTATTTTGAAAGAGCATTGTTGGATTCTGGCTTGGTGCACTGAAATATTCTTGCTACAAATAATCTTTTCAGTGACCTCCACTGTTCTTGCCAAACTGGCAATTTAAGGGTGAGCCAGACTCCAGTGCCTGGTACCAAAGGAAGGCATGGAAAATCAGGCAACACTGTCTTATCAAGCACAAAGAGCTTCACCACCATGGGTTTTCCAGGCATTGAGCATTGCCTGGTGTTAGGTAGGGGATGAGGGGAGCTGAGGTGCAGAGCCACGCTGCAGCTGATGGAATGCTCCTGGAAAACATACCTTTCCTTATCCTGCTCCAGGTCTGCCCTCCACTGTCCTCAGGGAGGACAAAGATCCCCTGCAGAGTGGACTCTGGAGCTGTCCTCGGCTAGGATGTAAATCTGTATTTTATTTGGTTTTGCATCCTGTTTCATGTTTATGATATTTCAAGGGCAGCTAGTCAAAACAAATAAAAATGTTGAATCTGCATCTTTACAACACAACTGTGGTTAATTTTCCCCATTTGCAGAAGAACAGCCTTTTAATTAAAGACCTACATTGGGCAGTTTGGTCTGTTAATGCAGCAGCATCCAAGTAGAGTGGCCATCATGGCCATTTTCTGATAAGCAGAAAAGCAGAAAAGCACTTGTTTACAAGTTGCTACCTGAAAACATGATATAATCTATTTCAGAAGCTGCTCTTATGTCTAAGCCCACAGCATGCTGGTGACTTCTCTGTGAGACTCTGTCCTGAAATACCTGTATTTACTCTTTCTAGGACATCGCAGTTCAGTAAGGGCTGGGTGCAGCAAGGCTCATTTGTGATAATTTGGAGTAGCAAATCCTGCATGTAGGCATGGGGGAGAGGAGAGACACACATCACCTACCTCAGATACACAGCATTTGCAAATACCTCCTCTTTAAAGAGAGCAGTGTGCCCTGTCATTCCAATTACAAGTCGATGGGAACTTCATGGTTACCTTCCCTAAGGTAGGAAGAGTCTTTATGTAACATGCAGCTTCATCCCAAATCATCCTGTGGCCTTTCGATTCAAAAAGACATCTCCTCTTTTTAGGCAAACTCCTCACTTGAAAACAATTAGAATATTTCTGGAAAGTAGAAGAGAGATGTTATTTTTGTGTGTTCACACATGACTAACCTCAGAGCTGATACAAAATAAATGTAATTAGGCCCAGGCAAGTTCTGAAAGTATTATTAAGGTGATCTTAAAGCTAAGCTAAACTCAAATCAAGTTCCATATTGCCATTAAAGCTTTAATTAATTACTTTGGAAACATACCTGGGCTTATATGCCAGAGTGGAGGTATCTGCCTTTTCAAGGGTGGTGTTACAAGACTCTGGCTAATATTTTCAGAGGAAGCAGGGAGGCCAACATCCATTTATATTTTCATTTTTATGTCTAATATCTACTAGATTGGATAAAATGACCAGTTTTGAATAACTAATTAAGATTTAAGAGGTTTCTATTTTTTTTTAAAAGCTTCTGTATATATTTTACTCACTAACCCTTTTCATCTGTCAGGGTCATATGCCGAACATGACATAAATAATTAATCATAAGTTTCTATTAATCTATTATTCAGTCACCTAAGTGGGGCTATAGTGTAGCAATTTCCTTTGTTATGTTTATGGGAGGGGACCTCTCTTAGGTCTTTTTGCAAATAGTCCAAAATATTGAAGGACTCCCCACAAAAAAAAATTCTCAGACGTGCCACTAGTTCTTGGCTCTGCTGCTGGGGGAAGGGAGTGCATGTAATAGCCAAAGTAAGCAATTCATTTCATATCCTCTTCTAAAAGGAGTAAGATTGTGTCAGCCCTTTTTGAGGAGCCCTTTTGAAATCCTTCACAATATTACACAGATGTTGTTTCCATACTTAATTCCTGTAAGCAGCAAGGGAACTTAAAGAATTAAGAAAAAGGTCTTAATATATTTTCCAGATTCTATACTATTTTTTTTTTCTAAAAACCTTACTCTGTGGCAAATTCTTTGGTGGATATTTGAATACTCAAACAAGATATTAAATTAAGCAAATTATGTAAATGTAATTACACAAGTTCTGTACAGTACCTGTGATGGGAACAAACCAGCGTGTCAAACAAAGGGCAGTTGGGGTTGCACGTCGTTTCAGTGCCCTTAACTTTAGCAGTGCTTTCTCTTGGTGTGAATATTGATCAGAGAGGAACATGTGGTGATCCAGCCCTTTACCTGTCTGGAAAATCCTTCAGCTCCTCTTGAAACAAAGGTAAAGTCACCTTTATTAGCAGCATGCTCTATTTTCTAAGAGAACAGTTAAATACCTCAGCTTGTTGGCACACCCAGAAATGAATTGACTTGTCTTTTGGATGGAATTCAAAAAATGACCAATGTCTACTTCTGTCACTTTTACATAAATCAAAGACCAGGGCAACATGCCATCCCTAGGCCCTCAGCTTTGCCCTAGGCTTGGTATGTGAACCAGTGATTTAGTGGAAATAAGGGCAGCTGCCTCAGAAGACTGAACTCAGCCCTAGTTGAAGTCACTTCTCACCGAGACTGGATTTGTACCAGGGCAGAGTTGCAGGGAAAAGAAGAAGTGATCAATCATATTTTCAGCATGAATGTTACTCGCCTGCTTCTGGCGATTCTTTCACGCTAACACAGCCCTGCTGGCAGCTGTTGAGTTGCTCTTTGAAGTTTCACCCCCATAAAAATGTTATCAAGATGGAGTTTTGGCTGCAGCCTCTCACAATGCCTCCTTCAACTTGTACCTCCTGGGATGTGTGAGAATAAAACTCCAAACAAACATTAGAAAACCAGGAAACACTCCATTAAGGTCTCCCCGCAAACCGCAGGGTTAGGGAGAGCGCAGCAAGACGCAGTGCTGCGCAGGTTCTCGTTTTCACTCAGCAGGCAGGGGAAAAAGCCATGGGTTTCAGTCTCAGATATTTTGAGAGTAGCTTAGTGTCTAGAGGATCCTTCAGAAAAGCCACTGTGTGCCATCGAGCTCTCAGTGCAGCTGGAGGCTGGGAGAGGCAGTGTGCTCTCTGCAGAGAGCACAGAAATTCCAGCGTGGCCGTGGAGTCAGCAGCAGGTGCTACTTGTGAGAAACGCTCAGAAATCAGGGAGAGAAGTCAATGCACCCCTCTCTTATTCTTTTTTTGTTTGTTTGTTTGTTTTCTAATGAGGAAGGCATGAAAGTAAGAACTAAACATGCTGGTTTGCATCTGTTTTGCATCCAGCACTAGTTATCTCCACTAAGACAAGCCAAAACCTGAGTTTGGGGGGATAAATCCCTCACTGAGGTCTGACACTTTTTGTTCTTGCTTCAAGCTTCCTGCAAATCTAGAGGAGACACCACCTTGACTTTTCATTTCTTTCTGCACTGCAGTTAAATTTGGGATAAAATGCATTGCATGGAATGTTGTATATTGAATACCTCCAAGAAATATCCCTAAGAGTGAACTCCACTGTTTAGTTGCCTTGCTCTTTTCCTGACACAAGGCAAAGACAAGACTGTGGCAAGCTTAACAGCTACAAAATAAGTGATGAGGCATTGTGTGCTGTGTTTGTTCTCCAGCTTATTGCCAGGGATAACAACGGGCTTTATGAGCATTTGTAGAAAAACCAGCATGATGCTGCAGGAGGGAGATTTTATTTGCTGCCAACGCAGCCAAATTGTGGATTGTGAGGAGACTCAGGGAATTTACTAGAAGTGAGGAACCAAGGCAGCAGTCAGGAAAGCTGGTGCTCACCCTCATGCTCAGACCAGGGCACAGTCAAGGTTCCTGCAATTTCAGACCCTGCTTCCAAAAGCCAGCCTAGCAGCCAGGACAGGAGAGAAGGCAGCCACCTCCTAGTGCTGTGCAAAAGGCAAATCAGGGGAAGATAAAATTTCCACCCTGAGCCTGCAAAATGCTGTGATTCTGTGAAAAGGTTTGGGTCTATTGCCAGCACCGCTGGACATGCTCAGACAGGCCATTCTTCAGGCAGAGGCAAATGAACGTGCAGATTAGCAACTGGAAGAGGAGCAAGTGCAAAAATGTTCTTCCTGGCAGACACGTCTTCTGTATAAACACTGACCTCCCACAGGAAGAAAATAAGAATGTGGTATGGTCTTAGATCTGTGAAAAGTGGCCTATTCTGATTTTAAGTAGTGCTTGTGTTTTTGAGCTCTTCTTATATTTCTATTGTTCCACAGTTGCTTGTACCCAGATCTTTGCTGATGGCTTTTGGGGAAAAACATCATAGATCTTTTTCTCTAGAGTGTGATCATGCTCCTACAAGGTGCTGTGCCATCAACAAAGGAGGAGGAACAGTGCTTTGGTGCTGTTTTGTGTTTGGTTTGTCTTCATCCGTTCAGAAATTAATATCATTGTGCCTTTCTGCACTGTGTAAATGTGAAAACATAAACACTTGCTTTCAAAATTATGGAAGAAAACATATTTTGCCTTTAATACACTGAAAACTCCTAGTGTAAGATATTGATTTCTATTTTAATAGTTTGAATGCATAGAAAAAGCATTTAAATCCATACTTGGATTACACTATCAGTTGCAGTCTAAAAAGAGAAACTTTACAAAGAGTCCAGCTGTGTTATTTTAGAGTAAAAGTACAGGAAGTCACAGGAGAATCAAGTTTGATGGAATATAAGTAACTCTTTACCACCCTTCTTTACTGCATTAGCAGCACATGAGTCAGGCTGGCACTGATTATTTTGCTTCTCATATTGATCAGCCCTTCTCACTTTAAAATTTCTTGGAAAAAAATTACTCAAAGCTTTGTTCCAATTCCAATACTGTGATGTGAGGCTGGACTGAAAAGTTGAAACTGTGCTGGTGTCGCAGACACTCATGTCTCTGATTGAAAAGCTGATGATAATTACTCTCTTTCAGAAAGGAGAACTCTATGACCCCAAATAATTCTGGGTTTGTGCCTGTTCTTCTGTTAGATAGCGCATTTCAAACCCAAGAATAATAGTGCTGCATTACCTGAGTGTGTTTCTGGTCTGTGATTTGGTGTTATGGCTTTCTGTCTCAGCTGAGCTGCCCGTGCTCTGACTGCTGCAGAACAGACAGAGTGCTGAGCGCTTGGGAGATGTCGCACAGCTCCAGCAGTGCTCCGCTGCCGTGAGAGCTCACAGGTGTCTCTGACTTAACTGGAGTCAGAAATAGGGTTTAAGTGTGAAATCCAGGAATCTGGGCCTCGGGGAATGCCGAGCTTCTCCAGGTGTTGCTGTTGCAAAACTGAATAATAGCACAACACTCTAAATTATCCCTTGGAAATACAGGAACCTGGAATCGCGTCTTCATGAATTGATTATTTTCTTCCTGTAAATAAATATATCCACTGATATACAACAATGAATTAGTTGAAAGAAGATTTGTTTTGCACCAAAGCTGTGCTACACATGCACAAATACAGGGTAAGCTTTTTGTTCTATCACATGCTAATTGTTTGCATGAAAAAAGATGAAGAAAAAGTTCAGACAGGTTTTGCTGACAAGGATTTAGAAAGGAAAAAATATTTAATTACAGATACACATAAAAGTCTATGGATATTTTGTTATATTTTTGGAAGAAACGGACAATTTCCACATTGGAAAGGAATTAACATAATGACCTCAGCTTAAGGAACCTGAGTGACCATGAATCAGTCCCTCTGACCCGAGAAGGTGGATTATCATCATAACAGAGTGTGTGGTCCCTTCAATGTGGTGAAATATTATTGATGAGATGTAAGGTCAGCGCAGCTGGAACATGCTTTTCTGGACAAAGCCCATGCAAGCTGCTAGGAAAGAGACAATCTAATCAATACAGCTTGTTGGTTCATAAGCAGAGTCTAAAATGTGTAAAGCTGGGTTTTAATAAATGTGAGAGATCTTTTTTTTTCTTTCATGTGATTGCATTCTTGAAAATATTTAGTCTGAAACATATATATACAGGCATATCTAATATTTCAGGAATCTTTTGGATCATCTCACATTATCTTGGCTGTTTGAAGCTGAACTGAGATTGCCAGAAATCTGTCTGGACTTGATATGGCTTGGAAAGAAACTGACCCTTCAGAAAAGTCAGCAATTCAGACACAGATAACTTTTTTTCCTTCTCTTTTATGATTTTTCTTTGACAAAAAATGAATTGAAAAACCATACAGAAGGTAAAACTAAAAAGACTAGAGAATAAGTAGATATTAAACTTAACCTCTTACCTTAAAATTGCTCAGATCTTGATTAAGTTTCTTATTCTCACTTTCAAGTGATTAAAATGTTTTACAGAGTAGTGTGCTTGAGATGTGTATACATGCTCATAAAATTAAACCATGTGCATAAAAAAGCTTGTAGAAAAATTTCTATTTCTGTTAAACTTCACAAAAAATTTATGTGGGGTCATGCATTTCTGCCTGGTCTGTGTCCTATTTTTTTTTCCTAGTAAATACATTTATGGGTTATAAACCTACTAGTCTATACTAGGAGAGAATCCAGGCTGTTTATGGTAGAATTGCCAGGCGAATCATATGTTTTAGTTCCACTGCAAATTAGCTTGATGGAGCGGTAATTGCTTGCATCAGTTAGGAACGTGGGTTTATATGTTTTATGGTATATTAAGACAGTGACTGCACTTGTGCAATGCAATATGAAATCTTCCCTCAGATGAAGTCTGCCTGGCCTTTTCTGTGCTTGATCTTGTCTATAACTAAACCATCATTACCAAGGACTTCATGTCATTCAGGTCCCATGTGAGCAAAACTCGGCTCAAATAGCTTTCATATGTCACATATTTCATGTATCCATATTTCATATTTACCATTTAGCTCTGAAAGCCCTCAGAACTGGAAGCTATGTGTCTTGCCAGGTGAGGAGCGTCAGTGGCAGAAATCTGTAAGGAGCTGAAGGTCATTCTGCTCATCTCAAGATTTTTCCAACCCGCCACAAAATGCAGAGGCAAATGTTTTGTGCTGCTCATGGTGGGCAGAGTGCCCTGTGCTGCCTTCCAGGCTGTTCCTGTTGCTCTTCCAGGGGCACAGCACACTGGAAACAGGTTTTCTTCTGCTCCATCCCGAAACTGTGCTACAGAGGGAAGGGATGGGTGCTCAGTGCAGCTCTGGCAGCTGAAAAAAGACTTGGTCACAGCCTAAGCAGGCTGCTGGGAGGCTTTCCCTCAGCCAGGACATCTCTGCTCTGTGCCTCTCTCTGTCTTATTACTGTACCACGTTGAGTGCTATTACAACAGAAACCAGAATGCAGCTCAGACAATATCTCACACCATCCCAGTTCTTCATTTCCTTCCATTACATGCAATTTCCATATCAGGAGAATGCACAATTTTCTGATTTTTGTCTCATCTGACCACTGCTAGCACATGTGGTTGTGAAAATTCAGTCTTGCAGATCATATACGTCCCTCTCTAGAGTGGATGAGGATACCTTTTGGAATGAAATTCTGGTGCCAGCACCTATATTTCCAAATGAAAAATTCATTATCCATATATATTCTCTAATACTTGCTTAAAATTTGCTGTTTCTACAAGCGTTCTTGCCAGTAAATGCAATAGCTAGAACATGCACAGTAAGCAAACACAAAGAGGGCATTGAAACAGTTGAAGAGAATATGTTTATAAACTGACATGAATATTCATTGGAAACTTTTTTAACAGAGCTCACCAGTTCTATATTGGAATACTGTGTAAAGTTTACACTCCATATAAAGAGTTACACTGTTCCCTTGTGAAATCCGTCTTCTCCACTACCTCCATATTGGATATTTGCATTTTTAGAAATACCATCTGCCAAACCCCACACAGACTGCAAGTGATTTCCTGGTTATATATTTTGGATATTCTGTGGTTAGAAAACTATGGAGCCATATTACATGTCCTAGCCTCCAGAACATCTGTGAGACTGAAACCACATGAATATAAGCAAGTCAGCAGGATAAAAACGATGGAGATTTTCAGTTATATTGTATAGGCATGTTTGCAAAAATTTTTCAGTTTTATAAATTTATCTCTGCATATGTGTTATTTTCATATTGTCTTTACAAATAACTTTTAAATATTACTTTCTGCATTGGATCAAATCAGCTTCAAACTCTTCTCCCCCAAAAATTCACACTCTCTTTTCCCTCTTCATCCTAGGCCCTTCTGGCAGCATCCATCTAAGGAAGGTTCCCAAAATTTAGTAGCTGGATTATTCATTAAGCAAAAATTGGTTTGACTTTCGTTTCTGTGTTTCTTTTCTCCCGTTTCAATCAAAAAATGAAAGGCATAATGGTGACTGAAACTCAGCTTTTGGCAGGCCTGGTTTACAATGGAAGGTGATCAAGGCATAAAAATACATTAAATATAATAAGCAGATAAATATATTATCTTTAAACACAGCTTTAATGTAATCAGCTGAGTTCTGTCAATGGAGAACTACTGGGATATCCACAATCCTTTTTGGTCTGGTAAAATGTGGGACTAACTCTTTCTCCCTAATAAATGGAGATTTTGGACCTAGTTTCGGTTCTGCTGTGGCGTTGCCAGGTATTCACAGAACCACAGAATGGCTTGGGTTGGAAGGTATGGATGCCAACTATGAAGCAGGCAGCACAGTGCCTGTGGAAAAGCAGGCCACATAACTTTCTCAGTCTCGCCTGAGAAAGTGGCCTGGGAAATCATAAGGAGGAATTAAAACAATCCTCAGAGACAAAAAGCAGCCTTGCAGGTGCTGCTTGTCTGTTCCTTGTTTCCTAGCAAGAGAAGGTCGAGGGGTGGTGAACCCCACTGACCAATGATGGTGATGTGTCATTTTACTAACCAATAAGAGTTTTACTTTTCTGTGCTTTCACGTATTGGTCTATAAAAAAGATCTGAGGTAATAAACCTTAATATTAAGAGAGAAATTCTCTGTTTTGACTCCCAAGAGAGTCTGTGTCGTTCTTCTTGCCGTTCCCAATAGAGCAACAAGAAGGGACCTTAAAGATCATCAACTTCTAAACTTCCCCTGACATGGCTAGGATGATCTTCCACTAGACCAGATTGCCCAGACCCCCATCCAACATGGCCTTGAACACTTCCAGGAATGGGGCAGCCACAATTGCTCTGGGCATTCTATGCCAGTACCTCGTCATATTCCTAGTGAATAATTTCTTCCTAATATCTAATATCAAGCTACCTTCTTTGACTTTGAAGCCATTACTCATTGTCCATTACATTGCATTGTCCATGCCCTTGTGAATTGTCCCTCTCCAGCTCTCTTGAAGACCCCCTAGAAAGTTCTCTCCCTGGACTCTCTCCAACCATTCCATGGTTTTTCCTGTGTTGGTGTCCCAGGGCTGGGCACAATACTTAAAGTGGGGTCTCATGACAATGGAACACAGAAGAGGGATTGCTGCCTCTGCCCTGCTGGCCTTTCTGCTTTTGATTTGCCCTTGGTGAAGCCTTGTTGTCTGCCTCCAATCTCCTCATCATTTTCCATGTGCCTTAGCATGGTTTCCAGGAGGATCTGCTCCATTATCTTACTGGGCACTGAGGTAAGGCTGACCAGCCTGTAGTTCCCTGGGTCTTCCTTATTTCCCTGTTTTAAAATGAGGGTTATCTTTGCCCTATTCCAGTCAGCAGGAACTTCACTGGACTGCCAGAACTTCTCAAAATATGATGGATCATAGCTTAGCCACTTCTTCAGTCAGTTCCCTCAGGACGTCTGGATGCTCCTCATCAGGTCCCATGAACTTGTGAACCTACGGGCTCCTGAAATGATCTAGAACCTGATCTTCTCCTACTGTGAGCAGTTCTTCATTCTCCCAGTGCTCCCTGGTGAATACTGAGGCAAAAATGTTATAGAGTATCACAGTTTTCTCCATATCCCAGATAACAACATGTCCTGTTTCCTAGGGGAGAAGGCTCACATTTTCACTGGGAAAATTTAATTCTATCAGGTTTTAGCTTCCCCAGCCTGATCCCTGGCTGCTCTGATGATATCTTTGTATTCCAGTCAGACTACCTGCCCCTGTTTGTAGCCCCTCTAGGCTTCCTTCTTGTGTTTGAGTCTGCCCAGGATCTCTTTGTACATCCATGCAAACCTCCTGACACTCTCTTGGCTGGGAAGCATCACTCCTGATCTTAGAGGAGGTGATCCTTGAATATCAATCAGCTTTTTTGGGACCTTCTTTCCTCCAGGACTTTGTCCCATGGTGTTGTACCAAGCAGACCCTTCAAGAGGCCAAAGTCAGCTCTCCTGATAGCCCTCCTTGCTGCCCTAAGGATCTTGTACTTGCCAAGTGTTTGTTGCTTTGACTTCCTCATGTGTGAGACTTGGATAATATTTATATCTCTTGCAAATCTGCTGGGATCAGACATATTTTATGTCTTAGGTACTTTTGGGGAAATGTTTGTTATGCTACTGTGTCAGTGGATCATGTTGTTCACGGTTTTAGAGATTACAAATTGGTAAAATGATTGAAAATCTTTAAAAAGGTAAATGCATGTAAGTAGTCCCATCCTGCTACATAACTTACAGCAAAATCACTATAAATGATACTTGGATACTTAAAGAATAAAGGAGCAATCCAGGAAGAGTAGCAAAATATCTAGCTACTAAGTAGTTTAACTATTTATTACTAACTAACTATTAGGTTTGATTCTCTAATTTGCTTCTGGGAGCATTTCAGAAAATGCCATTGGAAGGCAGATCACAGAGACTTTACAGAAGGCTACTTTAATTCATTAGAACAAAGGATCTGCACCTACAAACATGAATATTAGTCACTCTACTAATGTGATGAGAGTCTCTGGAATTTATAGTTGTTTTACAGGGGACCTTAAGGTATAGTTTTGTCATGACTAGTTTGCATGGTCATGCCTCTGACCACAGAACTGTTCTTAAAGCCACTATGGTCTCTAAGTTTCATTAAAAATATTGCAAAGCAGTTTCCTTATTTAGGACTTAATTTTTATTTTTTTTTTTATTTTACTGTCACATGTATATGTTCGCATATATATATATATATATATATATATATATATATATATATATATATGAGAGTGAAAAAGATTCAGGGTTTTTAGCTTATACATGTATAAATAATGGTATGTATACATTTACATGCTACCTTTTTAGCTCTATTATTTTTAATTTCCCTGGGGAAGATGACCATTTTTTACAAAAACAGTTTAACTGTAAAAAGAAAGATAACGGCCTGCATAACTGGATTTTAATTAAATGTATTTGGTTCTTGTATTTGGTTCTTGAAAGAGGTTTAATGTAAACTATATTAAAGCATCTTTTATATTCATATATATTTGTGCATCCATGCAAATATTTGAATATATAAATATAATTGCTTGTAGTGTGTATGCTATAGCACAGAAGGTGAAGCTTAGTTTAGCTAAGAAATGAAGTACCTCTACTATATATAGAGGTTTAAAAACCAAATTATTTCTATTAGTTTGTTGCCTTTATCAAAAAGAAGTGTGTGAAATATGGCCCTACTAAAGTCCATGGCAAATCTCCCACTGTCTTCAAAGGGATCTGTAGTTCACCCTGTGTATTTTCTCAAAGAGAGCTGCCAATAACATCTGCCAGCTGGAGATCCAGCTAGATGTGGGTTAAGACAAAAGAAATGTGTGTCAGCATTTCATTGCATGACAAAGGATGAAGGCTTTGGAAGTCTGCTGTGGCAGATTAGCACACAAAATGTACTTTTTCCTTTAAAACAAAACAGGGGGAAACATTTGGCTTGTATTTCTGCTTTGGGGCATCCTTGTAGGCATGACCACATAAAGCACAGCTGTGAAGTGAGGGTGCCTCACCTCAGCTGCCAGGTTTAAGAATGTCTGTGGTCCCATTTCCCTGGAAATCTCATCCCTGTCCCCTCTGGAGATTATATGCATACTTTTCTGGTTTGTACTCTAATTTTCCAGGGCATGGCCCTGTTTCCTTCAGCACCATCCATGGATCACCACTGAGTGAGGCTGTTTGTGATCCACAACCTTTTCAAAGCATTCAGTACATACAGTACATTCCATGTACTTGTAGAAAATCAGCCTTACCTAGGGGAAGTCTCTCTCCTGGTCCTATGTTACTTCATTTATCTCCAACATTATTCTTTAAGGAAAGAAAATAACATATAACCTTAATTTGGAGGAGCTGGCACTGCAGTAAATGTGTTCTGTCTAGAAAGATAGATATCTAGCAACCTGTTACACCCAGATTGGAGGTCTGGATTTGCAAGGTCCCTCCTGTGTGTGTTCATGGACAATACTGATGTTGGCTTCTGTATATTTTCACTTCAGTCTCTTTAAAATTCTACACATGGATAAGAATAGCTTTATAATATTATTTTTCTGATTAACAGGCTGCACATGGGTAGGAAAAATTGGAAAGTGTAAAGTCTGTATTCCTATGGGCCATGAATTAAAAATGAAAACCACAGGTGGTTTGGGTTTTCTCCTTCTAAATCAAAACATGATGACTGAGGCTTAGCCAAAACCAAAATATGGATGCCCATGGCCATTTTTTAATAAAAGTCCCTCAGATTTGTTATACATTCCACTGAAAATCTTTATTGTTAGCATGTTAGTCACCGCAAGTGTCTTGCCCAGGATAAAGTTTTTCATTTTACTGGTTTTAAACTTTTTTCTTTTTTTTTTTTTCTTAATATTCCTAGAATTTTGCAAACACAGTACTTTCTTTTTGAATAGGATATATCTCTGAGATTGCCTTCTGTATTACATCCCAATATTCCTTTAAGAGAGAACTCTTTGTTTTGGCTTCTAATAAACATTATATTATGATAGTCTAAGAACCTTGAATTCATGCAGCTAAAGCATTACAATGATAAGAATTCATTCTTTTTATCTTCTCTTTATGCCATCAAAAAATGTTTTGCATAGTTCATTCTGTCAAGCATTTAATAAGATTAATCATTTTCTGACCCTGGAAACTCAAGCACTTCAGTACATTGAAAAAATGATCAGGCATACAAATGGAAAAGATTTACATTGTTTGTCATGTCCAAGAAGATAGAGATCTATGCAGCAACAAATATTTAAGCTATTGCTCATCATAAATAGTAAACTGTAGGCCTTAGAGGGTCAGACAAAAGCAAGTGTTGACTTATTTAATAATTTTCCAACATAAAAAGGTAATCAAGAATTAACTAAGCAATAATCCTGCTTAAGTTAGTTAAAAAAAAGAAATAAAATCACTAGGCTATTGGAAAAATTCCCTGCAGGAAAAAAACTTTGTGCATATTCCCCCCTTCGACTTCATAATTTCCACTTATTTATTTTATTATTTAAAAACTCCTAGGAACATACTTATAGAAGACTTTGGAAGATTCTTTTTGAAGTTCTCTCAAAAAATCGTTAAGTGTCTATAAATTGCCCAAGAAAGTAAATGACATCCAAACCATAAATGAACGAGAAGCCTGAAAGTTGGAAACTGGCAGCATTTGCAAGATGAATGCCTTTTTTAGGCTTATTCAGTAACAGAAACTGAGTAAGAAAAATATAAGCATCTTTCTTCAGAGACGTGCCAAACATCTACCTCTCAGAGCAGTGAGGATGAGACTTGCAAGGGCTCAGGGTACTCACCCCTTGATCACAAATGTGGGGCTTTGACATTAGAGACACAGACTTGGGGGTTTTTTTGGTTATAATATTATTTACCTAAATGCTGTTAGAAGGCTGTCATTTTCCTAGTTGCTAAATTCCTAAAGAGCAAATTTTACCTGTAGAATTAAAAACCATTTGGATCCCTGTGTCTGTTTGAATGTTTGAGGCTCTCCTAAAACATCAGATTCCCCTGCTGATCTCACTTCCCTGCTGATTACACTGTACCTTTCCAGCAGTTCTAATTACTGCTAAATCAACAAGTCTAAGACAACCCCAGGTATACCAATAATACAAAAAGACTTCTGCATGCCATAATTTCTAAATTTTTCAACCATTTTCTCCGCCTTGGTGATCAGTGGCTTTCAATCCAACCAATGGCCAAAAAATATTCCTGTAGCTTTGGCCAAACAGAGCCAGCTCAAAAGCATGAACTATATATCAATTTTATTCCATTGCCTGAGAGCAAATTAAAGAAAAGCAGTATATGCTATTTTTGTAGTAAGACCTGGTTTTTATACATAGGTGCTGCTTTGGAGCCTCTTCTTAAATGTTTCATAGGAGAGAGGAAGTAAGGGAAAAGTTCTAATTGCTCATTGTTATACCTTCCTACAGCAATGCAAAAGAAGTGTTGGCCTTCTGCAAGTGCTTTGCTTGCATTGAAATCTCTGACCTCAGCCATCAGTGAGGAAGTTTCAAGACTTGCAGATGGAAAGGAAACATTTTACCTGTGGTGAAGGCAGTGACAAAATATTTTTTAAAATTGTTTTCAGGATTTAAAATCAATAACTTCTGCCAAACTTGAGCCTTCAAGTCTCCTTTGCTTTTTAAAAATTAAAGGAACTTCCAGCAGGAAAAGGTAGGCTTAGAAAACTGACTTTACTTTCTAATAAATAATTTAAAAAAGCAGTTTAAATACCCTAACATTTTTTAGACTTTATTTTAAACCACAATAATTTGCAAGGATATGTGTCTGAAAAGAAAAATCAGCAGATTCATGTGGATTAATGGTAAACTTTACTGTTAGAGTAAGGAATGAGATTTCCAAAATACTGAGTTGAGTTCTTTTTACTTATTTCTGGTAATTGAATGCTTAGGTATCAAAACTGACATGAACTGTATCTCTCTAGGATAAAGACAAAAGCCCTTGTTTTTAAAAAGATGGAGTTTCATGAGCTGAGACTTTAGAAACCATCAACTAATGGTTTCTAACTAACCATTGACATAATGGGAAGTGGCAACATTGTATACTTTGATTTAAAAACATCCTGTCACTTACAAATGTAATTAAATTTTCAAGATGTTTGAAAGTTCTCTAACTTTTTGTCTAGTGTCTGTTAGAGAATAAGAAAATATTTTTATATATAGGATTTGGTTGACTGAGTGTGTTCATAGATGATGTTTTTGGAGGTTTATGTGACTATGTGTGGATTGTATAATTTTGTGTTTTAACTATACTGTATATCTACTAACATATGTATTTTTATGTAGTGAGTAATACTGTAACATATGTTCATGTTTTAGTATTTTGGAGACAGTTCAAGTGAAAAGGAAATGGGATTTTATATCTCCTGGATGTTTATTTTGACCTTTACATGTTCTTCAACAAACCTGAGAAGCTGCAGCTAGCGGGCAGTAACAGTTGTGTGAGTGATGAACTGTCTTGTTTCCGTAATCAGGATTTAATTTCCAGTGTAATGGTGTTGTAGGCAATTATCCTGGTATCCTGTATATGCTGATGTTGGCTGGACTTGGTCAAAACCTGGCACACACCCATTCCCACACTATCCTTGGCTACAGAGCAGGTTCAGGGACTTGGTCCTGGGGCAGGACCAGCAGAGGCACCAGTTTACCTGTCATGAATAACAGGCCAAGAAGTTTTAAAGCCTCTTCTCCATCCTCAGGGTGTCAGACAGGAGACCCCGTCTCCTATTTCCCATCTGACCTCCAAAGACCCCGAACTCTAGGAGCTTTCCATCTCTGGAATTTCAATGGAGGAAACACAGCTCAAGTGGGCTACGACATCAGCAAACCTCTTTTCCTGGGAATTTTTGATGGCAGTGATAAGGGTAAAGGAAGACTTTCTTTGACAGCCAAGACATTTGCTTTCTGAAAGGCATATTAGAAGATTAAAGCCACAGCAATCTATGTTCTAAATAAACCTCCAGGTTTTCCTTGCAGCCAGTGGTGAGTTCCAATGCAGGAACATCTCTGTCTTAGAAATGAAGGAAGAACATTCTTCCGATGCTTTCTCTGGCTGCTGCCAGCTCCCTCCCTTGTCTTGTCTTATACCTGGCACCTCAAAGCTTGTAGCTGTGCACAAAAATGTTTGATGCTATCAAGGAAATATCACCAGAACAGTGGGGTGCACTAATGTTATTGTGCTTCCTTATCCTTTTCAAGCAGTCCATGATATTTTTCATTATGGTCCATAAATTTGTCATAAATTTAATTTTATTTTAGGCCTCCCATTTTGATTTAATCCACTGCAGCATGTATGTGTGCATATATGTGTCATGAGACAATGCAGGTTAAAATGGGTTGAGGTGTATGTAACATTTATTTTTTGTATATGTATATTCCATTGACTCCCACAGCCCTCAGTGTGCAATTTGATTGACATTCACTTTTACAGTCAGTTGAGCTGTACTGGTTTCCACTTGCAAAGTAAACAGCTGTTATTGTTATCTAGTTCAGGCTTTGGATGAACATTCTAGTGCATAAATAATTTTTGATTAATTTTTTTACTTCAGCTTTAACTTTTAATTAATGCCATCACATATTTTACAAGAAAGACAATGGCCTTAAAAAATCCCAAACCCAATACCAGCATAATAAAATACTCAGTTATTGATCTCACCGAAAAAATTTCTATAAATGTTCAACTCAAGTGTGATTTTTACATCTCTTGTTCTGATCATTAATGACATTGCTAATACTCTTCTGACAGAAAAAGCATTTTTTTGATTCTTCTAGCATAAAGGGAATATACAGGAAAATGCCTTGGACAGCTCAATGGAGAAAGAGTTTATCACAAGAAAACAGAAGACTTGCTGTTCCTTCAAAATTCAGCTTAATCTGTTTAATCATTTGGTATACAGTGGAAGCTGCAATACTGATTAATCAATTACTTGTTGCACATATTCCTATCTGACATGGATACTCCTATCTGACTTGGATTCCCACAGCTGGGTCCCCTAGAATAACTAAGATTGGCAGTACCTGGGGGACCATTCTCCTCCTGTGGAAATCATCTTCTCACATGCATTAGGAGCTGCAATTTAATAAAGACAGCAACATTTTTGCTTTTGGCCTAGAATTCTCTGTATTTCTACCACATATTAAGGAAGTCTTAAAGCACTTCTTTACATCTCATAATTAAAATTTAGCTTGTTGGCTGGTTTTCACCTGCTTAATGCTGGTGTGGTTCATAGGGAAGAAATTACTCACAAATAGCAACGTAACCATATCTACAGTAGCAGTGTTTTCCAGCATAGCTGTAACAGCTTGTGCCAGGTGGAGGGGTTGAGTGATATACCTGTGTCTGCAAAAGCCCTTCTGCTTCTGGATTTGTTGTAGGAAAGTTGCACTTCAACAGCTGGTGATTATATTTTTCAGGGTGGGTAGGAAGAAACTGTCCCTGTGAACATTAATTATATCATTGCAAGAGGTATCCACCTCAATGTTCTATTCTCGACCCGGCCTTAGGGAAGCACAGAGAGCAGATGAGAAGTTGAAAAGTACTTTTTTGTGACACAGTGGAAAAAAAAATAAAGGGAATAGCTATATGAAGTAATCCTTATTTCAATTGCTCTCCCTGCCATTTCCCCCCCTGCCCAATTTAATCTTTGATTTACTACTATTTCCCACTATGAGCAATACAAGTCTTCTTTTGTTGAGGTGTTACTTTTGTTTTGTGATCTGGAAGCAGTGCAGGTCGTTCTCTGCCAAAATACAGGAAACAACCAACTGGATGAGGAAAAAAAGAAAATGCAGGCTTTCTTCTGATACTCTGGTTAAAATGGTACAGGACTATGGAGTTCTGTCTGTGACAACAAAGACAGAATTAGCAGAAATCAACAGAATTTATTGTATTTGTTAATTCTTTCCGTCTTCCATCCAAGGGGACTTCCTTTATAGATCTCAGTATCTAGTATCATGAGAAAATCAAATATTTCCTTTCCCTATGCTACAGTAAGGACTGCAATTCAAGTAGTATAATACAAGAGAAGCTCACTTGAAGAGAAATTATCTGTAAAAGTTTTTTTAAATATATCAGCCTTTGAGGAGATTTGTTTTCTCAGGTGCAGGTTATGATGCTCAGGAGCATCTCTGGGCCCTGTGTGAAGGTGGGAAGCCTTCTCTAATGTGCTCACATGTTGTCCCTGACTGCTTTATGGGAGTGCAGTGATCCTGTCCTCACGTCCTATTCACTGTGAGGAGAAAAGCTTCACAGTCTGCATTAACCAAATGTAGTGCCCTATTAGTGTTACCATTTTCCCATCTATGCATTTCTTGTTTTATCTTCTGTAGGCCATCCAAAGATAATCCTGGGCTTGTGACAGCTCTTGTCTTCACCTGTCCAACCCCATCCTCTTCTCTAACACACAGTCTGGACTCTGGTCTCCGTTTCCAGGGCAACCACAAAATCCTCTGTCTATCCTTCAGATTCATCATCTAGGTTCACATTGCTTCCAGGATCACTTCAGGGGAGGACTTAAGGTCTAGTAAGTCCCCGTGCTGCCTGGCCCTAGAAGGATATAGGGAAAGAGGAGCATTCCTCAAAGTCTTGGAAAGCACCAGTGCTGAGACAGAGGAATCTCACTATGCCTGAGTACCAACTCACTGTGTCTTTTGTCACTAAGAAAGCAGAATCACCAATGGGATAAGCACAGGTTAGAGATGACCCCAGTGACACCCCTGCAGTGCCAGTGTTTGCTAAACCCCATCTGGCACTGTCCTCATTAAATGCTTGTGAAGGACAAGAGAAAGCACAGCTAACACCAAACTAGAAGTATGATACACAGTATTATAAGGCTGAACAGCAAATACATCACTGAAATCTTTCAGAGGTTTGCAGCATTTTTAACTTCTCTTTCTTTAATTCCTTGTCTTTTCTAGCATGGGTGTATTTTGCACCTGGATCATATTGATCCTGCCTGAAGGCTGGAAAGAACACACTCTGCCTGAGAGATGATGTGGCAGTAGTAGAGAAATGAACAATTTCTTTGCTCTCTACCAGAAAGGAATACGTATTTTCTCATGCCTTAGTGTGCAACAGATATGGTCATGGAAACCTGGGTTAAGAATTGGATGGCTCTGGGAGAGTAATTTTGTAGATAAACACTGCATCAAAAACATTCTTACAGGGAGAAAGATCAAAAAACCTTAATTAAAAAACATGTTGTCTCTCAGGAGATGCTGAACAAGGAATTGGGATTACTACCAATGAATATCCCCATCAGGATTTGCTCAGGTGGGTGGGTGTGAGAGCTGGTTTCTGTCTCTATATCCTCGTCATTCCATGCTGGAAAGAATGTAAGTGTATTATGGCCAAGACCAAATTCATCCATGAAGAAGAGCCTGCCATCACGTGTCTTGCCCACTGTCCACAGTTCTGATGTAGAGGAGAAAAACGCCCAATCTTTTTTTTTTTTTTTTTCATGAAGATATGTGTTTTTCTCAGTACCAGAGCCATATGAGGTTTTTCATAAAGTAGAAATAGGGAAGAGTAAAAAAAAGTAAAGGCTCTTGACTTGAAGCACCAGTGATGTGAGGTCCAGTCTTGCACTGGAAGGCAGCCTCCACGCGTGACATCCTCACCTGTCCCCTCTGTAGGAGTCAGCTTTGGCAGATGTGTAACCAAGAAACCAAAATAAACACTCAAAGCAAGTACCAAAGCTTGTAAGAAATTGCTTTGAAGCAGAAATAATCAGGGACACCATTAGAAAACAGGCAAGAGTTGTTTTCCTCTGCAGGAGGCGGCAGAAACAGCAGAGCTGTGTGATTTCCCAGTTCTTTCCCTGAGTGACAATAACTGCAATTAACGGGCAGGACGCTGCCTGTGTGGGTGACACTGTGCTGCAGTGCTGGGGAGGAGGATGTTCCCACCTTTCAAACAATTATTTGTAGGAATGGAGAGCAATTAAGCATCTCACAGTGAAGGAAGCTAAGTGACAACAATGTGTATAGCGAAGAAGTTGTTGTTTTAAAAAAAGAAAACAAGTTTTTACAACCAGTGACCTGACATCAGGATTTTGAACTGTCTGCTTCTGTGACCAATGACCTTTCCAAGATGATCATCTTGTAGTAGAAGGACATGGTAGCAGGGCTGGAGATGTCCTCACTGCCAGAGCTGAGGGCAGGTGGAGCATCCTGGGAAGTCAAAGGCACTGCCTGCAGGGGCTGGGGGAGGCCATGGCACAGCACAGGAGTCCCTGCCACTGCAGCAGTCCTCTTCAAAAGTATCCAAGGTGGGTGGGACAGCTCCACAGCCCTGGGTGATCTCAGAGTACAGCCCACTCTTGAGGGCTTGACAATCACAGTCAGTCTCAGATGTGAATCTGTATCAAAAGGATTAAAGATGTTAATTAATATAATTATCCCTTTTAACGTAGGCAGACATGGATACAGACTCCTCTGACTGTCTTTGCTCATTGGTGGATTTTTGAAGTAACATTCATAAACTTTCCCTTCCCAGCAGCATGACTCTCAGCATGGTGACCACTCTCTCCAGATCACAGGGTCAGTGGTGCAAAGGCAGCAGGAACGTGTGAGACTGATCTCCTGGATATTTTCACAAACAAATGGCTTCCTTTGCCACTTCCTGATGAAAACAGTTTAGCAGGTGTTACGTGGAAGCTCTTGCAAGAAGACTTAGGGAAGAAAAATCTATTTTTTTATTGGTATCTCTAATCCTGTGTAGCTAGAGTATGTAGGTCACCAGAAGCTGAGCTTTCATAAAAGGAACAAAGCATTAGATATAAGATATAATTTAAAGAAAAAAATACTTATAAGTAGGTAGACCATAAGATCCTCCATCCTGTCTCAAAGCAAAGGTCAATCTATCTCTAGTCTTGTAGGGATACTGGCACACACTGAGGTTGCTTTAAGTGATAATTTTCACACTATGGTTTGCAATTTAGTTGAATTTGTCCCTTCAGATTTTTCAGGATGAGTATCGTTTTTCTTAATAGAACACTTTTTACTTTCTCAAAATTAAAAATAAAAAAGCTGCCTTCCACAGATCCAGTTGGAGTCAGGTCCTTCATTTCTCACAGAGTTCAGCTTTGGTTTGGGACCTTGTGTGGATGACTACAAAGACGAGTTCCAAATAAAAATAATTCATGTAACATTTCTGAGGGTTCTATTGCCACCAAGAACTTTTCTTCTCTCAGATCTGGGATTCCCCCCACCGACTTTCTGACAGACTTCCTGCTCCTGAAACGTTTGAAAAAGGTTTTATTATTAACTTTTATTCCTTTAATGAGTTCCTTTAATAAGTTATTCCTCACTAAATTGGCAGACCTTCCTGAGGTTTAACATTTAACCTGACAGAATTTATGCTCCTCTCGTTTTTGGGATGGGATTTGTCTTTTCTGAGGCCATTTTTGCCTGTAGCTACCTTTCCTATTCCAGTGGCAGACTATGAGGCCAGGTATATCTTGGGTACTCCAATATCAGGTATTGATACACATGAGGTACATCCTCACCAGTCAGACACTGTTCCCTTACCCCACTTAAAATTCTTCTCATCTCATGTGTCATTCAGAAAAATAAAAAACAGCCAAACATGTCTGGATTTCCTTTACCTATTTTTTTAAAAAAAACACTTATTTAATTTTATTTATTTATTTGTTTATTTATTTTATTTATTTTTAATAATATGATCATGATAAAAGAATGTTCCAGGTTGGGATTTTGCATGCTGAGTTTCAGTGTGGAGTGAGTTTTTACGACTGAGTTGTAAACCCCCCAAAATATGGTTTTATAATGGAAATGCTGACACAACCTTTATCCAGCCCCAGCCATAATGCTAGATGATATAAAATACCTCATATAGAAAGCCAAGATAGGTGGATTTCTGCTATGAAGATTGAGGAGAAGAAGTACACCTTTTAGCTAAGTATTTTCATCCTTTGTTTTAATTTTGACAAAAGAACAAATCATATACCTAGAAGGGCAGGTTTTTATAGCCATACTTCATGTTTGTATAAGACTAAATCATGTTTTTAATCTTTCTAGCTACCTAAAGTAATTCTTTCAGGAATATCACTGTTTCCCAAGGCAAAAATCAGACTTACGCCTGCTATTGATAAATAGGCATTTTCAAAGGAATTTTATTAAAAAACTGGAGGATATCACTAGAAATACAAAGGAGTGTTTTCAAATAATACAGCACTCAGAGGAAAGTGTGTTAGAAGTAACAGACTGGATATAATTGAAACTGACCTCATAAAATCTACAATGTATTTTTGTGATGCTTCTTTTCAAGGTCATTTCAGGACAACTGAGGATCTGGGAAGTAATGATACTCATCACCAAACAACACTCAGAGTTTATTTCAGCTATAGATCCAAAACTCTGGATATTTACTTAATGGTTATGTGCAATATCAGAATCCCTTCAGTTGGAAAATCACCATGATAACAACAGAAAATATTAGAACAGGTTACTCTTGTGATTTTCTGTACTTCATTCTTATTTCAAAGTAGATTTGTTTCTAAAAGCAACGTTTCAGTTAAATATTTCAGTTTGTTTTCTTCTTTATGTGATCTTTTATTTAAATTCATAAGGATAGGAAAAGCAAAAGGGAAATTTTTAGGCTTTTTGGTAATGTGATGTGCAAGTTATATTTCAGACCTTGGATTGCATTGTACTTCTACATTTACCATGATCTCAGTTTTGAGTGCTGTTCAAGAACACACTGAAAAAAAAAATTCTTTTCACTTAAAGCCATTCAGTTTAAAATAGATAAAATATTTTAATAGCAACCTATGAATTGATTTACTTGGTCAGATTTGTGCCTCAGTGACCTTTTCAAGACTGCAGCTTTACATTGCTCTTTGAGAGCAGAACCAGCTATGAAGTATTGACCATCCTTATCTTCCTGACACCACGGTTTCTGTCATCAGCTGGGTGGAATTCACGTCCTCTGCGTCACAGAAGAATCTGAGCTGCTGATCCAGCCTCCAGCCTCCACTGGCTGGGATGTTTGCAGAGCATTTTGTGCTCTGCCTCTGAGGGTCTTGCTGAAATAAAGGAGGGACTTCAGACTTGAGGCAGCTGAGCATTTGTTTGCCTTGGCCTGAACAGGTCTTCTCCAACTGCAGTGATAAAAACATAGGCAGGCTTCAGAGAGGAAGAAATAAAGGCACAGAAAGATTATGCCACTGCTTCCAGACTGTGCAGGAAATCTGTGGTGGGGCCAAGAATAGGACTAAGGTGCTCAGCTTCTGCACCTCAACCACAAGGCCTTTTCTCTCTTCCTCATGCTTAGTGTCACCAATGATGTCACTGCCACAGGGGCCAGTGAAAAAAATGTTGCACTGTGCTGATCAGCTGCTCTCTGGTGACCACATATTTCTCCACAAATGTTCAGCTGACCTCTTAAAATTTAATTGAGACTGTTGACTGCAGCCACGATTATTTGCTTAAAGAGAGATACATAAAATAAAAATGTTTATTCAAATTAGTACAAACTATTTTCTTCTTTACATGAAATTTCATTTCTTAGGTTTTTTAGCAAACAGATGCTAATACAAAAGTAGGGTTTTTTTCTTGATTTCAGCATACACATTTCAGCATACACATTTCAGCATACACATTTCAACATACACTTTTGTTGTGGGTTGACACTGGCTGGACAAAAGGCACTGCCAAAGCCACTCACTCCAAGCCCTCCGCAGCTGGACAGAGGAGAGGAAATATGGCAAAAGGCTTATGGGTTGAGACAAGGACCAGGAGAGATTGCTCCTCAAATACATCAACAGCACAACAGGCTCAACTTAGTGATATAAAGTGAATTTATTGCTAACAAAATCAGAGCAAGATAATGAGAAGTAAAACAAGCCCTTAAAAACACTTTTCCCACACTCCTCTCTCCTTCCCAGCTCTACCTCCTATCCCAGTGGCACAAGGAGGCAGGGAATGGGCATTATGGTCATTTGACCACCCGAGGCTTTTCTCACTGCTCAGTGGGAGGAGCTATTCCCCTGCTGCACCGTGGGATCCCTCCCATGCGAGACAGTGCTCCATGAACTTCTCCAGTGACAGTCCATCTCACTGGCAGCAGCTGTCTGCAAATGGCTGCAACCTGAGTCCCTACCATGGACAGCAGTCCTCCCAAAACTGCTGTGGTGTGGGTCTCTCTTTCCATGGGGTGCAGCCCTCCAAGGACAGGTTGCTCCAGCCTGGAAGCAGGGGGCCCCTCTCTCCACTGAGTCTTCCATTGGACCACAGCCTCCTCCAGGCTCTCCCACTCTGGTGTGGGCACCTCTCCCATGGGCTGCAGGTGGATCTCTGCATTCCCGCATGGACCCAGGGGCTGCAGGGCACAGCTGCTGCACCATGGTCCTCACCATGGCCTGCAGAGGAATCTTGGCTCTGGCACCTGGAGCACCTCCCTCCCCTCCTTCTCCACTGACCTTGGTGTCTCCATGTTGTTTCCCTCACATGTTCTCACTCCACTTTTCTCTGACTGGAATTTCAGCTGCACCATGACCTTTGTTTTGAATTCTTCTTAAATGAGTTATCACAGAGGCGTTACCACCGTCTCTAATCAGCTTAGCCTTGGCGAGTGGCATGTTCATCATCAGAGCCATCAGGGATTGGCTCTGATGGACATGGTGGAAGCCTCTGGCAACTTCTCATGCCCCCCCACCCTGGTACCAAAAACCAGGCCATGCAAAACCAGTTCAACTTTCAATTGTTAATTTATTGTCTCTCTGATTTTGAGTTAATCATTAAACATTCTCATAAGGAGAAAATATATAGAATATATTTCTATATGGAAGGATGCTGCGGTAGCAGAGCCCATGTCCAAGTGGCATGTGCTGAAGATGCACATCTGACTCTGGTACCTCCTGAAGCTGCGGCACCATCAGCACTCCCTGGCTGCTCTACTGCCTGCCAGCACTCCAGTGGAGCCGGGACACCAGCACTGGGGCAAGCTGGAGTTTGTGAATACCACTGAAACCTGCAAGGGGCATCAGAGGTGAAATTACTTTGAAGCAGTGTAAGTTGGGGTGAAACTCAAAAGCTGATGAATTCCTTTTGGGCATCTCTGCGTGAAATTCTCTGCGAGGTCATGAAAACTGACTATACATTTTTATTCAGCTGGAGACAGAGAGAGCTGTCAGGTTGCTGCTCCTGAAACATCCAGGTGTGAAGTGAGAGCTGCTGTCAAAGTGTTTACAAAGAGCACCAAAAAAAGGAGTAATTATGAAAAGCAGCCAAAAATCCTTTGAGGGTTGCGCCCCTCACAAAGAAAGTAAGAACCCAGGTTTATATGAACACTGAAGAATTTGCTTATAATTTGAGATTCTAAAAAAATATATACAGTTGGCTGACACTACGTATTCAGGGACGTGCTATAAAAAAAATTATTACAGAAAAAGGTGAAACTGTTAAAAGCTCTGAGTTATGCGCTAATGGTACAGGTTTTGCAGAAGACAGACTATAGATATTTCTGACAAAACTAGATTGCTTTTCTACCAATGAACACGCGTTCATTTGCTGAACCAACAGACCAGGGAATTATAGCGGCCTGTTAGACGCAGCCCCGCGCTCTGCTCCGCTGGGGCCGCGCGCTCCACTGGAGCCAGGAGTGATGAACACGCTGTTGCACTGGCAAGGTGCTGAAACCGTGTAACTCTGCAGTTTACCAGAGAAACTCGCCTCTCTCTGTCGCTCACAGAGGCTAAGGAGAAAGGGTTCTGCTAAAACTACTGTCTCCTGTCTGAATCAAAAGTGGTAGTTCAGTTCATTCTGGGCTAGGTACAGACTTCATCTAGCTAGTGTGACAGAGGTACTTGCCACATTGAGCAGGGACAATGGAGGAAGGCAATATTTTCCCTTTTCCATCTTCATATATTCTCACATTCCTTGGCAAAATACAATGATTTGTATTGTAGGTGATGGAATCAGCTTTAGAAAGAGTTGAAATTTATTGGTGCCTACCCTGAAATACAAGAAGCTGTTTTATCTTTACACAGAAGAGTAATTTTTATTAATTTCATTGATCTTTTTGTTTCAAAAAATTACTTAAACAATTCTGGCAATATTAAAAAGAAGTGTGCAAAAGTATTTTCTAGTTTTGGAGGAATGAAGACTACTTCATGAGGGTCCTCCTAGAAACAATATGGAAAGGTTCCAAAGTTTTGAGTTGGATTAGGTTTAGTTACTTGAGACAAAGAACTATGTATGTATGGCCTCCATGTGGACTGCATAACTGTGGTGCCCAAATATTCAATCATCTTTATTGCCCACATTGTGCATAGTTATTAAAATTAATTTATTTTGAGAACAGAAGCTTCTTTTTCAGTCCAGAAGATTTTGATTCCAAAGGAATTATGGTGAAAGTACTAGAGGACGTAAGCCTGTACAAACTTCTTGTGTTGCTCAAACTGTTAGTAAGGAAACAAGAAGATTTAGGCACAAACAGCTACAAATAATGCAGTCAACCTCTGGACAACAGTATGTCATCCCCTTGTTGACCATAACAGTGGCATATTTTCCTTTCTGCATTATATAAAACTGCAGATGATATATATTTGTTGTTCTCTACTGGTTAAATTATCCTTAAAACCATTAATAGCATATATATGATTATTTTTTTTAAAGAAAAGCAAAATAAAGGTTTTGTTCAGCAATGGGATAAAATGAGAATTTCACAGTCTTTGGTGATCTGCAAAACACAGCCAAGATATGGGGCAGATTCTTGGATGCTGATGAGTGTATTCCAGGACTGCAGTAGAAGTGAAGTGCTCGGTAGCTCCCAAGAACAGACTTGATCCTGAAGTCACTATTTATGCATCACTCTTATTCCAATCTGTGGGAGTTTTGCATGAGTTAAGTGTCAGTCACTTTGACATTTAGCTCAGCTGGTTGAATGATCTACCATGACTATATGGCACATTTTAATCTTGATTTTCTTCTCCATACAGTATTACATCTCTTGCTTTGCTACCTGTCCTCTAGCTAGTTTGTGAATGCCAAAGGCATAATTTAACACATCTGGATTAGAAAGCAGCCTTGGAAGGAGTTTGCTGGCAAGGAACGACTAGTAGGTGGGTAACAGCTGGAGGGGAAGTCAGCTGGAAAAAGAGGCAGGAGTTTCAGTTTTACCTCTGAAGTACACGTGAGTGCACCCAAGCTTTGCATGATTCAGCTCTCTGATAATACAAACAAAGACCAAGACAGTAGGGTTTACCTTTGCTCAGAGAAACATGTGGGCTCAACTGCAATACCCAGAACAAACCACACTAGTAGCAGAAACTATAAGCTGAAGGAAGTGTTTCCTGTGAAATGCTGCTTGACAAATCCATGCAGTTTCCTTTCTGTGAAGTGAACATAACAGCCTGCAAATCACAAGTGTATTTACTATAAAATTTGTGATTTGCCTAATTACTTTGTCTTTTTGTTGTTGTTGTTGTTGTTGTTGTTGGTCCCCTGGCAGGGCATCTCAGTTTCTTAGTTGATTTGAGACATCTTGTTTTATTTGGACTCCACAGATCTTATGGTATTGCAGGTTATTGATGGGGTGAATGTAACTCATATGATGAAGTATCTCAAAGGAAAATCTCATAAAGCTTGGTGAAAAATGCCTCTTCAGGAAATGCTCTCTTTTGGTTGCTGAGAACTTTCTCCACCTGAATGACAATTAGCTAAAAACGTCTCAAATTTTCCTTCCTAGAAAATTGATTCAGGTTCCTTCCCCATGCTTATTCCTGTTGATTGATTGAAATGTCTTGCCTTCACCTTCTTGCACGGGATTTTCCTCTTATTCTACATTTCCACGAACATGTCTTTCTTGTCTCTATTCTATACCTATTTTCTTTGGCTTCAGCTTATTGTAGCATTTAAGAATACGTTTATCTTGGAGCACACAAGCAGTCCTGTTTCTCTGTAGTGGGATTAACTTTGTACTCAAAGACTTTGTTTAGCCAAAATTTTCCTTTCACTATGCTGTTCTATTTAAGAACTGAAATGGTGTGGTAATTTTCATCCAAGTTACATCACCATCATGTTTTTTGCATTGGGGAGGTGGGAATGTCATGGGGCAAGCTTGACATGCAGTAAAATGTCAAGCGTCAAAACTTTGCAATTTGTTTTTAGATGTACTCTGCTTCTGTCGAATTTTGGGTAATATGTGCATAAATGCTTTAGAAAGAAAAAAATTACTTATGGGAAAAAACCTTTCAGGTGATCCAGAGGACTATTCAGGACTCTAGCATAGACACTTATTGTTATTTTCTACACTCTCTGTGCCTGACCGGTCTATGTAGAGCTGGCAGATGTAACAAAAGACCTATAGGTGACCCATTCAATAAACCATCTTGCTGGGCAATTAAAATAGCAATAAACAGATGTGCTTAGGTATTTGCATTCCACCCCATACCTGTCTTTTAGCTCTCTAGAACACTTTTGTAATGGAAATAATGGTCAGTTGGAGAAAGTATTTATTATTATTTATTGTTTATTATTTATTATTATTTATTAATTAAGTATTTATGATCTTTATTTATTAGGATCATAAAACATAAGCAACCACTAAAAAAAATTATAAAGACAGTCAAAAACCACAAAAGTAAGTATCATTTTGTTGTAAATATTTTTAAATATGCCCACACTGTTCTTGGGCCCAAATTCATGATTTTCCACTCCATATCAGTGAGTGCAAATTTTAAGTTATTCCCTTTGTAAATCACATATTGACCACCAGGTTTCTCTTGGGGTAGTGAAACACTTTGGTACCATGTGCTTGAGGGTATCAAAAAAGTGAAAATATGACCTCCGGGGTGTGTTCATCACTTCTTATTGGTATATGATTTAGCATGGTCTTAACAGACCTACAATCTTCTTGCTTTGTAGGGGTTATGAATCATGTGAAGTCTGTCTTGAAACTTTAAATCAATCTACCCTTCAGCAGCCATCAGTGTGTTTTAGTGTTCAAGCTGAATATGTCTTTTTCAGAGCAGCACTGACATAAAATGGGATGGGATGTCATGGCAAAAATCCTGGTGTGCAAGCCTTGCAAGTCAGTATAGCAAATCTAAAAGAATCTTCATTTTCCCTCAAATAGAAAACATTCTGCTCTTCTATTTGATTCCAGGGCCTTAACCTTGTTACTACAGTAGAGCAGCATGTAACTAGCAAGTCAGAAAGAAAAACCAGTGTGACCTTCCATCTCTGAAGCAATTTCTTAGTAAAATGAGATACTTCAAACAGACCACTGTGAAAGCATGACAGCTTAGTAAAAACAAGGTTATTTGAAGATTTGCACTAGAAGTCTTCACTTCCAAAGAGCCCACCACAAGCTTAATATATCAGGATTCAGAAGATGAAGGAGAAATCACATTGTTTTACAGCTTGTACATACTTAAACACATTTATTTACATGAATGTTCATACACACACATATATACAAATATACATGTGATGTAAGAACGTAATTGTTTCCAGCAGGGATACAGAAAGCACATACCTTTCCTTACCAGATGATTTCCATTTAATGAGAAGCATTAGGAAGGAGACCTGTATTTAGAAATTGTAACAGAACTCAAGGCTGACCTGTTCAACAAACTTCTTTTCCAGACACCTTTTGGGGAGTTGTTATTATTCCCATATTAAAAAGGATGGAATATTGTGATCAAATGAGATACCATTATTGATTAAATAAGTCCTCATAGCCTACATGAAGAGAGAAATGAAAGCAACCTCTGCATTAAGTCAAATGTTGACTCCTTTTTTTCCATCTCTACATTTATTTTCCCAGCAGACAAGTACAGCATTGTACCGTTGTCCGTATAAGACTTGTTTTGCATATATCTCATCACCAAAAAGTTAACTCATAAGCAGTTCAATACTTGTGGTATAAAGTAGCTATTTGATAGCTAAATTTATGCTGTCTCACACAGTACCTCCTGGTCTGCCTTCCTCTGTCCCATTTCATGCAGCACACCACCCATACGGGAAAATGTCAGGTGGAAAAGAAAGTGGAGTCCAGAATACTCATCTGCACTGGCTGCTCGGGCCTCTTCAGAGGAGACTTCATGCTGATACATGGCAATTATATTTTAAACAAAGATATTCTGCAGACCACAGATTCCTGTAAATCTCCATTATAATGCACATAAGCAAAATAGAGATGGAGGGTTATACAGATGGCTAGGTACAGCAGCAACTTCCTTCAGCATACAAATAGTCTCATACAGTTTGGGAAGGCCAATTAGGAGCTGAAGTCTCAATTTAAGAAAGAGTTTTTCTCCACTACCACTTAAACTTTATTAAATATAAATATTTCAGTCTCATTAGTAGCTGAAAGGAGGTTTTATTTTCGAATAAAACAACACAGAAGTCGTGAAATCTCAAAATTATGCAGCATTAATATCTCTAGTAGGCATTGCAAAGGTGTTTTTTTGTCAGAACACAATCCTTGAAAGGACTCTGAGCCTTAAGTAGAGGAATGCATTTAATACTCTAGTAGTCACCCCACATGGTGCTCAGTTCTTGCTTACAATACCATAGTACCACAATCAGGGCTCTGCAACCCACTGTGGAAGTCTGGCTGTGACTCAATTCCTCCAATTCATGCTCTTAGAGGACTGGATGATCCAACTAATTAAACAACCAGCCTAACTCTGTGGTTCTTGGACACATCCTGTCCCACTGAGAAGGCTCTGCTGCCCTACTCAATACAAGGAAGGTAAGCAGGTAGAATTAGCAAAATATGCATCCCTTAAATGGAGGAGTATCTTTGGTTCCTCCATTTTTTGATGCAAAGTATTGTTTAGACAGAGGGAGCGTAAAGATGCAAATATTTTCTCTCCCTCTTCCTTCAGGCATTGGAGTTTATTTAACAAGGAGCTGCTGCTCTGCTTTAGAAGAGCTAACTTCTGGAACACAGGCCACCTACATCCCAAACAATGACCAGCAGATGGAGAGATCTTGTTCCAGAAGGATGAGACAGCTGATACCTGTCATGACTGGGATTTCAGGCAAGCCCTTGTCAATCCTAGTGATGGGGCAGGAGGATGAGGAGCATGCTGTGTTGAGGTTAATCCCTGCCTGTGGTGTGGGCTGTTTTGGTTCCTTTCATAATGAAACTTGGTTTCTAGAAATTTTAACCCAAAATCCGCAGCTGCATGAAGAGCGGTCTGTTCCTAGGGATGCTCCATCCAAACTAAATTACAGCAGGTGAAAAACATCCTTCTCTTTTCAGGGGAAGACTTCTTAACAGTGCAGCAGAGTTCCTTTGCCTGAGTGCACCTCCCACAGCTGCATTCATTCTGCTGGCTGGTGCTGACACAAGAGCAGGGGTCAATCAAACCTTGCAGCCCTGCAGCCTGACTCCACAGACCACAGGAACACCTCTCCCTGCCCTGGCCCATTGCCTTCTTACTTGTTTCAACACACTGTTGGATTTTTGGCTTTTGCTCCTTGCTCAGCTATATATATATGTGTATATATATATGTATTAATGGTAGCCTATCACCATTCCTGTCACTTTTTCCTCCTTATTTTCCCATTTTACCAGGTGTAGCTTGGCATGTTCAATAGCTATAAGTGGGCCTAAGTGAGTCTTGATGTCTGCAAACACAGCTCCACTGGCATCAGAGTTAGGGACCCTGTAACTTGTGCATTGTGGATGCACTGCACCTCCTAAGTCTTTGTTATCTCCTTCATTTGTTTCCCACCCAGCTGCTACATCTAAACCAAATTGCACTTAGATCTCATAAAAGTGAAAACTCCCTGTAGCTCATTCTACGTGGCTCTGCTGCTGGAATGGCTTCAGATTCCTACTCCTCCTGGTGGTGTCCTCTGCAGTCTCACTGCGAGGACTTGGGGAGGTGAGGCACTTTGACCTGTGTCCTGTTATTTACCTGCACCATCTCAGCAAAAAGACTGTCTTCCTCACACTCTCCCCACCAATTTCTCCCTTTCTCCTTCCAGTTTTAGGAATCAGCAGAAGTAGAAGGCTAGGTTTGCTCTTCAGGAGAAACCAAGTATGTCTGTTTTCTGGGCCTTTCCTTCTCTTGAAAAGATAACAAATGAAATCGTTTGTAAGACTTCCACTTTCAGAATAGTGGATAAATCTCCCTTTATTTTGAGAATATTTCAGCACTGAATTTACCAGTGTCACACAAAACTGGGAGGTTGCCAGGTACAGGGGATCTGACTATCTTTCTGCTGTAAACTCAACTCAGCAGCAACCAAAAGAATAAATTTCTTTGATAAGTAAATTAAAATAATAAATACATGACATCTCACATTAGCTTGTGACATTTAAGTGTGAAATAAGGCATAAAGGAATGGAAGACAAGAAGAAAAATCTGCAGATTTTAAAAGAGGTGGGGACATAAAAGGGAGAACAGGAAATTGTGCAAACTTTTATCTCAACTACTTATGACTTGCTCTGGGGATTACTTTTCTCTACAGTCTTCCTCTACCTTGGCTGAGACTCCCTATAAACATTTTATGAGACATGTTAAGTATTTTATGCAAAAAGTGAGTTGTATTGCATTGCACTGCAGGTCAAAGTGAGAAGGACACATTGCCAGAATTCTTAGTTAATCTCTTTCATCTTTCCCGTGTTGTCATTAATGCTTATCTGTTCCCACAGGTATTGCAAAGGCATCCGTTTTCTCCAGTGCTGTAGTAAAATCCTTTGATTTCATATACTAACTGTTTTTGATGCTGGTTTTGTTCATGTTCATTTTGAGATCAGATTTGTGCTTTCTTGTCTGTGATGTTTCTATCATGCTCTCATGCTTTGCTTTTCTGGGAGTTCAGGAGTTTATCTTAACATTTTTGTCATCTCCCTGTGTGAGAGTGGTTTGATGCTGATGAGTACATGGCAACAGCACTTGCTTTAGGTCACAGTGTTCAAAGACCCTAAAAATCAATTAACTGAGTATATTTGTGGGACTTCCATCCCAGTTGTTATCTGAAGGTCTGTCTTTTGCAATCAAAACCTGCCCAGTGCTTCCCTACTCCCATTATGCCAAAGTGGGACCTCACCAGCAGCTCCTGTGTCCTGTTCTGATGTCAAAAGTGATATTTCTTGATTCATAAAGAGTCCTTGACTGCTGACTCTGTCGGCATTCTTGACAGGAAATGTCTTGTTTGGGATAGTAGAAGGTTTATTAAAAATGATTTAAAGCAAACAAAATAGCTAAGGTCATTAGCAGAAACTTCTTGTTAGCAAAAGTTTCAAATGCCTCTCACTTCAGGATGTCCATTTACAGGGGAGGACTATGCCCTGCATTCTATAGCTTTCGAAAAATCCTCCTAATATTATCATTAATAAGTCTGGGAAGCAGATATTATACATACAATTTACTTCTCCAGCTACTTTCTTAACATGAAAGCTGAGACCAAGGATTGGGATGGCCCAGCCATGAGGAATGAGTGCAGTCCCCAGACTACAGACAAATGTAATAATTCACAGACAATATAGGCAGCTTGCCACTCCCCATATGAACAGGAGATATGTAGATGTTGGTAAAGGAAGAGGCCACTGGGGTGTGAGATTATTATACTGCTAAATTAATGAGAAAGTCATTTGATCTTAAAATTCAAGTTTGTGCTTTAATAACTCCAGAAATTCTCAGCAAACAGAACAAATTAAGGTAAATGAAAACCAATTTTATACTAAAGAACAAATGCCTGTGAGAGGGAGCTTTTGCCCCAGCCTTATTTGTTGACTTGCAAGGGAATGAAGTTGAATGTTTCAGCATGTTTTAGTAAAATCCATAATTTTAAAGCACAAGAGAACTTATTTTCTGTTCCTCAGGACTTTGATCCTTTAATTCACTGTAAGTAATTAAACAGTCATGTCAGCATGAATTTCAATGTGAGCACCTGGTGAATATTTTTCCAGTCTGTACAATGGAATCCAAATAAATACATTTATTTTTTTTAATATTGCAAAACATGATTTTACCCAAATGACTCAGAAGAAATTTTCTGTATTTTTCCTTCCTTCCAAATGCATCTCTGTGTGGCTTCTGTTTTTCCATTACTATCAGAGCCATGTAGCAGAATTGGTCATTGCTTCTATTTCTGATCACAGTTTTGGGAGCTGAGGTTTAATATGTAATAAAAAAAGCAGACATGGGAATGATTTTTTTCTTTATGCTGAAATGGCTGTGAGAACTTATGTCAGAGCCCATTGCACATCAAGAGCACATCAAAATTAGTTTTTCTGCTTTTGTTAGGCATTCACACAGAAGTTTCCTCTGAAGTAATTCAGTGCATAAATGGAGGAGACATTTCCTGGAGTGATGGGAAAATGAGAGCTTATGGCATAACTCCTCCAAAGGACACAAAAGTAGGCAATGATCAAGTTAACCAAACACTGCTGGATTTGTTTAATACAGTATATAATGGCCTATTTGTACTGGATAGAGCAATATTTTCAGGCTGCCCTGGGAAGGGGAAAAACACCCCCTTCAAAAGTCAGCATGAACATCTGAGAAGACTGCAGTAATATTTCTATACTATATTATACATTCAGAACTGCCTTTTTTTCCCATACATGTCCTAATACATCATATTCTAGTATTCCTTGTATGAAAACCTCTTTATCGTTGTTTTTTAAGTGGTATCAACTCAACAGGTTGGTTTTCATTCCTGTTAATGAAAATTACTTACTTTGTGTGACCTCTGCTCCGTTTTAATTTTAAGGTATTTTAGTAATTTAAATGTATTTTTTGTTTGTTTTTTTGTTTGTTTGTTTTTCATCTCCAGTGTGATTTTTGTTACTCTTCTTTGCATATTTTGTGGTTTTAAGAGAGGTCCATCATGCAAAAGAAAAAGAAACATAGCTACTCAATGGCATGGATGGTAGCTACATTTAATGGAGCAAAATATTTCCAAGGAAGGAACAGTACTTTTGCTTTCAGGAGCCAGAGACCTTAGCAGTCACTTCTCTTGAAAACAGAGATTCTAGTTTATTTTTTATATAAATAGTGATTTTGATTTCCTGAAAAACTTACCGATCAAAGTAATTGATTGTTACATGTCCCATTTACATGATCATGATCATAATTATGTGTAAAACCTGCATTTGTTAACCTGCTTTTTTTGTGTGTCTAGTTCAGCCCTGGAAGTGAGATTAAATCATGTGGTTGTTCACTATGGAGAGTTTCCCTGTAAATGAGCACTTGAGAACTGTGCTCCAAATGTGGGAAGAAAAAAGGCATCACAGAGCCCCACAGGCTGGAAGAATAATTGCAAAGGGCTGATAATTGACCCTTATGGAACAATGAGTAGATATTTGTATGGATGGGCTATATTTAAAGAAAAAAGACATTTAAGGTAACTGGAACTCTGCTGAGTTGTCGTATGTTATGAATTCTCTCCTTGGCCAAAAACTCCTTGGTTGCCATTATATCCACAGGTTCATGATGATGAATCATGTCAGCCAAAGGCTATTTAATCTTTGACTCCAGGGCTGTGTTCAACCTTGAAGAAATCCATGACTGTCAGTTATATTCATAATTTGCTTTCTTAAATACTGATATATTTGATGAAATTAGGCAATAACAAATGCTTCCCATTAACTAGTCCTGTTCCTATTTCTGCTCATGTATACCTGAAATGCCTACCTGGTGCTGAGCACTGAAATATGCAGGGCAGAGCTACATGCAGGAATTATGTTCAAATCAGTCTTATACAGTATCTGGGATATTGCTGAAAAACAGTCTCCATACAGAGACTGGGAAACAAATTTTGGAGGGACTTAAGTATGTTCTTTAAATCAGCTTGTGCCAACTCTTTGCATGCTTTCTTTGCAGTTCTCACCACTTTGCCATGTCATTTCTGTATGGTCTGTGCAAAAGTGGGTTTATGATCAAATTCAGGTTATTTTCTCCCTGACATCCTTCTTCTTTCCAGTCTGAATTCTGTGTTTCACACTGAGCCTTCTGGAGGGCAGAAACAGTCTCGTCTACAATCTTCCACATATGTAAATCCAGCAAGGATTGAATCCTTTGTACTTTGGATGGAAAACACACAGCAAGTCTATTAAGGACTAAGTACACTATGCAAGTTTTCTTATGAAAAATATCTACAGTGAAAATATCCTTCTCTCTTTGGCAGCTTTGACTTATAGCTTTGACTTGGTAGCTTTTTTTATTTATTCAGGTAGTGCAGTGAACTATTGTACTGTAGATAAGGCTGTTACAGTAGTGCAAACAGCAGTAAAAGTGCATCATTTGATGAGTCAGTTTGTTTCAAGCAACAAACTGCCACAAACTTGTAGAGCTCATTGTAAAATTACAGCAGGTCAAGTAAAAAATCGTGAAGTAAGAAAACTAGATCAGAGGGTGATGTTTGTTACTTGTTCAATAGAATGTTGGGTTTTTTTTGGTTTTTTCCACAGCTGAAACCTGTCCCTTCTACAAATCCCTGGATGGCCTCTTTTCTCTGCCTCACAGAAAGTATCTTGGATGCACTGCAGTCTTTGCAGCCCATTTGATTTATTCCTGCCTTGAATTGTGATTTTCACGTGTTAATACTTTGCTCCAGTTCTTCTCTGTATTGCAGCATGTGGCCATTATCACTCCCCTCCCCCAGCCCCATTTTTCTTGTTATATATCTGTTTCATTTTCTTAGTTAAGTTGGATGTGAACTTGGGGTCAAGAACAGACGAGTCATGTGATGGGACTAAGGTATAACTGCATTTTCCAGTTTTTTTCCACTGCATTGTCTGAGGGTTTGGAAGCACAATCTCACAGACAGTGCAAAAAGCCTCAAAGTTCACAGTTCAGCTGTCAGTTATGAAGTAGACTGATGAATTAATGTCCTTAAGGAAGCCTGGGCTGGAAAGCTATGGGATGCAACCTCTCCTTAAGGAGTACTTGCTGACATGTGAAGCCTCCTTCTGAAAAGCACACTGATTGCAATCCTTCCATTATATCTAAGTTCTGGAGGGCTAGGGCCCTGCCATGAGTCCATCCTGGAACTAATGGCCACTGCTCTTTAGTCAGTTTTTCACAGTCTTTAGAAATACACCATCATGCTCTTGCTGTATGGAGGGAAGCTGAACTTCATACTTGTGGGAAGATGTGACAAACAGGAGAAGACAAACCAAACAACAGACCTGACTTGTTACTGAAGAACTGAGTGTGGCTGTCCAGGGTGGGCTCCACGAATGCATCAAAATACTGAGGATTTTCTGGACTAGCCTACTATTATGCTGCCATTTTGCCTTTAATAAATAATAATGGGTCACCTTAACGTTGAGCTTAACAAAACATATTTAGAATGCAAGAACAGTAATTAAAGGCTTGTAATAAAATAATGTAGCATTTACCTAAATGACAGCATTACTGTTGACAACCTGAACAGCAATGACATTTAAGTTTTCCTGAGACATTTCTCATTCAAATTATGTCACTAGTTCTGAGGATCCCTTTTGTAAGTCTTCCTGCCATGCATCTCTATAGTTATTATCCCTCATTGTCAATATAGCCAGTCATTTCTTCTCCACATCACTTTTGATTGAGTTCTTCCAGTTTTCCCACACACCTATCTGTGTATAAACCTTTGTGAGTGATTGATATGGATTCATGCTTTTATTCTAACTTATCAATTTTTATTTATTTTTTTTTCTTTCTGAAGCAACTAACAAATTTCTGTCTGTATAGCGTGCAAATCTAGCCAAACCTGGAATTAAAAAGCTGCAGGCTGAGTATGGGTTGAATACCATGTTGTCATGTATTTTGAAAGGCAATACATTTCTGGGGCACACTGTAGTATCCTGTCAGTCAGGTATCCCCACTGCTGAAATTCACATGACCTTGACCAGAGTAAATTCTTTGCTAAAGCAGAAAGGGGAGGAGCAGCCTTCCAAAAAATCAAAATAAAGGACCATAAATTACTTTGACAACATTGCACAATATAGCAAAGTTTCACAGCATCTCTCCAGCGTGGAGGGCATTGCTGAAGAATGAGATATACAAGGAGGCAAAAGAACTTGAGGAAAAAAAACAAGTCTTTGTTCAGGCAGATTACCTGGGGGGGGAAATACAGTGTGATGTACTGTGTGACACATCAGTCATGCAATTTATCCTATTTCTAGGAGGTTTCTCTGGCTGGAGAGCTGTTTTTAATTTAGAGAGAAATTCCTCCCCGGGTAGAGTGCTTGGAAAAGGCCAGGGTGACTCTGAGTCTCACTGAAGACATATTCTGGCACGGAAGGCACACAGCCTCATAGAATACTCCTGCACATGGATGAATTTCCCCTGTGCTGAACTGACAGTCTAGCTTTCATCAGATCTAAACTCATGCAGAGGATTTATAAAGACATTAGACTCTGCTCAGCTTTGCACAAAGAGCATCAGTCAGGCCTTCATCCCAAACTCTCCCTGTGCCAGAACTGAACGATTTTGTCCTACCGGGTCGCTCTGCAGAGCTGACATTTCTCAGGCTCTGCTGGGCACATGTTGGTGCAGTGCAGGAAGCTCTCCAGCTGGCCAGTCCTACCATGTGTGGCTGTGAGGCTCAGAGAGCTCAGAGTGCACAGCCAACAGGTACATGAAAGGAGCTGCTGATTTGCTAGCTGTCATGTTCTGCTGGCCAGGTGATGGCATGGAGCTGCACACTGGTGTAAGGGCATGCCTGAAGGCAGGATGTGCCTCTGTGCTCCAGTGTGCTTTATTAATGTGGCTGACAACCATGCAAGGACATGGCAGGAGAGACTGAGCTGGTACGTTGCACCTTACCAGCAGCCCACGATGCCTACCAGAGGCTGCAGTGAAGATCTGCTGTTATTTTTCAGCTGGGTTAAAATCACTGCCTTTCTCTTACCTCTGCTGCAAACAAACCTTCAGCAGGTCTGTAGGTGTACAGGATTTAAAATTTGTCCTGATAGGCAGGAGACACTCTCTACAGGAGTGATTCCGTCATCAGGGTGAGCGGCAGAACAGACCAAGACAATGAATTTCCTCACCCAGTTGCTGCTGCTCTTGTTTTTGTTGATGCTCAGTTCTTGAGCCACAGGTCAATGTACCACTGGACTTGGCCTGGTCAAACCAGTCATTATGACTGGAATGTTGATTCAGCTCTAAGCCATGAATACTCTAAGAGAAATGCTATTTATCCATAACAACCTTAGCCTGTACTACTAGTTCATACAACAATGCTCCAAATGCATTTTGAATACTTCCTTTACTAGCTGCCTCCTCTAGATTAAGTTCACAAAGCCTTATACTTGTTGTTTAGTTCAGCATCTGTACAAACCAGTAAGCAGACGTTTCTATTTTCAGGGGCCCTTGAAAGGTAAAGAATTGAATATGGTGATGTATAGCAACATGCCATCTGTCTCCAGATTAGGGAAATACAAACAAATGTAAGCATGGCTCTGCAACCCCTTCCCTCTCCTCTCCTTTAGGTATGATGAGAGGATGACAGTGGCTCATTGTTTAGAGAATGAAAACTAAAGCTGGGTGTGGCTTTGTGATCTGGAATTTTAAAGCCGTCTTTGTTTTAGAGTGCTCCAGTGAAGGGTTCATCATTTACATTAGTGGTAAATCTGGATTTTCTGCCTTAACTCTATTGTTTCTCTCCGAGTTACACAGGTTCTACTGTACTCTTCTGAGTGAACTTTAAATGGTGCATCTACACATGAAGGTGAATTCCCATGTATCAGAAAACCCTTCCTCCTGCAGAGGGCTTGAACTGAATTTCTGATGAATTTGTGGGAATATCCAGGATCTGACACAAACAATGTACCAAATTAATTTCCTAGTGTACCTAGTTACCCTGAAACCTTCATTGGAAAATATGAATTTTCTAATTCATCAGACCCATCATGCTGACCAAAAGAAGTCTAATGAGGGCTTTAGACAACCTAAGGCTGGGGGTGCTGAGGTGGGAAGTCAAGACTCTCCTACTTCTCAGTTACGATGATAATGGAGATTTTACAGCCATTTCTGAGTTCCTACAGTCTAGTGTTAACCAAGCATTAAGCCTCTAACACTCTAGCTTGTGCCTGCAAGGGTTGGCATTTTCACATGGTGTCATTTCAGCACAGGTTAGGGCAGGTTACCAGAGTGCTGCCATCAGCCTGTTTTGCTGAACCTCATTGTCTCATAGTGCCAATGAATACACCACTGGAGGCTGTTGAACCTGAGCCAGGAGGGCCAGTCTGCCTTGATGGACAGCTTGCACAGGAGCAGCTTCTGCTGGTGTTCACCTGGGGGATTTCTTGGTTACTGTTAAGGGGGAAACAAGCAATTATGCAGTAGTCTGTTACTGGAATTATATCAGGATTGGTTTAGCATAATTTCTGGCCAAAGTCTGTAAAGCCCATTTTTTTTTTTTAAATATGGTTGCACACAACTCTGACAAATCCAGAACCTTCCAGGAAAGCAAGACGTGCTTAACTTGCCCCCAGGTCAGCACTTTGCATATAATCTTGTCTCTCCCACTGTCCCTATCAGGAGCAAGTCCTTCTTAAATGATCCCTAGATGCTTGGAGGTTACATCTCCTCTCCAGCTTTCAACACTCAGAAGCCTCTTGGAGAATTAATAATTTATCAGCAGCAACTTGAAGTCGTGCCGCTCACCCACCTCCTCTTGGCAGGATGGTTCACACTGCTGCTGCTGCTGAAAGAGAGTGTGGAAAGAGCCTGACTGTCACTCAGAAGACTTCATGGTAAGTTTTACTGATTATGCTTGGCATGTTGTACCTACAAGATCAGCTGCTGCATGGGGAGAAAGCCTGGAGATGTGACACAGCTGAATGGCCACCTGGGCCAGCCCAAAGCTTGTAGATGAAGCTGCTCGAAGGTTCTCCTTTAATTAAGGATTGGTTGGGGAACCCTTTGTGCAGGCCAGGAGAAGAATGAGAGATTCCACACTGATGGCACTCTGTCACTCTATGGTGCAAAAATACATATTTCTCCCCATCCTCCCCTGTGCAGCTCCCACTTGGTGCTTGAGAGGGACCTTGAACCCAACTTCTCAACAGCTCCTTGAAATCTGTGCTTTTTGGAGTGAGCCTGCATCCTGCTTGACCTATTCAGACCAATAATCTGTGTATACTGTACTCTATTTCAGCTCTGGAAATGTCTGCCCCTTCCTTGTTTTGGATAAATGATCAAAGTATCCATGTGTAAAAGAGTACAAAAGCCTGCTCAATACCAGAAGTTTTCCTTAACTGTGCACCTAAGCTATTTCATTGTCCTTGACTCATAGAGGGAGAGAAGAGGACATGAACACAGGGAAGGCTTGTTTGGGGCTTTGTAGCTCAGTGCTACCTTCAAGTCAGGTGGCAACCAGGAGTCTTCTTTCAGCCAAAGAGTGCATCTCAGCTGGCTGCAGAGCAATGACACCAGTGAGACACCAGTGCTCACCCACTGTAAACACATGGGTAGAAAGGGATTTTCACAGGCAGCTGATGCTCTAAGGAGACTTATGCATTGGGGTGCTCAATGAGTTGTTCAACATCCTGTTCACATCTTGGATCCCGGTTTCAAGGATATCGAGTGTGTTTCCTGCCTCCCTGCAGGGAGGAGGCAAGAGGCAGCAAACCACTGATTAATGTGGTGACTCAGCGCACAGCGGATGGACTTGTCCCACACACTAATCAGCATGAGCAAGGACAGCAGCCGCTGTGGCACAGGGACACCAAACACAGGCAAGCATCTAAGACATGCCCTAGGACATGTCAGCCCCTGAGCCAGCTGGAAACACGAGCTCACCTAAGAACTCCACCACCTCCCTGGAGAAGGCAGCTTTTGTCAATTATTGTGAAATGTCAGCACAACTTCAGTGCACTATTTGGACAGCATGCTGCAGGGGTGCTCTGATTCACCTGGAGGTTAAATGGCTGGCATTTATAAATATATATATATAAACCCACGGATTGCCATGGATTCTCCCTTGTGTGAGAATGTGGCCATGGGCAATGAGCCCAAGGTAGCCCCATGATGGCTTCAAGCTCAGGCACCTGCTTCTGCCTCTCATTGTGCACGGTACATGAAAAAGTCCTCCTGCCTTTGCATTTTACAGTCACCAATCTGATTTTTTTTATTGCAAGGACTAGGACTGTTTTTCAAACTCTCTTAGCACTTTAATCTTTTTTTTTATAACTTGTCATCATTATTTTTTACTGGGACATTTGCCATATGACTGAAGGCTTAGGGTTCCTTTAGACAAAAGCAGGAATGCCCACAGGGCTGGAGAGAAGCTGACCTGTTTATTGACTTTCATTTCATTGTCGGCTGCTTGGTCCCAATTTAAAAAAAAAATAAAATAAATCAATGATCAATTGGAGAAACAATGTTGGGTAGAAAGAACTATTTTTTTCTGTCATCTTTGAGAGTTTGTGACAGTCAGCAAAAGCAAATTTTTAAACAGTAAAAAAATGAAACAGAAATCTTCCTTTTCGTATTTCACTAGTTTGAAGATACACACAGTGTTGTGAGGAACAATGTTATTCAATATCAGTAAGAAATTGATTTTGGTTTTAAATATCTCTCTCTTCATCTCAGTAAGTTTTGGGGTTTTTTTGTTTTTTTGTTGTTTTTTTTTTTTTTAATAAATGCCAACCTTTTCAATTTCTACTTAGAATTCAATTAATGAGAAATAAACAAAGGAAGCCCCATGGGTACTTTTGTCTCCCCATGGATGTAACAATTTCAATTTAAGCTAAGATCATTTCCCACAGGCTTCATATACATAAATTTCCCTAGGAGAGGTTGATAGGTAAACATTTCACTCTCTGCAGGGCCATTCAGGCTATCAGTAGGCTGCAGGTTTTTCAGTGTCCTTTTTGACTCCTGCCTGATGTATTTCAAGCATGTTCACATTATTTGTTGTCAGCACATGTATTCTTTTTTCATTTCTATTAAGTTTTATTGAATTGGGACATTATTTTGATGTTTCTTCATCACTTTAGCTATAAGTAAGCAATGACTTGTTTCTCTGAAATATAACAGTTCACAAGATCTGGTAAGTAATAAAAAAAGGAACTAAGTATATTTCTTAGAAAAAACACATTTAGAATTATAGTTTGATTGCATTCTATTTTAGTTCTGCCATACCTGTGAATAAAGAATGACTTTTTGTCATGCTCCTCCCCCTTTTTCTTTCCTCCTAATTTTCCCCCGTTTTTTCTTCATTATTTCTCCCTCATTTTCTTCATCATGTCTTTTGAAGAAGAGGAGGGGCTTTTTGTCAGCCTCCTTTTTTTTAAATATTCCAAGTCAAAGCTTGCTGTCTAGATTACTTGTGCAGTAAGCATGCAACTGTGGTTGAAAAGAAATGGTAGATCAGATATCCAGTTCAGGTTTGCAACAAGCCTGATGCTGTATTCACTGCCCATCTTAGTCCTTCCATTCTTTTTTAGGGGGATTTGTATACACTTAACAATTTGCAGTCCCTGGCTTTTAAAACATAAGCTCATTTTTTTTAAAGTTTACCAATTAATTATATGGTTAAGCAAGACTCTATCAACTAGAAAATTATATTTCTTACTGCAAGAATGTGAACTTACAGTGGATTCATGCAATTCTGGAAATTAATGCAAGTTTAACAACACTGTGAAAAGGTTATTTAGGAAACCATGTTCCAGTATATATTCTTCTCATGTATTTGGCAATTTATTTTTTTTTCATGTGTATTCCTGAGTTGTCAGCTCCTACTTCAAAGTTTACTAAATTTGATTACAAAAATCATCGGTCAGACCCTTAATCTTTCCTGGCTGAAAAAATATTATGATTAAATAAATAAATGTTTAAACCCAAAATCTAGTATATGCTGTTTACAAACTGTCTAAAGCAGAATTAAAACAAAACACAACACAAAACCAAGCAAGCCATTGTCTATTTTTTGAAAGTTTAAGTTGCCAGTATTGCTTTAATTCCAAATTCAGACAGAAGAAGACTTAACTTAGAACACTTTTTCTTAAAGAGTGCAAGTCAAATCCTTAATGCTAATGTAGGAGGGTATTTTGTATTTAATTTGACTTACATTTTGTTATTGCTTGGCTCACTGCCTCAGAAGTCTGAGCCAAAGCTGTTATAGTGTAATATCCATGAGGTTCAGTTTTCTCTTTCACCTGCAATACTGTACTCTCAGTGTAATGTTAATGTGACTCCTGCAGTATAACAAAGAACCCATAATGACACCAGCAGTGGGGCCTGAATGTCATTTACACCTATTTGCTATATCCAAGGTCAGCAAGAATGCACCTGCAAAACACTCACACTCCACCCAGACTGGCTACAGGAAAACTGTCTACTGAGATGAGGTTATTTTGAATAACACATTTTTTTTTCTTTAAAACTCCTGAAGGTCTTTGTGCAGAAGTCCATAATGAGTTATTCAAGGTAAGCATGTCCATTTCTGAAGAAACAATGAAGGAGAGTGCTTTTGAAAACAATGCTAAAGAATCAGAAAAAAAATAAATCTGAGGATGCACTTAGCATATTTATAAATACATTTCCAGACACATTGTTTCCTCATAGCATATTTCATACTCCACCTGTTGATGGAGGATTAAACCAAGCAATTACTTTGGAACTGCTGTAGCAGAAGCAGGAAGACTGATCACTGCCTTCATTGCAAAGGGTGCAGCAAGTTCTTAGAGTTGTGAAAGGAACAAAAAGCAAAGCATAGTCTTCTGATGCAGAACTTGTATTAGAGCATGCTGAAAGAGGCCATAAATAAGGTTTTAAAAATCAATTTGTATTATATTCCTTTCTTTTCATTCTCTATACCAGTCCAGAAGGACAGTCCTGACCAGCAGAAATAACAAAGACACAATCAGCTTCAAATGCAACAGTTTTTGGTGCAGCTGAACAATAAAATAATGAATCCACACAGGAAAATGCAGGGCAGGGGCAGACATTTGTACCTTCTTGTTGCAGTAATGGGATCTGTGCATAAGGTGAAGCTTGTCTAAGCCAAGGGACTTGCACCACAGCCATGCAGATACCACGGAGAGGATCTCCCCAAGCCCCCATGCTGCTGAGGCAGCAGCCAGGCACCATCTCCAGAGCTCCTGCTGGAGTTTCCCATATTGCTGCAGCTCTCCATCACCTTGCTGATCAAAGATGTCACCTCCTCCTTCTCCTCTGTCACTACTCAAGGGTCAAACTGGTGGCCTTTGGCAAGCTGTGATGCCTTGTGTGGAGCAGACCATGCAGTTCCCATGTGCACAGCTACGTCCATCACTGCTTTCTGGACCCGTATCTGTCTCGACTCACAAATGGTTGCAAAAGAGACCTTTCAGATTAGAGTCTCTACAAGTTTTGGCTGGGAGAGAGTTAATTCTTTACAGCCAGTTTGGGCTGTGTTTCAGACTTGTGCTGGGAACAGTAGTGACTATACAGAGGTGATTTTGGTATTGCTGAGCAGAGCTTGCAACAACAACAAGTCAAGGCCTTTTCTGCCTCTTGCACCACCCTGACACATCCAGGACAGCTGACCCCAGCTGATCAAAGGGACATTCCTGACCATGTGCAGTCATGCTCAGCATATAAAGCTGGGAGGAGAAGGGAGGGGGGATGTTGGGAGTGAGTTTTCTGAGTCACTGTTACATGTGATGGAGCCCAGCTTTCCTGGGGATGGCTGAACACCTGCCTGTCCTTGGGAAGTGGTGAGAAAATTCCTTGTTTTGCTTTGCTTCTGTGTGTGGCTTTTGCTTTCCCTGTTAAACTGTCTATCTCAATCCACGAGTTTTCTCACTTTTCCTATACTCTCCCCTGTACCACCAAGGGGAGTAAGGGAGCTCCTGTGCTTGGCTTATTTGCCAGCTGGGGTTAAACCATGGCAGAGTCATAGGGGAATTTGGTATCTCCAAGGATACAAAGACTGGAAGGAGAGCAGTTGCCATCTCCCTGTCTGCTGGAGCTCCAGAAGAAAGGCTGGGGAGTCTAGACTAAGATTTCAAAATTTGGATCTAGCCTGAGGTAATAACTACAGCTAAGAAATAATTTATAGTCAGAAGTTATGATAGGAAGGTTTTACTAATAATATACACTGCTTCTGAAAGGAGAGGTTTCACAGCAGGGGATGAAGATTTTCACCTGGTGTTTGGCTAAGCAGAGCTGACAGTGGTATCTGGGTGTCAGCATTACCACCATCTAGTGACTCCCCAAAATACTGCACCCCTACCTGCCTCCAACCTCTGCTCTCCCCACCGCTGTGGTGGGGCCAAATTATCATCGCTTCAGGAGCTCAGTGCCTGCCTGAGAGAGCAAATCCCTTTGAAATTAGAAGTGAGGTGGGTTTTAGACAGTGCTCTGCTAATATTTCAGTGCACTACATTTTGACTTTCAATAGGAACATTTAATGTCGACTTCAGAGCAAATATTCATATATTCAAGCCTTAAGGTGGTTTCAGAGTACAAGCAACACTAAATGGTAACAGATATTTCCCGAATCTTTCCATTCCTCTATGGACTGCACCAGAAAAATTCAGACAGAAGCAAATCTTATCTAATCTGAAGATAAAGATTCATGAAAAGTAATCTGAAGTACATAGATTACAATAAGGTACTAATTTAAATTTGTAAAATATTCTTCTATTCCCAGTCCAAAGAAAATTCCCAGTAGGCAGTTTAATGTTAGTATTTTCAGGTAATATACAAAGACTGGCAAATAAACGAATTCATTTGTATACAATTAAGAAGAGTACATTTTGGGACTACTTTCATATTTTACATACACTAAAAACAGCTACATGAACTTTCAGTGATCAGGGATTAACCCGTCTTTAATATATATAATTCAATTCATTATCCATCACTGCCTTGTTTGGAACTAGCACAGATTTGAGGAAGAATTCCTGTCTGGAAATACAATGTTCAGAGAATTTGTTTTAATTAACACTCCAATAAAATATTTAGAAAAGAGCATAACTGATGATATGGTTTAAATGAAACCCTTAGTTATACTGCATTCATCACCTGCCTCAAGTGGTTTCTTTGTATGATTATGCCTGGCCACAGTCTGTTTCAGGGGCCAGCAGTTGGCATATCCATCCCTGAATCTGAATTTCTCTTAATTGCTGTACGTCCATTTTTCTATTTCCAAAGTCATAAGATTATTATCTGGAGACTGGACATTGCCTTACCAAATTGAATTAGGTTTTAGTCAAACTCAGGCATAACTTTGCTGATGGAAGTGGAACCAAAATGTCCTCTTTTTGCACATCATGTTTTCCTGAAAATTTGGGATTTATTTGTACCAATTACAGGCTGTCCTCTTGGACCCATTTATTTCCAAGACTTTATGTAAATTAGTTCACTTTTTATCCTGGCTTTTATCATAAAATAAGCTTATATTCATGGTTTATGGTTTCACTTACATCAGGGCACAATCTTACAGCTGGATTTTTGTTTAGTGATGCCAACAAGGGCTGTAGTGTATGGCTCAGCCTGGGCTTGTGAATAATCCAAGAGCTTTAAAGAGCTTGGACTGGTTAAATTATCCTAAAGGAAAGGATGGCTGTATGGTCTTGGGGGCAGATGGGGATGCTGAGTGTGCTTTCCTCTGATGAGGAGTGTGCTACCAAGGTCCTTGGGAAAGAAAGAATTGGCTTTGCCACAACTCAGAGTCTGAGACACGGTGTCCTCTGTAAAGTGCACTGCAGACAAAGGAAATTTATAGACTCAGTCCAGACAAGCAATAAGATTTAAGAGTGTGTAATACACAGAACAGTAAACTAGAGCTGTATTTACATCCATCATCTGAAATATTTAGCGCAGCCTAAATTGCATATATGAATGTATATACAATCAGGTGCGGTCATTTAGACATATTCTTGATTAAGGGCTTAGATGCGGTTACAGCTCTCACATGAATGCCCTTTCCTCGTTTTGGCATGGACCTTTCTCATGTTTTTTAGCCTCAAAGAGTCTTGCTGGCCTATCTGCTTTAGTGCAAGAGGGACATTTCATTGGTGCTCATAGCAGACAATTCACTTTAATCTTGTATTCCCCAGGAAACTGCTGGGCTTTACAAAGTGAATCTCTGTATCCTTCCATTACATCTTCTGGCTTCATGCTGGTAGCACTGGAAGTCAGATAGTTCCCAGTCCTAATATCTACATTATCAATTTAAGATTCAGCCATGGTTTGAAAGCAGGCAATAGTGAGACATTGCATCTGCAATTTAGAATTGTAAATATTTTATCTCCTTTAATGCATACACACATCTTGTACATTCATGACTAATCTGCAAAATGGGGCTGGTTTTTTAGGCAATGACTGTGATAAGCTTTAACAGTTTTACCTGTTCAAATATCTTTATGGATATTTGGTGCCATTTATGGTGCCATTTTTCTATGCTGCTAACCTTTGCAACTGTGATGTGCTGCTACATATTTTTGTTATTTCTATTTCGTGCAACACTGTGTGTCCACTGCGCCATTCCTTCTGTTCTGTGACCCCAAGTCCTCTGCATTGACTCTCAGATCTGTGCATTTTCAACATGCCAGTCCTTTTTTAGACATTCATCTGTGCTTTGTATTTCCACATACTTCCCCCTCCTCTTTGATTTCAGATTTATTTTCTGCTTGTTTTTGGAATAGATTTTTTTTTCCTTAATCTACATAAACACTCCAAAAAGCATTGTTTTCTGTTTAGACTTGGATTTTCAGTGGAATTCTGTGTATTTTAACAGTGTTTTAACATATTTAAATCTGTTGCATTTGAACCTGGATTTATTTTGCATGCAGTGTAGTTCATGATTGACTCATAAACTTCTAAGGGACTTGTCTTCTGTGAACCCTATTTCCTATACATCAATAAAAGCACACACCTGACCTTGAAATTTTAATTACGTCCCGAAGTATTTTGTAGGGGCACTCAGATGTTACAGTCATACAGACTCCTTTGGTTTTGAGCACAGGGATTACTTTTGGGATGACAAGAAGATACAACCACAGAATGGTTTGGGTTGGAAGGAACCTCAGCCATCATTTCTTCCCAAACCCAATGCCATGGCCTGTATTAAGGCCACTAATAACACACCATAGTTAAAAGGCCTGATATGGTATGTCACCAGCTACCTTTTCCTCTTCAGCTAATATACACATGTAAATGTCTTTCCATACCTCAAAAAAGATTCACCAGTACCGTTTGCACTTCTCACTTTTGAATCCAGAGGTCTCCTAGAGCATCACTCTTCAAACATCCAGAACCTCTCCTTTTCACTGGGAAGTGCTAAATTCCCGGAGTCCTTCATTTCCAGAGACATCTCTTCTGTGGAGGGTGGTGCCCTGGTGGGACTTCCAGCATCATACACAGACTGTCAGGGTCTGTTTTGTCTGCACAGGGGTACTTGTCCTAGACACCCACCCCAAGCAGTTGAGGAAGAGGGGTAGAACTGCCCAGAACCAGACTTTTCTGATGGTGTCTCATTTATTTTCCTGGTGAACATGTGCAGCTCATATAACCTAGAAGAAATGCATACGACTAAGAGAAGGAATGTTGTAATGAAGATCTTGATGGGCAGGAAAAAGGGAGTGGAACAAGACAGGTGGGAAAATATGCTGTGAAATAGCCACAGAGGCCCAGACAACCACAGACAGTAAACCACGTTTTTTCTTAGAAGAAAACGAAAAAGTGAGCGTGGCTATTGGGGTTTCTGGTGGCAGCAGCAAATCATTCTGGTTAGAATACAACAGCTTTTGGTGTACTTCAATAATAAATCAAGACTGTATGAGCACTAAATATTTAAATTAATGATTGTGGAAACTCCATACGCAAAAAAAGAATGACAACGTATCATAATGTCCTCATCCCTGCCTTGGAGGCATCCAGTTGTGATTTGAAATTGAGGTGAGAGAGCCTCTGAGCACGTTCTCTCTGTCAGCTTCCAAGTGCAGGAAGGTGTTTATTGTTATTCTTTTCACCTTCTTGGAAGTAATAAAATGCAGGCTGGAAATTCAGCACAATGTTGCATCTCCTAAAACCCACAAGGAGAAGAAACCTCTGAATGTTTCATTACATTTTTTTAGTTTATATTTTATAAGATGCTGCAAGGTATAAAAAAGAAATCATAAGTAAAGGTTTAAAAATGGGAGAGGAAGGTGCATCATACCTCAAATTAAAAATAAGAAAAAATGTAGCGCCATTCATTACTGGAAAGAGAAAAATTCAAAAATCCATTTAAATTATTAGTTGGAAAAATACAAACAGCAATTATATTAGATATTTAAAGGATAAAAACAGCAGTGGTATCATATTTACTGTGCAGAAATTTGTGGGAAAGAGTTGGAACTGATAGCTGGATAGAGCAAAAAGTGATCTTGTTAAAGGACAGCTTTGAGATACGAGAGATATCCCTTGCCACATTCCAAGGGGCTTTTTTGCACCTTATCTTGGCTGCATATCTAATCTCTTCACAGTTCACTGTGTACATACATTCATTTATAAGGAGCAAAAGCAAAGCAAAAGAAGTATCTTTCCCTTCTCAGAAAACACACAAAGATTGATGAGCACAGTAATTCTTTGACTTAAACAGTCTTTCCTGAATTTCCACATAGTTTTACTTTGTTTTCGTGCCCTTGACTGTGGAATAGAGACCCCGAAGGCCAGCAGGGGCAGCCCTTCAGGCAGTGCAGAGCTGCTGACATGCACAGCACAGCAGCTGAGGAGCCAGCCAGCCCCTCTCCCTGCAGGGGCTGAATTTTGGGTGGCGGCTGCAGCGTGGGGAAGAAGCAGCTCCTCTGTCTGTGCCAGGCCCACAGCAGAAAGGAGGCCCAAGGTGCCACTCCCAGCACTAGAGACACCACGGTAAGGCCAGGGCTACTGGAGCTGTTAAGTGCCAGTGACACAGTAATGCCTCTGTCAATGAAATCAACACCCAAATGTGCTTTTCCAAGGTTAATATTTTGAGCTATTTCTCTGCACTGAGGCACATGTACCTAGGCACAGAGAAGGCCGTCCTGTGCAGCCACACAATACCTTCCCTTCCCAGCCTCAGGCTCAGCCTGGTTTGCTCATCTCAGTACAGCTGTCTCCAGTCCAGCAGAAAATGCATTAAAAAGGGGCTTTTCTCACTGGGAACGTCTCACCTCTAGCTGTCTTTAATATAAATCCATTTTTTAACGTGTGTTTTCTTAACACCGTAGCAGACTTGGAAATCACCAGAAGAAGGAATGTTCCACACGGGCCTTCTCACCTCTGACCCCACCAAATGGAGCTGCTCCACTTACACGAGAGCAGGACAACTTCTCAAAAGTGCTTAAGGATGCAGAAACCTTGCCAGGGATAAAGAAACAGAAATCTGTGGCATGTTGGTTGATCTCTTATCAGTGATTGTCCCCAGGAGAAGGGGAAACAAGGGACAGTGTGAGGAGCAGCCATGGCACTGCCAGTGGGCTACAAATTCACACCCCAGCTCTCCTTGGAGCCTGCTGGTGGTCTCAGGCAGAACAAGTCCAGGTGAAAACTTGCCTTTCCTGTTAAGAAACATAATTTTGAAGCCATTAACATGTCTCTGGCGTTGTTGGTGATAGTATGTTTGTGCACTTTCTAGTCCCAAGCGTTGCAGCCTGAACAAGCAGGAACACAGCTCCGAGTGGGAGGCTGTCATGAAGAGAAGGGGAGAGGGCTATATCTTCCTCTGCTCTTAAGTAAATCCATTTTCGTACTAACATGAATATCATGATTAATAATAATAACAACAGCTTATGAGTGTTTTGAAAAATTGCGTTTGTAGAAAATTAATGTCTCCAAGTTGCTCCAAAGAATGAAGATTTAAGAGGAGGAAAAATATGCAGAACTGAATTTGAAATTATTTACAGGTGTAATGCTGCCAATAATTAGAATGACTTGAGTATTTCAGTTTCCTGTCCTTGTAGTACTTTATCCCCTTCTTCTGCTCTGCTAGGAAGAGTAGAGTTTTCTATCTTTGGGTAGGAAAATTTTGAAATTTATATATGATGACTATGACACACTCATTATAGGGTGCCAATTGAAAAGGAACCAAATATGAAAATCTGTTGCGCATATCAGTATAACTACACCAAATTTCTTATTAATACTACTGTGATGAAGAACTCTTCCCAGAGGTTTTCTTTAACTAGTTTTATGTAATTTGAGAATTGTAAAATTGCAGACAGAAAAGATAAGGACAATGCTTTTGCAAAATGAGCTTTTACAAGAAAAGTATTTTCTCCTTTTCACTTAATAACTTTAAACAGGGGAATGATCAATACTCTGGAGCAACCAAATCCTGCCTTACAAATGATGTCTTAATGTTTGATCAAGTTCAAGGCGTTAACGGTATCACACAGCATAATTTCTGCTTTCTTGAAAAACAATGGAGCTCATTTAGAAACTGGAATTCCCTGGAGAACACCACAGGAGAGGAGACTATTAATTACCCTGTTCTATTGTTATCTTTTGTTCAGAACAATTGTGCTCCTGAGGTCCTGTGGAATCTCTCTCCCCTGCAAGGTGTCGGGTTTTGATTAAGCGTCATTTCATACAGTTCATTAACAATGTATCTTAAAATGAGCTTTTGATTGAACATTTTTATTGGGCATTTAATATAATTTATGGTTTCTGTTGAAATTTCACATACAACATTTGCCAAGCTAGTTATTATATATTTTTCATTAAACAATAGTGTTTTACCTTTTCTGAAAGGTTCTAATTTTTTTTGAGCAAAAGTACTGATTATATAAAAATTGATTATGAATGCAGTATATCATGAAAATAGCCCTCCTGACCATATTTTATTCCAGTGGAGCTACAGTGCATAGGTCTACAAGCAGTCCATTTGCTAGCATTGCCATTTTGGGCTGCCAATCTCAAAGCTGACATTTAAGCTTAGTTTTCCTACCTAGAATGGTAGCACTTCTGTAAATCTGTCTGTTTTTATAAGAAGCTATAACCTGAAGTGAATGAATTCTTCTCAGTAAGCTTCATCCAGTAACTCAGAGACATTTTAGCAAATGTAAAAGAGGATGTTTTGTCACTCACCAGTTATAAAAAGATTGCAAATACTCTTAGGAGTAGTGGCCAGCAGTTAGGCTGAACACCTAAATGTAAATCCAGGGTAAATTATCTTTTAAGAGTTCCACCAGTAAGTTCAGGCTTTGTGCTGCAGCAGTCTGGAGGACACTGAAATCTGAGGAGTCAGGACTGTCAGTGCTTAGACAAAATAACTCTGTCTTTGTAGAACAGGCCCATCAGGATCAAACTACACAATGAATGCTGAGCTGGCTTTAGCTTAGCCAGATACATGCATATTTATACCTTTTCAGGTATAGAGGACTGTTTCAGATGGGAATCCCAATGGAAAAAAGTTGGGCCTTTTTTTTTTTTTTTTTTTTAACATGGGAATCTATTTTCATTGTCAGTTTGCAAGATTAAATTAAAAAAAAATCTTATATCACTGAAATGGCAGGTTTGGGAGGGAGTGTGCACAAACATTATAGTTAGAAACAAACCATTAGCTGGAATTTGTGTCCAGGGAAATTATTGGAATTATTTACATGCACATGTGAATACAGAGGGAAGCACTCCAACACTGACTGACTGTTACCATAGTGTACGAGTCTGTTGGGAGGAAATAAGTTAAGTTTATACTCAAATACTCAAAGAAAAAGCCAGCAGAAACTTTTGCTGAGATTTGAGACTGTTCAGACAAAATCTTCCATGTTTTTCACTTTTACCTGGACTCATGGATTTGCAGTTTTCAGTGGGATGGAAATATAAGAATACTCAGTCCTTCATTTCCTTGACCTACTAAGAACAAAAAAGCAACAGAATTTTTCAGGAAGTCCTGCTATAAATATTTCTAACTTAATTGGAAGTTCAGATCATTTGAGATTTGGGTACTTGTCCAAACCAAACCAAACCAGAAAACCTTTCAAGAGATATGGGCTCCAGCCATAGCATTCAAATTCAGATTGATGATCCTGCTAGAAGTGAGGGAGGATTTGACCCCAAGTGTCCTGTTGGGCTTGTGTCAACAGAGGGATCAGATGGAATATTTGGAGATGAACCCCTGATTTATTTTAAATGGACACTGTATTTCCCATGCTCATTTTAGGATAGGGTCCCATCTCTGATGCTGTGGATGTTTCCCATCAGAAATGACCATAACTAAGAGTTGGTAATTTCTAGGGCAGCCTCAGCTTTCCATTTTGTCTGTGGTTAGAGTAATAGCTGCTGCTCATTCTGGGACTGCTCGCATAGTCTTTCTCTTGAACCTGGTGACCCACACTGTGCTCTTCAATCAACCTGGCTAAATTTCAGAAAGTTCTTCAGAAAAAAGACCTTTTCTCACTGACTGGCAGCATTATGCTGTCTTTGAGTCAACTTCTTTTCCCAGAACTTCAGGCCTAGAAGGGTCACTGTGATACTGCAACATATTTTTGTGATTTCCTTTTCCAGTGGTAGCACTCTTAATACTACTGTAATTGACAGAAATGTGGAAATATGTATGCTTATTCTAGGTTTTTAGTGCTGTGTACTTGATAGCACTTTACATTTCAATTTTCCTCTAATTAATAGTGCAGTCAGCTTTCTCTGCTTGTTTCAGATGATTCACTGCATAAAGGAGATGAAATCACTTAAAAGTAAGAAAACGTAACTCCTGGAAAAGTACTATATTTCAAACTGACAGTGCTCTTCTTTCCTCAGCCTTCCAGTAATAGATACAATAGATACATATATTCTGTAGAACTTCGCCTGCTTTTCTGTTTGTGATCTATCATAAATTCAACCATGGTTTCTACTCCACTCACAGCTTTGCTAACAGTGGTCTATTTGTCACTTCACCCATAAACACTTGTGCCTTGCTTCCAGGGGCTGGGAATTATTTCCTTCACATGCATATTTTTCTTGAGTGGCTACCTTGCCTGTGAGTCAACCACTGCCCTAATCTCATTTAAATAAGCTTATTTATTATGTTTCTAATGGAGATGCCAATGTAAGAGCATTCCATACCTTATCAGTGGCATCACTGTCTTTTGTAACCATTGCGTCTCCTAACCCTGACTTCTTCCAGTGATGCTTTGCCCTCCTGTGATGTGGTGACGATGTCTTCACATGGGTTCTTTAAAATGATCAGCTCACTTTTCACTGGAACAAAAACAGCAAGTAAGAGTGCTTGCACCCTTAATTATTGACTCTGTCAGCAAATTTCTGTGTTTAAAAAATGGCTGTGTCTTACAAAGAAATAAGTTCAACTGGCAGGTTCCCCTGACTAGAAAACTCATTACTGACCAACACCCTCCTGTGTCATCTGGGTGTGCCCATGTGTGTGTAAAGCCCTGAAAAATCCAAGGTAACTTGAAAAGCAAAACAGATCAAGGGAACACTTCAACAGCAGATCACAGGGCTTGAAGAATGCAAGGCTAAAGGCAAAGTAAGTGCTGTCTTTTTTCTTTAAAACAAACAACATAAATGAAACAGGTTAAACAGGAAAAAAAGAAATAACATTTGATATGTCTTGTCTCAGTGAGGGAAAACTGAGGCACAGAAATTAGAGGTAGGTCCAAGGTGCTGTTGAGGTCTGCTTATGTGCCCTTGTCTGGCAGAAGCTCTCTGTCACACTCAGGGGAAATCGTAACCTCTGAGGCTGCCCTTTCACCCCTGTCCCGCTGCCAGCCTGGGAAGGGACAGCTCTGCAGAGTTCCAGATGTGCTTGCCAAGCAGAGCTGGTGTTCCCTGTGGGCTGGAGAACGTGGGCAGCCCTTTCCTTCCTGTGGAGAACTGCAGCTGCTGGGTAAGAAGCAAGTCCTGGGCATCAGCATTGCCCTGAGCTGGGCATGCAGCAAAGCAGCAAATCTTGCTTGGATCTCCTCCTCCTCCTCACACAGCTCTATCACTCAGTCTTGGGGTGCTTTTTCAGGCCTTACAATTTTAGTCCAAGGCACAGAGTGGCCACTCATGTCTGTGGCAGAGAGCGATATCCCTCTGAGCTAGCCCGAAGCTGGGAAGAAGTGGTGTTGGCTTTCAGTTTATCCAGATTTGCAGAGTGAAGGAGGACTGAAATTGCAGATTTTCCAATTAGTAAAACTTCTTCAGTCTGAATTCGCTCCCTGGAAGTATCGATGTGTTCATCCTTATCTAGAGCTGTACCTGTGCTCCTGCAACCCCTGTGCTCACAGGTGTGGGGTCCTTCTTCACCTCTCAGAATGTATCTGTGAAGGTACGGCGTGGGGCAAGGATGAATAAAGACCAGATCTGGATGAATAAAGACTAGATCTGTTGGAGGCTTCCTCTGCACTACCCCTCTCCTCCTTTCCTCCCCCTCTCCAGCTGAGCTGTCAGGAAGGCAAGTCCATCTGTATTCACCTCCTGACCATCCCTCTCTTCAGCCTCTGCTTTCCAGGACATGAAAGAAGGGCTTTCCAAAACTGCTTGGCATGAAGTGATGAAGACGCAGTGAGAAGCAGTCAAACACTTTGTGTATATTAATATATATTTGCTTTCATTCTTGCCTAACTGGTGCGTGTAGTACGTGCTTTTGTCATGCCCCTAAGGCAAAGAACAAAGGGATGGGGCTGACAGAATTTTTCTGTGTTCTTCCCAGGATAAAGTTTGTTTTTCCCTGCTTGACCTTCAACTCTCTGAAGACCTGAGTTTAACTGCTTTGATTTACTTCCATAATAAAGTGATCGATTAATGTTAAAGGCAGGCTTTATGAGGCCTGTCCTTAAATGGTCTCAGAGCCTGCCATAGCGAGGATGTTATACTGCCATGCTCTGAAAAAGGTCACATGAAGGGAATCAAAGACAAGATAAATGATGGTTTACACATCAGAAAAGCTCTCCGTAGCACAGACAGGGAATGTGGAACATAATGTCTCTCTGGGCTCGGTGCAGATGGTATATAGTAAATATAGTCTGAACTGCCTCCCCAGGATTTATTATTGTTCCGTTGTAGTTGTTTTGGGGCTGTGCTTTTAGACAAAGCTGTGCTCTGGAAGTGTGTAGCAACACATGGGCAGCCCTGGCTAAAACTGAGCAAATGAAGAGGTCTGATCAACTCATGTCGACATGCTGGTTTAGAGGAGCTGGTTTCCAGAAGTTAAGGACTCGATTTCTTATGATTTTCTGTGCTCAGCTAAAATTCATAGTTCATTTCTTTTTTCCTAGCTAGACTTCACTGCAGGCATTTTTCCTTAAAAGGAACAGGCAAAATGAGAAAGCAAAATAAAGATCAATCCAAAACTCAAACCTCTGGATGTCCTAAAGCAGAATTTATATGGAATCACATGGAACAGCAAAGTGTTCTGTTTTCGCTTCATATTTTTATGAGAAATTGTTTATTCTTGTTCCATTTGTGCCTCCACTGGACTAATTTCCTTTGACAGGCAGAGATATTCCTTATTTGAGGAATGCAAAGGGCAAAACTTTGTTGAAGAACAGATATAAAAAGGAACCTGCGCTTTATCTGTGGTCTTAAACATGAATAAGACTGGTCAGGTAATTGTATAAAAATCCAGTTTCTGAGGGATAGCACAATTTTAGATCACACCTCAGGCCACACACTCACACATTCAACACCTCTCTGACTGGGAAAGGTTGTCAGGTGTTGGATAAAATTTCAGAACTGCCCTGTGTCTGCTCTCTTAGTTTGTAGAAACAAAACAATGAATTCAATGCCAGTTTATGGTTGCTATTGAAATCAGTGAAAATTACGGAAATCCTGCCCAGTTTCAAGACCAGGGTCATATTACCTGTCAAATCAGGCCATGAACAGCTGATACACATAACTCAGGACTGAGTGGTGTTATGAAAATTGCTCTTCAAGGACGCAATGACTGCTTCTGGTGCTGAAGGATGTGACACTGAGGCACCAAGGTGCTACAGAGGCCATGCCCCCAGTGCCCTCAGCCTAGAAGAACATAGTGCCAAGGCACACAGTATTGCCACCTTTGGAAAGTAATTCCCCAAATGACCACTTTAGGCTGCTGTGATTGTGCAAAGCTGTGATAAAACTTGTCATGGTAGAAGGAAGTCAATTGAGTAAGAAGCTTATTATTAAGGGCTTATAACTAAGAAGACTTTTCACGTGATTCAGTAATGTGGTAAGACCAGGTCTGGCCAAAGCATTTGTATTCCCAGTTGTGTGGTATCCTTGGGAGGGGAGAAATGAAAGGGAGATATCTAAGGGGAAGGGCTCATTTCCAAATATACAGAGTGAAACAGTCTATGCAAAAGTGCAGATCAAGGCAGAACACTCTGAAAAATATTTGGCAAAAAAGCATATAATGGGTTTTTCAGATTTCTAATGTTTCCTTTTTAAAATGTTTTATTTAGAGTACAATCAGAGTTTAAAGTAAAAAATGAGCTCCCTTAACAGCATTGTAATAATATATAAATATTTCCACTTATAAATACGAAAATTATTATTAAAAAAACAGAATTGTGGAAGGAACTGATGAAAAACATCCCATCACCTAATAAATCCATCATTTGCCAGTACAGGGCTAGTGCATGCATTCTACAAGCGCTTCCACGCAGTCAAGGTTTAAAGCTGACTTTAAATTTCCTTCTTAAATCTAAGGTTTTTCTCTGCTGCCATCTCAGCCTTTCAGTGTTCCAACAGCTTAATATTCTGCTTGGCCCATGGGGAGAGAGGAGTGCATTAAGGATCCAGATACAAAGCACATTTCTCCCTGCATTCTGTGTAACCTGACTAGACACTCCAGTTGGCAGACACCAGATGGTTGATTGGAGTCTCTAGTCAGTCTCTGCGATTGCCGAAGCCTTAAGGACAAAACAGCACTGGGGAGATGGATTTGATATGATCATGAATCACTTCTGGGAGACCACAGCAGATAACTTAAGATAAGAGTCATGCAGGTCACCTTCTTCAAGCTCCTTCTGGTACCAAGTGCAAACAGAGACAGGGGAAGATTGATATTGGAGAGGGAACGATGATGGATGTCGTTAGCAGGGCAGTAAGGTGTTTGGGATTTACTGAATATCTTCCCACAGTGTTTTGAGAGCACTTACAAGCAGAAAGGGATGGGCTTTTCAGAGTCAAAAAAAGGCAAATCTTGTTGAGGTGAAAAAGAAGGAAAATGAATAGTTCTGCTTCATCTAAATGATACTGCAAGTGTTTCTAACAAAGTATCAGATGGGTATTCAGGAATACAGAATGAGCGATATGAAAATGTCCCCATTAAAACTAGGTGGTTATTATTAAAAACTCTTAAGCAGCTATTCAGATTATAAAATGAATTTCCTGCAGCTGTACTCACATCACTTTTTCCACTTTTCAGAAATCCTTTCGTAACTGATTTGTTTTTCTGCACTCTGAAGTTTTCATGAAGAGGCGCAAGCGTCAGGCTTGCATGTTCTAGAGCCTCGTGCATTTCTACTCAGAAGCATGCTATTTAGGCGAGAAAATTTTTACAAACAGAAGGAAAAGGTTTTCAAAACCCTCAGCTAGAAGTTAAAGCAGATCTCAGGGGTTATTAAACCACCTAGAAAAGACTCTACACCTTCTGTGTCCAGTACTTGCGCACAATTTTTTGGTCATTTGAACAAAAGGAAAATTGCATTTATATTACAAATGCCGCCAAGAAATCCATAGTAACAAATTTTGCTTAGGATGCCTCAGATTTGGAGACTTGGTTTTTAAATATCAAAGAATCATTGGGTTTTTTTAAAGAACTACTTGCTAGACCCAAACCTGCTCTGTTTTATTCAACAGAGTCTGTTACAGAAATACCTTTATCAAATTAAATTTTCTAGAAGAGCTGAAGAAATTTTCAAAAATGTCCATGGTCCATTGAAAGAGCATCAAGAAAACAGGTTGTACTGGGAGGTTAGAACCCCTAAATAAACCCCTTTATAAACAAAAGATTAACATACAACCTTTCCATTACTACTTGGGACTTCTATATTTCAAAAGTTTCATAACCCTTTGTGAAAATACTGCACCACTAAAATATACTACATATAAAATAGAAGATAAAATATAAGAGAAATATAAGATAAAATACATTCACACTCTACTGGAACACTTCAAGTGTTTTTGAATAAGTTCTGCCCACCATGTCCAGTTTTCCAAATGCTGAGAATGGTCTGGACTATCTGAGAGAACCACCTAAAACTCCTTCTTATTAACACCCTTAAAAATAATTTTCAAGCCAAGCCGATTGTGAATCAGGCACAGCCAGTTCTGCCTTCAGATGTCGCAAGCCACGGGTTTTTATCTGAGATGTGTGTTGGAAAGATCTCCCAAGAGAAGGTTGGGTTAATGTTTTGTGGAACAACATGGTCACTTCCTGGCATTTAGTTGTTAAATGTGTACCACTTGTTTGCCATTCACAGTTTGACTGATTCTGTTTAAAAGGCTATGAAGGAAAGCTCCTCTCATGCCTTCCAGCCCTTGTGATGCTTATTGGGAACGTTGAGGGGGTGCAGCAAGAAGGGGAATATTCTGACAATGAGAAAATCTTCCTTAAGCCACATGCAATTTATTGGTGTAATTGACTCAAGTACAGCCATGACTCACTCTCTAAAAATTGCTTGAATTTGTTTACTTTCCCTCACACAGTGCTGAGTGGTTGGACCCATTCTTAAGTTTCAGTCATCTCTTGTTTTACTTGTGCCAGTGGTAGTTTAGTGACTGCAGAATAGAAAGGAGGAGGATCTCTTTAATTACTTTTCTGTACCTCACTGTCTTGGGTTCTATCCATGTAGAGTTGAACATGTTTCATGTAAAGTGTGCAAATATGTGTCTTTTTGCAGCTATTCTTTGACATTTTCAAAGATAGTTCCCTCTTCCCATATCTATCTTGACAGTCAATCAAGCACAGAAGAGCAAGGAGGAAAAGAGGATCAGGGAATGAAGATGTGAAGACAGAGAGGGAATCCAAGAAAAAATAAAGAAATGCAAAGAAAAATGTTTGGAAGGATGGAATAGGAAAACTTTTTGAGATAAATTCATAAACTATCATTTAGTTAAAAGAAAAATAAGAAATACAGGTGTTTTTCCCATCATCATCTATCTCCAGTTCTCTTTGTTCATTGCTACCTCTCTAACATGCAGATTTTCCTGGGTTTCGGCCCCTAGGCCAAAAACATGATGGCTTCACTTGCCTTTATCACAATGCATATTAATTTGTGGAAGGAGTTCAACGTGCACATTCACTACACAAAACGTGGCTGAAATGCGCTGCAGGGTGACAATTCCTATGAAGCACAAGAACCCTTCAGGAATTCTCTGCTGATCTTTCCCTCCACTCCCCCATGGAGACTTTGCCATGGTTACTTGCTGCTTGCAGGTGTCACCAGGCTCCCTTGCTTTTCAGTCTCACTGAAGTCAGGGAGATCTGAATCCAAGAGCAGAAGTTGGCCTTTACGATTCACTTCCATGTAGCATATGTTACTATACTGTATACCAAGAAATGTAACAGAGAAGAGCTGTGGTATTTACAGTATGCTAAAATTTAACTGTTGCTGTAGCCTTCTGAAGCCTGTGGGCCACATTCCAAAGGCTTTGCCCATGTGTGACCTCATCTCGTGTGAGGCAGGACTTCAATTGATGAGGGACAAATGACCAATATGAATAAGGATTCTGGATCTGGCTCCGTGCCCATCAGTCCAGCGGTGACTGATCCCCTCACTGAGTGGGGCAGGAGAGGTAGCATTGACCAGAGTGAGGGACGCTGATCTAAATTTTTTAAGAGACATGCAGCAAGTGGCAATGGGTTTTCTTTCCAAGACAGAGGGATGGAGCTGAAGCTATTATGGTAGGTATGGAAGGCTGGGTCTGTGGCACTATAAAAGTTACTGCCCATAGAATCAGTAACATAGGGAACAACCTATGGTACACTTGTTGAATTTTAAAGAACTGTAGTATGCTGTTTGGTAAAATATCCCCATCATCCCTCAGCCTGATTATTCCTCCTTTTATGGGACTAGCGGTCCCAAAAGAGTGAGGTAATCTTCATCCCACAGAAGAGATGTGAAAGTCTGTTCATAGTGTGGTTGTGTGTTGGTGTCTGTGTTTCCAGGTGGGTGCCACTGCCCGCATGACCCTGTCCGTACATCCCTCTGACTGCAATGAAATTTTGCAGCAGCAGGATTAGAGCAGATTGCTGGCATTATGGCAGCAGGGATATTGTTAGGAGCAACTTGGCAATGCTCATAGGTTTTCTGACACTGGTTCTTTGCTCAAGGGCAAGGATGGCAGAGGGGATTCTGGACACAAACCAGAGAGAGAAATAATGTCAGAAGGGTTCAGAAGATGAAAGCAATGACAGTAAATAAGTCTGAAATTATTTTAGGTTTACATACTTTAAGTCCTCAGTGACTGAAAACACAGCCAAGAATTGCTTCAGCAATATTCCTTCATAAATCTGCATAATAATCTCTCAGAGGGGCTTTGCTGAAATTACAAGTATTCATTTACTAAATTGGGTTCAGTGTCTGTATCATACGCTGTATGAATATTCAGTGCCATGAATTCATCCAAACTATATTGAAGTTAGTGTGTCCACAAAGTCTCTCTCAAATGATAACCCAGACAGTAAGAATGGGCAGAAAGGGCTTTCCTTGGAATAAACAAGAACCAGCTACCACTATAATCCAGTCAAGAAATATTTAGAAGCTATGTTCCTGAGAATGGCAGAAATACATGTCTGTAATTTTTTTCATGTGAAATTTCTGATCTTTATAGCTCTAAATTCAGCAACAAATGTTTTCATGCAGGAATTGTTTCATGAAAGAGAACATAAACAAAATGTAATGGATTTATGGGAGGTTTATCAAATAATGCAATAAGAACTGCCAGCCAGATGGAAGAAAACTCTTTGATTGGGAGGCTAGTAAAAATACTGAATATAAGGTACAGTAACCTTCATACAAAGAAGTGACTGGTCTTAGAGGACTGAGAAAACTTCCCAGAGACTCAAAGATTGGACTGTGAGATGCAGTAAGTAGTATACTCTGGTAATTTCCCAGTGTTTTGTACATAAAGAATTAAACACATGAAAAAACCCATCCCTTTTAAAGAAAATCTGGGGTAGTCAGTGTCTACAGACATGCAATGGATTGAATAGAGGTTATCAATATTCTGAACATTTGGCTGTGATCTTCATGTTCACTCTTGCTCTGGTCCTGCCAGGCAAACCCGAGCCAGCAGTTCTTTCCCCCCAAGGCTGCTGGTTTGAACTTAAGATGTTGCAGCAATTCCACAAAAAAAAAAAAAAAAAAAAAAAAAAAAAAAAAAAAAAAAAAAAAAAAAAGAGTAACTCACAACTCAGAGATTTCAGAATCTGTCTGCGGCAAATTGAGAGAGACCCAAGAAGTCACTCATGCTACTTAGGAGAAGGTGGTGCACTTCAAAGGCAAATGTTCAGTGGGTGGTTTCTGTGGACCAAATGGCAGCAAGTGAAATGCAGAGCAGAATGATAACTATGGGAAACTGCTCCAGAGGATGCTTTTGTGACTTCTTATGTCAAATGGCATAGAAGTTGCAGCTTATTTCCACAGAAGGCATCACTATGTGAGGTATTATTTTTGCCAGTGGTCGTTGCAGACAGTGACATGATGAGGGGGGACTGTTTTTCTTGGTTCATTTCTCTGTTAATTCTTTTTCCTGCTTTTGTTAAATCCCCCATCTTACATGAGGTTTTTTTGGTCCTAATTTGTGTTTTTTCCAGTACCTAAATTCGATGGTCAGTTTACAAACTTCCAGCACTTCTAGGAATTGTGCTTATGTTCTTCTAATGGGCTGAGAAAGTTGGGGATGTTCAGACTGGAGAAGAGAAGGCTCTGGAGAACACCTTCCAGCACCTAAAGGGGGCTTCTAGAGAGCTGGACAGGGCCCTTTAACAAGGGTATGTAGTGATAGGGAGAGGGGGAATGGTTTCACACTGAAAGAGGACAAGTTTAGATCAGATATTATGAAGAAAATCTTTACTGTGAGGGTGGTGAGATATTGGAATAGTTTGCTCAGGGAGGCTGTGAATGAGTGGCAGGGGTGGGCTGTAAATACCCTCATCCCTGGAGGTATTCAAGATCAGGCTAGATGGGTCTTTGAGCAGCCTGGTCTAGTGAAAATTGTGCCTGTCTGTGGCAGGGGGGATGGAATGAGATCATTTTTAAGGTCTCTTCCAACCCAAGCCATTCTATGGCTCTGTGATTCCTTGTAAGGTAAATGATGTGATTTATACTCAGACTGTGCCTCTTGACATTTCTACTGGTTATTCTTAGCTCTCATTCATGATATGATCTGTTTCCTCCATTTGGTCCAATATTGAGGCCAAATGGAGAGGTGTTTAGAGGGATTTTGCACTTCATTATTACAGGGCATTTAATCTTTATATCACTTGTTCTGTGGGTGAATGAAGAATTTCAGATGCCAGTCCTGCACCTTTTCTGGCAATAAAATAATTTATATAAAATCAAGGTATATGCATAGTGTGTTCACTCTTGTGTATTTCCTTATCTTCTTTTATCCCAGCAGAAGGGAGAAATACCACAACAAGGACTGAAAGATTTGAGTTGATAAAAAATGAGGAATTTGGTGCAAACTAAAAAGAAAAATGCACAGGATAGCATGAAAGTCACATATAATCCTAAGTGAATTTGTGAAGTAAAGAAGGAAATTAATTTCCGAGGGGCTGAGGGAGAGTTTCAGGAATGAGTGGCAAAAGGATCTGGAAAGATCCTCTGATCAGAATCAGCCCAAGGTTGTGATTTGGTACTCCTTATTGGTGATAACAGGACACAGAGCTTGGTGCATTTGCTCTTCTGTTATTCCTAGGTGAAATGGCAAATTCTGAGCTTGAAGTCTGATATGTAATGCTAGAGCTCATTACCTGGACACTTTCTCAAACTCCTGCCAGATTAAACAAAAAATAACAAACCCAAAAACCAACTCCCTGTCAAACAAATAATGATAATAATTTTACATGCAATCAGTAGGACAATGAGCTGACAGGCAGTCTGATTTTTTCCTGTACTTAAGAACAGTCATAGTTTCTGCCTCCTAGGGAGGATGAAATTGAGCCACTACCACCAAAGTTTCAGAGATTAAGTAGTCACAAGAGAGAAATGTTCATTACGAAATAAAATGTACATGGATGATTTTGAGAAAAATCATCCCTTCAGTTTTCTGAAGATCTGATTTTCAGATCTCTAAGTGATGTCACTGGCATTGTGCTCATGTGTCATCACACAAGGTCAGGAAAGTCCTTTGAATTCAAGTTATCTGTAAAGCTGCTGAACAGCTGCTTCCAGAACCTGTTTCAAAGAGGGACAAATCTATGAGTCCAGAGCTTCCTCACCATATCCTGGATCACCTAGATTTACATCGAGCCCTCTCTCTTTCTTCTCCCTCTCCCCCTTTATTTTTTATTTCTTTGGTAAAGACAGGCAGCTACTTTAAAAAGCTGCAAAGGAAACTGATGATCATTGTAGGATTTTAGGCTTTTGGATTGTTTTGCCTGAACACCCTCCACCTAAGGCTGGATCACTTTCTCAGTGCCAGATTAACAATCAGAAAATTTTGGTCAACTGCCTCCCTTTGCATTGGTTGTTCTCCATTTATGTATAAATTCATGGTCCTTTGTCAAAGGCAGCTTATTCCATAAAATCACAAGGTGCAAAAGAGGCAGAAAGCATAATAATTATTTGGAGTCTACACTGTGACACTACTCTGTTGCTTAGTGAGGGCATTGATTATGCTCAAGAGAAGTTTGAGGAACAGCTTTCTTTAGTCTCAAATTTGCGACAGTTCCCCTTTGAGTTGGCAGTACATTAATGGAAATGGAAACTTGCCTCATTCTAAATGTCAGAATAATAGAGCACCAAAAACAATTCAGTCATGTCTTTCAAACCACGCACATATGGTTCAGCACCAAATGTCACTATTCTTCCCCACTTCCTCTCCATTTGTCACTATCTCTGTTGATTATCATTGTTTGGGTTAAAACTTTCCTGAAGGCTCAGTGCAAAACTCACCTTAACAGCAGCAGATTCCCGGCATATTCTATACTTGGTATATGTCCAATATAGTCTTCCCAAATGCAATGGATTCCTCCTGTTAAAATGCTGATTTATGGCTTTAAAGGGTGACTTAGGCTGGCCTTGTTTCACCTGCTGTGATACTGTTTGAATGCTGGTTGTCTTCCAGACTTTTCCACAGACATATTTCCTGCCCCAAAGGATTTCAGCCCCGTGGCAGACATAAAGCAGCAGCTATGACAGGCAAAAGGTGTGGGAAAATGAAAGGGTGGACAAAGCAGAGTTACAAACACAGCATGCAAAGCTGGGTCTTAAGGGATTGGTAAATCTTAAAAAAATCAAATATTCCAGAGTTGCAAAATGTCCCAAATATGCAGCCTGTGACCACATTATTGCATGTTATTTTCGCTTTTTCTTCCCAGAGGATGTTGGCCTCATTCAATGAACAGAATGGGTGACATTCACTTAATGATTTTTCTGTGTCAGAGTGCTGTAACTTGTAAAAATAAATGCCTCAATGAGGCTGATTTTAGTTGGAGAAAGTGGGGGGGAGAAATGCATTTTTTGTTTTATGGCCTCTTTTTGAGCAACAAATAAACTAAGTAAATTCAACTGGAAACGCATATCTGGCTTCGGAAATTTCTAAATGATTGATGCTGAGAAAATGGAACTGTTCAGTAGTAATTGCCATTCTTCTCCCCCAAATGTCAACCACTATGGCTTTTCTGTGGGATGGGAGATACCACTGTAGATTATTTCAGTAATCCTTGTATTTTCTTAGTTACTTGTACTTCCCTGTTGCAGGACAAACATTCAGAAATGACTGCTAATATTAACAGCTATGATTAAGTGTGATAAACTTTATTAACCTGTGCTACAAGCCTAAGCTCAAAATTGGTCTTTTTTGAGTATCAAGCACTTTGCTCTGAACTTGTATTGGGATATTTCATTGTTGTTTTCACTTTAAGTGAGCTCTTCTCCTCTTGATCCAAAGCACAGCCTGATGAATGTGGATTTGTTATATTTTAAAAATGCATGAGAACTCGATTTCCCAAAAAACATTTAAAATGATTAGTCACTTTAGTAAGATGAAGTATTTTAATTTATTTCTTTGTGTCAAAAACCAACAGAACTGTAAATAAAATTGAGAATGCAGAATTTAGTTTTTGATAGACAACCTATCTTTTGCAATTGAAGACACTCTTTTTACAGCAAAGTCTTTTACATGACTTTAAGACATCCAAAGAACCCATGTATTCCTTTAGAAACAAGAAAATCTGTAGTAGAAATGAAAAAAAAAGTTTAAATGTGTGTTAGGTTCCTTAAAATTCATTTGAAAGTCTATTTTGTTGCAGTGAGAATGACTGTCAAACTACAGCACAGACGTTCAGAAAGCTTTTAAACAAAACATCTTCCACTTCTCCAGGAAATGAGTATCAGCCGTACTTCAGAAATTATTTAGCAAAGATGTTTATGGCCAGTGTATATCAGCACTTATTGCTGTGTAAATTAAAATAACTAACCAATTAATGCAGAAGTAATTTTATTACCAAATGGATAGAGGAGGTATGAAATGCCCTAATTAAAAGCCTTGTCTGCTCTGCTTTACACTAATGATTCTCTAAGAACCAGTGTTATTTGTGAATTAGCTTAATCACAAAGGAATTAAAAAGAACAAAATTATTTGTATGAAACTAGTATTTTAAATTCATGGAGGCTAGACAGAAAAAGTGCCTGAAGTCCTTTCTATATCTGATCAACTGGCTTATCTAATCCATTTTACTGTGGATAGCTGGCCTGACATGACTTCAAATTAGTTTAATAGGGATTAAAGTGGCATGAAGTGTATAAATCTATGAATTTGCAAGTACAAATATGTTTGGGAATTCATTTATCTTTAGGGGCAGGAGGAGTGGAGAATGTTCAAAGTAAAATCTGGACATATTTGTAAACACAGATAATTTCATGGGAAATTTGGAAAACATCAGTAAACCATGCAATTCAGGCAGCAAATCCTGACAACTTTACTAAGTTTCTCTACACAAAATCAATGGCTAAAGTCAAACAAGAAATTCTCCAAGATCTGGTACTATGAGAATTGATGTGGAAGTTCTTAGGTAAACCTACAAGTCCTCTTGATTACTGCCCAAATAAAGCAGACCTCTGGCATTCAGCTTTCTGAGCTGGCATGATCAGCACATAATGTCTTTGGAGCTATTTCTGCCAAGAAAGGGATCAGAGACAGCCAAATTATGATATCACACCAATAAAACCTCATCGTAGTGACATACATAAAACACTCCGTAAATTGCTTTTTGTAACTTTTAATTTATTAAGAGCTTTTGAACTATGTTTTCATTCTGTGACATGTTTTCATTTACCTCTCATATCCTTCATTAATTTATTTCCTGTTTGAGAAATAATACCAAATTTTTGGCAGTTTGAAACTGCTGAAAAAATATATCGTATCCTACATGATGTAGCTTGCCAGGGAATCAGGAGTGTGTGGTATTTTGAAATGCTAGGGTGAATTACAGTGAATTATTTGACTACTCAATTTGCCTAGAATCAAACTTGAGTTATGAGAGCTGCCTATCATGTTGCTGTCTGCTCGTCCTCAACACCAAATTCAGAAAAGTTTCTGATATGCCAGCTGATATAATGGGGGACTTGGAGAATTTGGAGGTTCTGAATCCAAGCCCTGGACGATGGTGTGTGGAGCTATTTGTGGAGTGGCTTTCTGTGTTGAATGAAACAGACCAGGCACAGTTTTCCCTGGTAGTTCTGGGAATTCTGGGGACGTAACATGGGCAGACCGAGCTCAAGGGTACAAACCCCGGTATCCTGCTCCCTTCCCAGCCACTGCCTTTCTCTGCCATAAGTTCATAAAGGTGACTCAGCCATTCCGGGAATGGGACCAAAGGCATAAATGGACGGACTAAAGGATTAAAATAACTCAATACCACATCATGTAGTGCTGACTGCTCAGGTATCCAGCCATAAATCCATTCAAGAAGCATTTATGCCTCTCCGACAGCCTGCTCTGCAAATTTTTCCAGCTATGCCTGCACGAGCAACTGTTCAGCCATGAGATGCAAAGTTCTGAAGAAAGCCTTAAACTCTCTCCCAAAAGCTCTTCTTCACTCTCAAAACATTCTTGCCTAAACTGTGACTGGCTTTATGGTCCATTAGCTAAAAGGCAACTGTTTCAAAGCCTTAGGTCTGTAACTTTGAAGACAAAAGCAGTTAGATCTCATTACAAGTGGAGTTTGCAACTATTGAAAATATGTAGCACACATGGAACCCTACAGATATTAGACCCTTTCACTTTGCTAATACCAATCTCTTTGTGTTGCCTGTGATCTAAGTCAGGCAGTTTCTTTGACTATTTTCAAGAAACTGGAATAACAAAGAAATGTGGTTAAAAAGTAAGGAAATCAAGCACAAAGCTGAAGTTTCCTTTTCTTTCCAGTCTGCTGTATAGAACACCAGTCAAGAAGGGAGTTACAATACCTTTGAAGATGACCTTTCAAGGCCAGGCCATTCAGGTGATATTAATATTTTTTGCCAGCTCCTGAGTTAAAGCCCACGGGAGGGGAAGGGAGTGTTTGAATAGAGGGACACTGAATCCAAAGCAGCTTTTGGAATGGGTTGATGGGAAGGGCTTAAACGCACTTGGGAAAGATTTCCCACAGTTCATGTGTCAGACAGGGAGGAAAGATCTTATGAAAGCAACAGGGGCCAAAGGTTTTGTGATGAAAACTGGGGCAGAGAAGAAAAAGCTTATTTTTGTTTCCTTCTGAGATATGACTGGATTTTGACATGAAAAAATATCGGCTTCCTGCTGTGTAGGAAGCTCATACTGTGAGATCAAAGAATAGTGAGTGTCTAGCTGCTAGCTCACGCAGATTTTAAAAGCTGGGTATTTGGAATTAAGAAAGTCAAACCCTGAGGCAAGCAAGAAATGAATGAACACTCAACACTCAGTGTTACTCTTGCTAAGAAAGAAAGCTGGAGACTGATTTCCCTACACTCAAGGGTGACCTTGGAACACCCCGGGGCTTGCACTTTTGCCATGGTGGGATCCATCCCGGGATGTGCTGAATGCTAGCTGAAACCCAGCTGTGGTAGGAGTCACTAGAGGGTACTGTAATACATGGTATTATCTCTTTTGCATGAGTGACATTCATTCTTCCTGTCAAATTTGGTTTAATCAAATTTGGTCAAATCTTGTTTAATTTGGTGGGGAGAGGCTGATTTAAATATATATAATTCTATTATTTAATCTTTCTTCAACTGTCTTGCAGGACTCGTTTGCCTGGGTATCAGTCTGTCTGTCTTCTATTCACCAACATCTTCCCTGGAGGACCCGTGCAGTCCTGGGAAATGAAACTGGAAGAAAACATGTGTTTTTCCTAACACTAATTTCAACTCTAAATACAAACCAGCTCTCTGCACAGCATAAGCTGCTCCCAAAAAGCACAGTTGATCTCATGCAGGTTAGCAGTGCTGTATTGTGAGTTCAGAGAGGTGATCAATAGTGTAGTTGCATACTCAAAAAACAACCCCACGGGATTTTGGGTACTTCTCTAGAAACAGTTTGAAGACATTTGATGCTGAGAACCTTGTCATGCTGAGATGCAGAGCAGGCATTTTGCACAGTGCTATATGAAGCCTTTCAGAGTTGAGGCTGAACCTTGAGTGGATGCTTTACCTTGTGGCCTGCTCATCCCTGAGTCCATGTGGACACTGGCAGGTGTTCTGGGAAAGGGCATGAAGAAAAGGTAATTCACTCCTCCTCTCTTTCCTCTTCTTTTACACTTCCAGTAAAGAGGAGATTTACAGACACCTCCTGGGAGACTTTTATTGCTAGTGGTTAGTTGTACTCCATAATTTTTTTTTTTTTTTCTGAGTGCCTTTCATATATCTATAGATCTATATATGTGTATTTCACCACCTTTAAATCTGCATTTTGTGAATTCATTATAATTCTGTTGTCAGAATAAATTATAAAATGTGGTAATATTTCTGTCTAGGAGGTTAGATATTTTCTTTCAGATAATTTGGACAACAAATTAATATTTGTGCTCAGTTTAGAACATTGTTAACTCAGTGTAGATCATTTGAACTGCTCTAAGATCCAGCAGATATGCCACAGTTGTACACACATGATCCTGGAAGCCTCGACCTGGAGCTCTTATTCTCCCATTCTTTCATTTTCCTGTATGCTGTTTGATATTTTATCTCATCTAGGTATTCATTTATCATTTCATAACTTTCTATTTTGCATCCCTTTTTGGCTGGCAAATTGTTATCAGAACTATTTTTGTTTTCTGCAGATAATTGTAATTTTTTATTTGGTCTCTGACCACTTGCTAGTCATGATAGAGTTGCTTTGATTATTCATTACTTGCTCTTTGTTATTGATCACCAACGCCATAATGCTTTCTCTTGATTTAGGACAAGTAAAACAGACACTTAAGTTTCATATTTCTGATTTTATCTTATTTAAATACATTTTCAGTATCATGTTTTATGTGCAAGATAACTTCCAGAATACTCAGAGCTTTCAAAATATTTCCAAATACTCTGTCAAATTACTCATATGCTCTTGTAGTCACAAGATTAGGCTCTGAGTTTTTCTTGTTGAGAATGACTCCTAATCTCAGTTGTCAGTTTTTATTTTACTTGAAACACTTGAAAACATTTCAACATTCAACTCACTTCAGTGAATTAAATGCAAACAATATTAATTGCAGCAAGCAACAAACTATTACTAAGCACAAAAAATAGTGAAAGAAAAATTATGCGTGCTATACTAAAATAATTGAAAGTAAACTTTCAGAGCAGTTCCTAGAAATGGCTGTCTGTTTTTGAACTCTTCTAAGCACTTTGTCCTGGTGGAAGATGGGATTTTACTTTTAGTCCACAGAGAGGACCCAGTTTTATCATGCAGAACAGGAGTGGGAGGAGGCAGAAGTCTTTTCACATGAGTAGGAAACAGGGCACTCTGAAAGGTGTAGCTCTGCTTTGAAAAGGCAATAGCCAGGATGGCAAGTTCTCCCCCAGTTTTGCTGCATTCACAGCTACATCTGAAGACCTTGGCTACAAAAAGAGTTTTACTGATCTTTAAACTTACTAACCCTGATGAGTAATACAGACCAAGAGGCTGAGCATGGGAGGCTAATTCCTCCTAGGACAATCTGTCTCTCAGGCACCTTGGTACCAGCAATCACGTATGGGAAAGAGTAAAGCCATTTTGGCTTTCATATTTTAAATTCAGTTTGCCAAGCTGAGAGTTGAAAGCAAATTTTCTCTTTTCCTCTTTTCATTTAACTTGTAAAACAATCAGATTTTCTATACAGCTCCACAAACTGCACTCCCATGTACAAACTGTATGAGCCCCTCACTGTTCCCCAGTGCAACCCTGTTTTACTCCTCCATTTAGAAGCTTGCCCTGCTTCAGGGTAAATGTAGATGCTGAAAAGTGTCATGGGTGAGTCAACACTTTGGGCACAACACAGCTTTCAAATAAAGCCTTCTGAAAAGCAGAAACAGAAGTATTACTCATCTGCTTTTTTTCTTGCTGCCAAACTTGTTTCTCCTTGAAGACCACACTATTTATTTTTTTTTCCCCCTCATTTGCAACCCTATTAGAAAAAGGCATGGAAGTAAGCCACCACGTAGGGACAAATACATTGTGTAAGTGAAAATGCTGCACTGTTTGTGTGTGTGTCTATCTATAGCTGTGTGTAAACAATAACAACACACTGAGCTAAGCTAATGGTCTCCTCCTGGAGGGATTTTGTGATAGCCTGGAACTGGAAGATGTAGGACTCTCCATACTTTCAGTATAGAGAGTTCACTGCTCTTGCTCAACAAAGTGGCTCATTACTACTTCATATGACTCCTTCTCCTTGCAGTTTAAGGCATCTGGTGGTTGCCCTAAATTGTGTTATAGGGCCATGGATCACCTCTGAGCTTTGCTGTGGAGCCTTCACCAGTGCCAAGGCAGCATCACCATCCTGAGTCATAGTCACTCTTTCTTCCATGCTCCTGGGGAGCAGAGGGCTCACAGTGGGAATGTTGTACTCATACACAATGACTGAAAAAAAAATAAATCTTTAAAACGGTAAGATTTGAAATTGAGATGCTTTGCTGCCCTTTTCCCTTAGGAGCCAGGAGTTGAGGGGGTGGGATTGTACTTGGAACCATCCTTCCAAATCTTAGACTTCCATATGGGCAATGGTGCTGCTCACTGTGGCATTGGCTACAGCCCTAGCTCAAAGAGGCTTCCTTGGATCATCTGCAACCAAACTGTTATGTGGCACTGCTTTCTCTTCTTGGTCGTTGCTTCTTCATTATTGCTGAACCATTAATATTTAGCCTATTATATTTGTTACCTGAAAACTTTGAGAAGTTTGGCCAATAGTTTAATAGCCTTTGTGTCCCTTACTATTAACAGTATTAACAGTGCCTGGGGATTTTATGAGCAGATTGGCCATGTATGTCTTCAGGAGGCAAGCCACAAGGAAGTATGACTAACCTACATGTCAGCTGCTTCTTCTCTTTGTAAGGCTTTTTTTCTTTTTTTTCCTTAACAAATGAACACAATTTCTTGCAGAAGAAGCAGATAGGCAGGATATTTAAATGGCACAGAAAAATGCTAATGATGATGATATAATTTGAAAGTATATAGGGATGATCAGTTTTGACCACCAGATTGCTGTCAAGCAAATTGCCTTTCATGGGCAGTAAAAATAGCTAATGTTATCAGAATTTTGGACTGAAGAAACCAGAATTATCATTTGTAACATGAAACAAAATCCCTGCAGAGTTGAGTAAACAACTCTTTTAGAAAGTAAAAATCACAGTAAGAACAACAGATATCCAATCCATTTGCTGAATTTAACTGGAGAAGCATATTTTTTACAAATACTTACTTAGATGTATTCCACTTACATGTGAAATTTCTTATTCCTTCTTCAGGCAATTTAAATTATTGAAATGGTTGCTTTCTTAGCTGGATATAATTGAGCTGAATATAGTTGATACAGGACATGAAGTTATTCCCCAGTCAAGCTTGGATATCTAAATTGTCCCACAGTTAAGGCAGCCACAGCAGACTCACCTTAGAGTCAATAGAGAAAAAAAGGTGATTTTTAGGTCACACATCTGATCTGCTTTAGGTAGCTGCTTTAAGATGAGATGAACAGTGCCCCAGACTCTTGTCTATACTGCCTAGATGCCATTTGACTGAGAGGGAGACAAGGGTAACTAGCTTGTCTATAGCTATGCAGATGAGTCCCTCTTCTTTTTACTCTAAATAGCATAATTAGTTGATGCTTGTTAGATGCTTTCAACCTGAAAATGCTGTGTATGGGCTTGTTCTACTCCTCCCCTGTGAAGATGCATGCAAAATATGTATGGATTTAACAATGATTTGTTTTGAGGGAACAATTAAGAAAAAACATATGGGGTGTCCAATGCTCTGGAAGAAGCTGAGTTAAAGAAGTTTTAGAAAATTTTGTATATGCAATCTCCATATATGCATCGTCAACAGCTTATTACAGTTCTTCCATACCACAAGATCTAGGCTTTCTGCCAGAGCACTCTTTGGGCATGTTTAGTATGCAGCACCTGGAAGTACTTCCGAGATCACAGATCAAGTTGTGTATCCCCATGCCACCCTCATTTTGCAGGATCAGGTTTGGATAGACACTCTACTCCCTTCCTTAGTTCTTTGTTTATTGGGGGAGGAAAATCAGCCACAGGAGATGTGGAGAAATTGTGACAGGTTGGCTGGGCAAGGATGAGACCCAGGTAATTTGGGCTGGTGCACATATCAAGCAGTTTGGACATAAATGCTATGTAGCAAATTATATTTAAGCAGTACGGTAGATCAGCTTTTGCTTTTTGCTTCCTGATCTTACAGTGCTAAGTTTAAATAATAGGAACTGAATTCAAACTGCCTCCCATTTTTCTGGCAATGATTTATGGGGAGATTTCTTCCTGAAATCATTCAGGCATCCCTTCCTTTGCTGCTTGTAGTGCAAGCACGTGACATTATGACACAGGGCATTAAATGCAATTTCAATGGTCACATTTTCCCTATGTTCTCCTGAGAGTGCATTTCACAGGTTCTGCTTCTGCCTTTCATTTTGTGACTGATAAAGGGATGGGAAATGTTCACTTATTCTCCCCTATTCAAGGCTCAGTAGCAGTAAGAAGCAAGAGTCACTAGAAGCAGCAGCAGAAGGAGAGAGACCTCCCCTGGGATCCAGCTGAATGTGAACGAAGGCATGGGAAGCCTTTACTTTAAATGGAACCGTGTTAGTCTTTGAGGCAATAAAATACCTTATGTTTCCCTTAATCACTTGTGTGTGGAATAACATATTTGGAGGGAACTGTGGCAACAGTTCTCAGCTGGCAAGGATCATCTAGTATTTAGAGAGAATCTCACTGGAGATTTTAGGGTGAGCAAAAATGCTTCCAATAGACTTGTGCTGGGACGTGATGGAATCCGGACTCACTTTGCCATTGAGATGTAGGATTCAAATCCACATCGTATTTCCTTGGCATGCCTTCATCTTCCTCCCTTTCTTTGCAGTCTTTCTGAGTTAATTGCAGTTCTGGGGCCAGTGCCTAAAACTCTCTATAAAGGCTCTGTTGTGGTCCACTGAGGTCTGGGATGCCTAAAAGATTATAACAAAAATAAGATATATTTTACTAACGTCAGCCCTGCAACTAAGTTGATGTTGCATGCAAATCTGCATGTTGATTTCAGAAGCTGTAGGAGACAGATAGCAAAATATTGTGTGCAGAAACAATTTTCCCAACTGTTCTCAAAGCCTGAGCAGGCTCATTGCACAAGAAGCAGAAGGCATCACATTATTTTCAAATTATATGGCAACTTATCGTAAAATGTTATGCACCAAATCGCTGCATACCACTAGTATTAAGCCAAGTGCTACTAAAAATAATTATGTGTGTATTCCATTCATGGCAGAACATGCAAGTAACAAACTGCACTGCCAGAATTCCTGAATGAAAAAGGTATTTCTTCTACCTGCTCTTACTCACAGGTAGCCACTATGTAACTTTATTCTGTCATTATGCGACATCTCCCTGTGTATTACTTCATATAATATGTCTTCATATAATAATCCTCTGCCTCATGCTTCCTTGCTTGCTTTATTTAGTGTTAGGGTTTTTTTCCCTGATGGAAATTCCTAGAACTGGAATATCAACATTTAAATGACATCACATGTTTAACAGAGTTTTGTTTTGCTCTCACACTACAGTCTGGTATAAAGGCAGATAAGGAAGTCCAGGGGCCTTGCTTAGGATCACAAGATCACAGAAGGTGTGAAAATAATGTGGCCATGTCCAGTGCCTACATGCTCTTACCTCACCTGCACTGCCTCTGGGACTTCTTTTTCCATGGAGGGGCATGGGGTGCCTGGCAGTGCTGCCCATGGATTCCAGACTACAGCTGCTGAACTCCCAGCACCTGGGGGGAGCACTGCATGTAGCAGCTCTGTTAAAAAACAATAAGAGCTTGAGTACTGCCTACCAGCTGCAGACCCCCAGGAGATGCCAGTGGAAGAATGAAGAAGCTGCATTTGCACACCTGGAGGCAGGGACTTTCTGTTTTGAAGGACTTCAAGGCATGGTGGTATCTGCACCTGAAGCTGAACTAAAGCATCCACAAATTGTCAGGACAGATCAATAGGATGCAAGGCTGAGCCAGAACAAATTTAAGCAGTGCTCTCTAAAGCAGCTCAGGATGGTCTTGTCAATTATATTGCAGAATCTCGGATTCCTAGGCTATCATTTCTCTAGTCACGTTTCTCATTGCTTATCAGGAATATTGGCTGTAGTACCTAGATCCCAACCTGGAAATGCTCTGCATGTTCTGAAATAACATTTTCTTCCAGTGACATCCCAGGTGATCACCAAATTTTATGGATGCCAATGGAATCAACATGCCATTGCAACTGCTTTAAAGATAAACAGCAGATACAACTCATGTGATTATTAGATTCCACTTTTTGCCTTGAAAGCAAAAATTATGAATGTAAATCACCTTTTTTCCTTGTAGGTTTTCCATGGAGGGACACATAGTTCCTCACTTCCAGCAGTACCTTGACCCCATGACAGTCTTCAGAGGAAGCTGTATCTGGGGTGAGAGGCTGGTGAGATGGAGCACTGTGAGCCCAGGGAGCACCATGAGAGGAAATCTCTTGGAATGCATTGGGAAATCAGTTGCTTATCCCAGACAGGCATTGCTGGCTGCTTTATGGAGAACTGCAATTGCTCCTGTACTGAAACCAGCTGCAATGATCTGCAGCTGTATTTTATCAGAGTCTTGCAGGGTGTGGTTCATTTGGGCTCTGTCCTTTCTTTTCCTTACTTTGTCTGGGCTACTCTTTCTTTTGGGTGCTTGAATAAATTTGAAAACCTCTTACTGCCATGGCTTGATTTGACAACAGCTTCCAGAGTACACATTCAGCCACTTCCATGTAATTTCACCTGTACTCACAGTGATGTATCCAGCACAAAACCAGTCATTATTTGGGAAAAATGATGCCCTCATAAATTAAGCAATTAGACAACCATGATATCCTGGCCCCTCATCACTGTTATATTCACAGAGATGCCTTCGTTGGTGATTTATATCTGTGCTTGTTCTTCATGCTAATTTCTCTTGATATATATAACTTTTCAAATGATGAAGTGAAGCAATCACAAATATGACCCTTTTAATTCAATGCTGGTTGTTTGAGTTTTTTTAACCACATGGAATTGTACAGATGGAGATGTGCTGTTCAAAGTAGTTATGAGAAAAAAAATCTTCTACATAATGTGCTCATGCTTTCCCTTTATCAAATGCTGACTTTACTTAAATAAACTCTTTATCTAAGCAAAAAAAATTGATTTTGTGATTCATATATTGTCAATAAAATCATTATTACTAGTGAGATCAGATGTTAATTAAGATCAAATGTACAGCTACAGCTTCAAGGCCATTAGTTGTCAACTAATGGACAATCAGAAGAGCGGGTTTTAACAAAATAATTATTGAAAAATTAGACATTAATCTGAAAATCTTGGTACTATGATTTTTTGCAATAATTATTATTATATATAATAATTATTACTATTTCTACTATGATATAGGATGTAGCAAGGAAATTGTTTATGATTAAATTGGTCAATTCATTGCTAATAATACCAAAAAATTGGGATCATGACCTACATCCTGAAGTGATGGTTAAATGCACCCACAAAATTTTATATAAAATAAACAAAAACATGTGAAAAAAATTGTTTTTCTTTACTGAACTGGTTTTATATGTGTGTTGGTCAGAGTCAGACTTGAAAGCAGTATAAGGTGGCCAGTCAGGAGCTTGGCACTTTTTGAGACTTGATCATTGTTTTCAGGATGTAATCTGAAGTAAATTAAAGAGGCTTCACTTCCAAGAAGGTCTAAGCACTGAAAAACATGAACAGCAGCTGACAGCTAAATATTGGTCTTCAGAGTTTTTTTGGAAGAATTTCTTCTGTGTATTACCAGTGGAATTCTTCTGTGTATTAGAATTGTCCCATAGAGTAAATGGCATTACATATATAAGATAATAAGAAACAGAAGTGAATTTACACTGCACTTCAGTATAGATAAAACATAGTCTGCTGAAGGATTTATATTATTTTAGGTTTGTCAAGGTTTTATATGTTTGTGTTTCTGGATATCCTGATTTCAGAACTGCTCCCATCCCACCTGCTGACCAGGTAAACTCAAACACAGGGCTGCCAAACACAGAGTTGTGGTTACAACTCACCCTGCTAGACTTCATTAGTCTTCTGTACTTTTCTAGGAAAATTTCTACTTCTGTTTTGATTTACTGCAGAAAGATCATAGAATTGTACAGATGAGAAATGACCTTTAAGATCATCAAGTCAGACCATTAATGAACAGCCCACCTGAATATTTTAAGTCTATGAATACTTAAAGAAAAAAAAATACTTAAAGAAAAATAGAAAAAATACTTTGTTTTTTCACAAAAGAAACCAATCTTCATTTTCTTTGCTGCTTTCCTTTGAGTACTCCTGTCTCACTTCAGTACAGACATTAGGACGAACTTTTTGTACTACATATGAGACAGGGCTTCTTATACTGAGAAGCCCTTAGGAAATACCTTTGAATATTGCTTAGTTTGCTTGCAGTGGAGCTTATGTCACACAGACTATCCAAAAGGAATATCTTTCAGCATCAGAGGTCATGGTTTCTGACCAAACTGGTCAGTTGTCCCCCTCATCAGGGAAAACTTGCAAAAGGATTAGGGCTCCATTGATATGAGGAAACAAATCTATGAAAAATGTCACAAAAACTTGTTTGATTTTGTTAGTAAATAGCCATAATAATAATTAGTTTAATGTATAATCCAAAGACCCTCTCACAAAATCTGAGAAATTAAAAAAAGAAGTAGAAAAAGGGTTCATTTGTAAAAGTTTGTCATTTAATCCAACACACTAGCTTTAAATGTCTTTCATGGTGTGGAAATCGTTGAGGTTTGATTTCTGTTTAGGCAGCTGGAGTTTGGTTGGATATTACAGGCTTCATCATCCTGATCATATTCTATTCCACACCGTTTCATACTGGATTTCTTTCACAGTCTGCCCAGCTTAAAGAGCAGTTAAAGGGCTTGTCAGTGCATTTCTACATTGCCTGATACACCCTCCTGTTGATATGCTCAGGCTGACCTTTGAAAGCCTTCAATCACAGCAGAAGTTGCAACAAGGAAACTATATTAATAAAAATAGCACTCTTATGCTAATTGATTCCAGACAGCACAAGAGCTCCTACTGCAAATGAGGAGAAAGGAGTGCACTGGCAAAGAGGAGGTTTAGAGCAGGAAATGACAGTAGCTAAGTTAATCCAGGAAGCACAAGGCAATCAGAAATCTGTGATTTTTTTTTACCTTCCAAATAACCCAGTCATGTATCACACAGTTGCACAATTGTCCTTTGATTTCTGTGTGGAATGGTTCTTCCTCTCATAAAGCTGAGACCTCTACAATGTCACTGTGTTGTCCCAGGGCCTTGACAAAGTCACAGTGGCAGCTGGGGATGCTCGGGGAATCCTTCCTGATTAGCTCATGTGGAGACACTCACACCCCTCACACCTGCTGTATCTATTCCTCAGTTTCCATCCCCAAGGAAGAGCCAGGAACCACCAACTCAGTTGCAGGAGAGCAAATGGAAGCATTCCCAGCCTCGTGCTATTGTGCTAGGAAATTTCTACAACGGAGGGTATCGATGATATTGTAGAAAGAGATTAGAGCAGGGCTGAGGTGCAGTAAATCTGTCCCACTATCTGTTGATCATATTTATGGTGCAGAACGAGTCTTGCAACTCTTTCAAGGGCAAGCGAGACTTGCCTAGGGGAAGCCACGTTGTTGACAAAGCAGCCAGAAAGTAATTTCAGTGCAAGGAGACACCTTGTGCAGCTGCCTGTTTTTTGCAAGTCTGAGGCCAGCCTTTATGGCTCTGGAAAGTGTGACTGAGTAGCTGACCAAGTGTTGTGATGATAATTCAGATGTTTTTTAACAAAATCTACATCAGCTGGTTTTATATCTGATGCTGGGTTTGTAATACAGGAATATGCCAGCAAATTAATTAAATGGAAGCAGTGTTTCCCAGAATACTGCAAATATAGGTTGGAAAGTTCAACCTTCAAATCAGGAGTTCTAATTTTTCCTGGGAATTTAGTTTTAAGTCATTGCAATAGAGACAGAGAATGGACCATTTTATCCAGGAAAACCACTTATTTAGATGATATTAATGGTCATAATATGCTGGGTGCTCTGTATTTTTGTGAAACTTATATCTATAAAACTCTTCACATACAAAGATGTATATTTGTATATAAAGTTTCTTCCAAAACTAATGGCATTTCATATAGTAGGTATATTACAGAAAACACCTGGAAAACTCACAAGTTAATAAAAACTGATAAACTGATTCAAAATGATGGTTTTAATTATTTTCTTTTTTTGTATTTCATTTTTGTATCATCAGTAAGGTCCAGAGCCAGCCAGATTTTTCTGCGGTGTGACATCTATGATATTTAATTTGTTTTTAATTTTCTTACATTTTTTGTTTCCCTGTATCTTCCTTTTGAGTTTGAAATTATCACTTCATTACAAAGGGAGGCTGACAACCATTTTGTTCTCTGGAGAACATCTCTTTCACAAATGGGTGAAAACATAAGATCCCACTCCAAAAAAGTTTGCTGCTGTCTATTTAACAGGTACAAATGGTCAGTTTTTAAACTGTTCCTATATTTTTTGTTCTGCAACTTAATTTTCATATAAAAATTATTTGCTGCATTTTAGAATAGGACTGAGTGATATTCAAAAAATATGAACACATTTGGCCTCAATATTTTTCTAAAGGAGAAGACATCTTTCATGTTCAGAAATCCAATGTTCAGTCTTTACATCTGTGACTGCACTCAGAGCCTATTCTTCATTTGCTTCATTAGGAATTATGTTTTTAGAAGTACCATATATCTTTATGGAAGTAAAAGGATGGGCTCCATGTTTTAGGTTGGAACTCAAACACTAAATCATGCCTGAAGGTGTCTCTGATCAATGTTTTCCCCTTGAACCATCCTGACTCCGACTGGAGATGCTATCTTGTTGCTGCTCTCCAAATGCCTCTTCCTCCTCTGTTTAGGGCATGTTTAAGTTTAGGCTAGTTTACAGCTTCAGAGAACAGGTTGAAGATGGGAGGTAAGGCTCAAGCTAATGCTTTTCTTGTGATGAAGGCAGGAGCAGCCTGAAATAGCACAACCCACTCTGTGCTGCTCTCTGCTTGGTCTTCTTGGCTTGCTCTTGTTGGCCTCATCTGAGGAACGTGACTGTGGTACAGTAATTGCAGCTGCCTCTTGTGATGAAGAGGAGCCCTCAGATAATGCCTTCCATGCTACAAAAACATGGGGTCAGCTTTTAAAGACATTTAAACCTGCCAAGATGTGGACAGGCAGAAATTAGATTTTAAAAATTCATAGGTACCTCATTTAGATATTTAGAAGCTTTTGAAAAGGCCACTTTATGGTTTCTCTGCCCAAATACACCTCAAAAGTCAGATCTTTAGAGCAGAACAGACTACTGTTTGCAAACAATTTGTTTCTCAAATGCTAATTTTTTCCTTCCATTTGTAAGTCATCCAGAAATATGGCCCTTTCTAACAACAGCAAGAAAGTAATAAAATTATTTAAAGTAGGTTGGCGAGCTGTTTTGTGGACATTTCTGAGCTATGCATTGCCATTTGTCAGCTGTTTGCAGTAAACATTTAGTTGACTCTTTGATGTAGGGTTTGTGTTTGGCTTCCTAAATCACAAGTTCTGCATTATTTTCCCAGAATAGATGATGTAACTTTATAAATGACTTCTGTTTCTTTCCATAATAAGTTTTCAGCATATAATACATATTGTTTGGTTTGTTTAAAAGGACTTCAGTGAGGGGGCTTAAATTAGCTGTTTGGGATCAATTGTACAGAGAGCACTTTAGTTGTTCAAACACTACTAAAACCTCGTTAGCAAAGGCACAGGCACAAAGTGATTTTAAAGCTTTTCCTCCTTTCTTTTTGCTAAATGCTTTGCATTTTCTTGTTTATGACTGCATTTATCAGTTCTGTACAAACATTAACTAATTAATGTCCAGATACTGCTGAGAAACCAGCAAGCCTGTTGCTCATCCTTTGTGGGAAACAGCTGGGCAAAGACACACAGAGGTCCCAGGTGGAGGGAGCTGCAGGGACAGGCTGAACCTGCAGTAAATAATGCCACAGCTGCCCAGGTCAGGCTGCTGTGTTGTTGTGTGGTGCAGCAGGTGATGCTGGGTGGTCTCTGATAATGTACAGTCGTGGAGAAACGTTCTGCTGAGAGTCTTTAAATTTTCATCTCAGCGCGTTACCTTCCCACACTTCTGGAAACTGGTCAGGAGACAGTAATTCTCATTCTTAAAATCTAAAGATGTTTCATTATTTTAAAAATAGTATTGTAACACATCAGAAAGCATAACCTCTTTTTACATGGCACGTAGAGAGGATAAATCATAGGATGCCTTAATTTGTAAGTACCCATTATATTCCAGCTTCATTGCCAGTATCTATTTACACATTTCCCACAAAGAAATTAAAATAGAAGAACATATTGTTCCCCAGACTTGTTGATTGACTTACTGATTTATGAGCTTGGTTTCTGAGACTCAACCAGAGCCTTTCCTATTGAACCACACTAAAAGTCATGAAAATAATGGAACAGAAATACCACATGGCAAAGTCATGCACGCTTTCTGTTTAACCAACATTGGGCTGACCTTGAAATATTTGATTCTCCAAACCTTGAAATCTCTGTCAAACCACACAGGAAATACTTGCCCTACACCAACCAAGACACAGAAGAAAACTGGTGTTAAAAGAAGTCATCCATTTAGTTTTCTTTCAGCACTAGAAATTAAATTACCTTAAGTATAGTAAAGCATCAACAAAATCTATGCTGACATTGTTTTGAATTTAAATATCACGCTAAAGAAATCTTCAGGTCCTACTCTTCTTTCAGACCTGTTGGAGGAAATCTACAGCAGATTTCCAGTGCAGTCCATCCTGTTTCCTTTGTCAACAGCAAACACCGTTCCAGGCTATGTCTCTGTCTTTTTGTTTTATTCTTTTTTTTTTTTGTTGTTTTTTTTGGTTTTTTTTTAATGTACTTAGTGATGTGTACTTTTACTATACAGGTTTTCCTGCAGGTAATGCCTGTTTATTTTTAGCACAGCTAATGGTGTGCTTGCTTACAACGTAGCTGCGCTCTGAATAAGGGGAATGACTCACATTCATTAAAATGAATCTTGATACATTTGGCTACTCATACAAAACAGAGGTGCATAATGTGGGGGAATTAGAGGACACAGAATTCATTAATCCATGAGGTGGCAGTGATGCCAAGCAGAGACAAGCATAAATTTCTCATATGTGTCTTGGTGACAAAGTGATTGTTTTTGGGAAAAAGAAAAAGAGCCTGGAATTATGTACATTTAACTCTTGGAGAGGGATGTTGAAAAGAAAAATGAATTGTTAAAATCAAACTGAGAGTTTTTTAAGAAGATCATTCATGTGAATATCTTAGTATTTTTCATTTCAATTTTAATTTTGCTAGTCCTTCAGACTGTTTTGATTCAGTAATTTCTTCCTTTTGGAACGATTTTGCCTAGCAAAAAAAAAAAAAAAAAAATTGTACTGGTGCACAGACTGAGAACAAAATCCATTATGTGAGTAGCAGCAAGCGGTGACATCAGCTTTATGCTGCATGGTGATTCTGATTGTGTGTGGGCTGCGTGCAAGTCAGTCCCTTCTGTTTAAAATAATGGTGTGGCCAATACAAATAGTTGCTGCTGTTGATACTTGGGAGAAGCAGAGGAAGGCACAGAGAGAGTGAGTTCTCTATGCAACTTTTATCTAAGAAAAACACAGCTCCCAACACAGCTTTTCTTTCAGGACCAGCCACCCACTGACTTCAAGAGGAGCTTGCAGTGTGCAAGGGAGATGAAAGTGGTCCAGCATCTTGAAACTGGGATCCTTTCCATAATGCCAGTCCTTCAAGGCTGTGTTAGTGTGGGAGAGGGTCATCTCTACACACTGGTGGTTGTGTGACATCTACTGAAACAGAATGTTTGCCTCAGTTAACTTTCATGCCAAACACATGGTATTTTATAAAGACAAGTCGCCTGTGTAGCCCTCTCACGTCCTCCAGTAGCTACGACAATATGTTCAGTGTTGATATGTTTTAATATAGACAAAATAATACATAATCACTAATACTTTGCATGTAAGTAACACTTTTTATGCAGTGTCTGTTAGGCATCCTACTGACTTGAATTGACTGGGTTTTCCAAGCCTTTTGTGAGGCAAGTAAGTGAAAGCTGACATTTACAAAGTCAGACAACTAAATCTGTACCTAAGGCTCAGAAAGAGCATTTCCTTACTTCTGAGTTCCTACCTTTTCCAATACCTACAGGATTATGCAAGTCACACAGAAAATCAGTGGCACAGAAGGAAAAGGTACGAGGGGAAAAGCCCCTGGGTTCAGACCCAAGTCATCCACATGCATATCCATGAAGCAATTACCATGGATTAAAATAATTGTAACTTCAGATTGGATACCTTACAGATCCCAATGGCTTCCTTTTGGACTTCACTGCTGCTATCTCTGACCTGCTACAAGGGTCACAAACACTGAGTCCTAAAGCATTCAAGTAGTTTGCAGAAGAAATTTTCCAGTTTGTGATTTTTAGGTGTAGTAACAACTTTGGGATTCTTCATTGGAACTTCATGTCCAATTGCATCTGCAGACTCAGGCTTGATGGTGGCTATGCAGAAAAATTGCATTCAATGTGGATAAAACCCAGCTTTGCTCTTCTGTACTTTCCTTCACTACAGAATAATGCAAAGCTGCAAACAAACAGGCTGAGTCTGAGTTCTGCAGCAGCATGGGGACACCAGTGGCAAGCTCTGAGATGTGGATGTCACTTCTGCTGTGGTTAAGGATGAAGCCAATTCTTGCTGCTTTCCTATTCCTGCCCAGAATTCACCTCTGGAGCTTTCATTTTACTCAGCTCCAAATGTTAGGGTGCTTCTATCCTAACAAATACATAGGCAGTGACCTGTAACTCAACGCCTTCAAAGTCCCCTTTATCCTGAAGGATAATTGTTTTTATTATTTTAAATTATGTAATGATGCCAAGACACTGCAGTAATGGATATCCTAAAACACACACACTGTAATAATGATTCCCCTTTTATTATGTCTCTCTAGGATGCTTAAACTAATAATCTTTGGAAAGCTTTCCCTGCACCAGATGCAGCGAGCGAATGGTTTTATTGTTATTCCCCACACTACCAGCATCTAATCCATGAAGCCAGGAAAGACTGTCCAGAGAAGCAGCAAATCAGCATTGATCACTGAGGGACTAATTTCCAGCAGAGTGGATAAATCCCTGCTATCTCTCCTAATGTTCTTCCTGGCCCAAGGCACCCTGACAAACCACTGACCTTCTTCCAACCCACTGTGAAGGGAAGGCAGAATCACAGTGAGATGATTCAAGGGAATAGTCTCATCCATTGCACCCAGACTGCTTAATTTTATTGAGAAGCCCAACACCAGCTCCCATTGCCAAATGTGTCTTGCTGAGATATACATGAGCAGAAGTTGAGTCTGATTGTTTGTCAAGGACAACAGCAAATCTGTTTCAACCAAAATGGTGAAATATCAGGAGCTGTCTGGGAGTGGAGTTAGGCCCATCCCTCTCTTCCTGATGCACTCATACCAAGAGCAGGGCCCTTACTTTTGGTGTTAGCCTCTGTGGCAGACATGATGTCTTATGCCAAAAAGTTATCTTGATAAAGAGGAGCCACACAGACCAATTTTCCTCCAAAACATGAGCAGGGGATAGTTGCAACTTGAGAAAACATTTCCTCTGTTTTTCCAGATCCACCCAAGGGGGCTGAGCTGCTGCTGGATGCCCTGGACATGGGTAAGGGTGGCTGCTGTGGAGGAGGCTTTCCATGGCACTGCTGACACGGTGCTGCAGAACAGTGCACCCCACCCAGGCTCTTGAAATGCTCTTCAGCAGGGCTAATGCTCAGGGAGACAACTGATCCATGTTATCCCCAGGAGCACACTTCTCTTTTTCACCCCAATACTGTTATGTGTGATGTGCCAACTAGGGATTTCCAGGAAATGACATACTAGAAGCCCTTCAGCTTTGCATACAAAATCAAGAACAAGCTTTCTGTAACAGGACAAAATCCTTTTTAAAAAGTGTTAAAGCAGGAACGTGCTGCAGTGTAACTTACTTCATTTTTATAGGTTTTTGCCACTTTTTGTGAATCTGTGTTTGACCCTTCCTTTTTCTTTTCAAGTTTGTCTCTGCTTCTTTAGAAATTTTTAAAGTCTAAGGCTTTCTTTTTGCTTTTCTTTTTTCCTCCTTTTTTTCCTCACAGAGCAGCATGTAAGAATCAGTACCTAACTCGTGGATAATTTTGAAAAATAAAACATGAATGAATTTTCTGACCTTTATGAGTGTATTGGAAAGCAGAAAGTCCCCTGCACAATGTGGTTGCCTAAAAGACGGATATTTTAGTGAAACTGAAAGAGAGCTATGCACTTATAAGTGTAACAGCAAGTGCAGTCATGCTGGCAAGAATTACATTATAAGGTCATCAGTCTTCAAGCTATGAGGCCTGCACAGAACACTCTACCATTCCTAGCTCTCTTATCAAAGCCACTACATAACAGAATAGAAATTTATGGTATGACATGACATAGAGATTGCATAAAAACACATGGATGGAGATATTTGAATTAAACTGCAACCTTTACATGGCCACCATTTGAATCTTTCTCATTGAGAAAATGCCATCTCTGTTGTGATAGTCTGGAAATTCCTACCCTAATCATGAAAGCACTGGAAAAACCACACCAGCTAGAAACACGAGGGGGCCAGAACTTTTTTCAAATTGCTCTGGCATATGTTAGGAAATATGGTTAGTATTTCAATGTTGAAATTGGAGGCTGTCAAGAAAATCTCAGAACCTGCCTCCTGCAAGTTAACAGCTGCAAGAGAGCTAAGTCAGAGATGCACAGAGGAGCCTTTGTGAGGGAAATGTTTGGCTCGGACACACCACAGGCTCTCAGGCCAGTTAGTCCCATTATGCCTAAAAGCGTGGATGCGTTTCCTCCTCCCACAGGCACACTGACATTGCTAAAAATATGAGTTCAGCCCAGTTGCTGACGCTAATTTTTCCCTTCCTAGTCACTCTGGACCAGTAGGTCTGTTTTGCAGTTAACAGTTGTTGCTCTTTGAGACTCAGAAGTAGAAAGGGATAATTGGGCAAATGTGTTAAACTGGCCCTATTATGGCTGGTCTATTATGGCTTTATGCTTCTGTTTACCCTGGGATGCTCTTAGCTCCAGAGGGCTCTGTTGATCGCCCGACATCCCAGTGATGGATTTTGCCTACCCCAGACAGCAAGGCAGTGTGCTGCTTTTATTTTCAGCTAACCTTCTTAAAACAATAGCTCATCCATTGTTTGGGGGGACTGCAGCTCATGTACAAGCAGGGTGGCATGACAGTGAGAGGCCAAAGGGACAGCCTGCTCTCTATAAGTTCATTGGGGGTGGTAAACACAAGAGAGGGAGAGAAGCTATTTAAGCTCCAGAACAATGTTGGCACAAGAACAAATGGGTCTGAATTGGCCATGAATAAATGTAAGCTGGAAATTAGAAGAATATTTCTAACCCTCGGCACAGTGAGGCTTGGGAACAGCCTTCTCGTTGGGGGCAAGAAGCCTAACTGGGATTAAGATGGAACTTGATAAATTTATGAAAAGGATTATATGTTGTGGTTGCCTAAAACAGCAGGAGATTGGACACAATGACGCAGGATGCCTTTTCCAAGCCAATGTTCCTCACAGCAAAAGCAACAATTACTCTTTCATATGTGTGTTTTTCAGGGCCTTCTTTTCCACTCTAGGGCTGCACTTCTATTCATAACCATGTTGAAGGAATTTAGGTTCAAAAGTCAACCTGGCAGCTTTCTCCTGCCGTGGTGCTGGCCTGTGACCATGCTGAAACCCAACCTGGGAATGAAACCCAGCTTTGATTTTCTTTGGAAATCATATTATTTGCTGCAACTGAAAAATGACAGAGCCTTAATTCTTACAGTGCTCTTAGTGATGAAGAGACTGCTACGCAAATTTGGCACAGTTTACTTTTTCTCATCAGGAAAAGCCTAGGGCTGGAATAATAAGTAAATTCCTGATCAGGGTGAATGTACTCTGGCAAAACTGTTTGGAGCAATGTAAACAGTTTATCACACACTGTATACCTGGAGGATGTTATAAATACAGTTGTTCAGGCTCAGAATTTAGATTTCTTACATAGTAATGTGAAAGACTTCTGTATTAACCAACTGAAATTTAACACAAGTATTTAAATTAGGATTTCTGTATACCAAATGTAAGAAAAGCCCATCATAATGTTTTTGCTGCAGGAAACAGTGGTGGTATCATTCCAACAGATATTATTTTGTTTCAGGAAAGGCAGCTATTACATTGTTTTCATGCTGAATTATTGGCTAGAGATAACAAAGACTTTTCCTTAATCCTATCAGCCTTCCTCCAAATTATGGCTGTGTAAAATACAGTCAAAGTCACAACCATCTGAAAGCCAGGAACTGTGCAACAGTGCACCCCTATAAACACTTGAACTGTTGGGTAAAGCTTCAGTTCACAAAGAAGGAAGATGATGAATCCTTAGAGGAACTTCTAATTACATGTTTGTTATTACCCAAACAAGCTACTTAGAATTCCAAAAGGGTCACTGCAGCCTCTGTAGGCTAGAGCTGTTCTTCTGCAGTCTCACAGCATTCAGCAAGCACAGTTGGCTGCAGATGCATTTCTCACAGCACAATAGCCTGCCTGCCTCAGTGTCCTGCTCTGGATAAGAACAGGGAAATACTTTTCTATAATAGCGTACGTCTCTCACTTTCTGGTGTCTTCCTCTGTGGGTAATTCAGTACAGCAAATCCGTGTCACATATCATACTTCAATAACAACTTTAGATATTTGAGATGGATGCATGATATGGTTATCCACCATCTCTGACTGAGCTTTGTTGGATGTCTGTGCTTAGCTGCTATTTGTGTGTGATCTGTTTTGGAAAGTTTATAAAAGCTTCATGAAAAACTTGGAAGGGGTTGGTCTTACTTCTCTGTCTGCCAGTTGTGCTTTTCATAAATTAGTGATGACAATATTTACCTCCTTTGTGAAGTATTTTGAGGTGCAGCAAATGAAAAGCAGCAAACAAAATAGATTGTGATTAACCGTTTATGTGATAAATACAACTGGTTATTTTAGAGCTGCATTAACTTGAATTTAGAGTTCTATAAAAATTTATTAAATCAAGAAGGAGGGTAATCATTTTACAAACACTATCTTCTACAAGTCTATGCTCTCTCTTTAAGAAGGTGAATTCCAGATGCTTGTCCAAAAGAGCTATTTTGTGCTTTATCACACAGAACCTGGAGTTCAAAATGCTAAAGGAAAAATGTCTACAAAATACTAAGGGCCAAGAAAGTAAGGATATTTTTTGGATTATGGCAGTTCTGCATGGACCAATTCCAAAGGAAGTGTCTCAAAACTTAATGGCCTGCACCCGACCTCTGAGCCATTTCTGTCTGGAAGACCACTTACAAGCAGCAGTGATGGTAGCCAGAGAGAAAATGTTCAAGTTGGTTTGTGCATTTGAGAATAATTCACAGAAGAATCATCTTATTAGGAATGCAGGCTTGAATGTATGTTGCCATATATATAGCATTGCAGTATGCAGAGTAGCTGTGTATGACTAATTTCAATACCAGAGTCCAAAGCATTCTCTGATGATTTTCAGAAACAACTTCTAAAGTCCTGGGCATTAGCAAAACTTTTCTGGTTGGCTCGGTGGTGCTGTGTCTGATTTCCTTGCTGCAAGACGAGTACCCAGATCTGTGAACTACAAATCAATTTTTCTATGAACTTAGCTACTGTTACTGTATTTATATTTGGTTGGGTTTCTGATTGCAATCTGCCCACAGTTATGATGTCTATCGACAAATGAGATACCCTCAGGCCATGAAAGTGTCAGAAATATGATGAGACTAACACTGCTGGTTTCAGTTTCTGGCTGGCACTAGTGCCCTCATCAGCTTCTGCACTGCTACAAAAGCACCCTGGTGGAGTAAGGATGTGGGATTTACCATGGCACGCTGGTTAAGAGATGCTTCACATCCAGGATGGACACTCTGGTGGAGCCACAATATTACCCTCATTACTTAGAAGATGAGGTTTGATCCTGCTTTTAGTGGAGTCAAAGGTGAAATGCCATGAGACAGCCAAAATATAACTCAGACTGCGAACTGTGCCATGCCACAGGGGGATCTGAGCACTGTCATAAAATCATCCAGCTATTTAAAAAAACCAAACCCTAGAGACAGTATTTAACTCTCTGAGCTCCACCAGCAATAAATTTCAGAGACAGAAGGAGGAAATGCACATGTTTTTGTTGATACATTTTCCTTGAATTTGAGGCCACTCTTAGTTTTCCACATTTGTGGCTGGAGGTTTAAAAGCAGAATGTGCATCCCTGAGAAACAAGCAAAGGAACATGCAAAATTCTCTGCCTTGCATGCTGTCTGTTGATATTGTAAAGAAATCTCTTATGAACATATAAAGCAAATTAATTTATACAGTTTAGTATTGTATTCTCATAGAAGGGAAAGATTAAATCAATGTGATATACAGAACTATTTGGACAGGCTCTATCAGCTTTTGGAATTTATGTGGTATTAGCAAGCAGTCATCAGCCGGAGGCTTTTGACTTCAAGTGACATCTAGTGACACCTATTAACTCAGAAAGTATTAAACTGGTCTAATATGGTGAATTTGTTGTGATACAAGAGGCTCTTTTATTAGTTTTTATTATTATTCAACATCCTGTATTTATTAGTAAGGACATTTCCTGGTGACAGATCTCAGCTGCAGATTTCTTGAGGTGATACTGTTGCTTGTTTGCAAAACAGCAATTAAACAGACAAGAGAACAAATGCTTTCTCTGTACTTTGAACTGTGTTACCCCTGCAAATTTCACAGTAGCATCATTTCTATCTGTGTGTCTGTTGAGCAGAAGCAACATACTTTTTAATACAGCTTAACAGTTGTCACTTGGCTGATAATTTGCATTCTTAATGTTTCGACTTGCAGTCACCATCATTGAGCTGGCCCTTCACAATCTTAAGGCACTGATGTGATTTGAAGTATTTAACCTCTTGGATCAAGGGAACTGAAGCTCTGAATTTAAAACAGGAAAAAGAAGCCTCACTAAGATTAAGCAGGATGGGGGGGGTGGTACATGCTGCTAAAGTATTTGTATTAAGTGCTAGCTTCTTTCCATTAAAGAAGCACACTGGGAATGGCTTTCTCAGCTGGAAATATTATGTGTATGTAGCAGCACACATCCCCAGGGAGAGATGGTATATATTATTTACTTCTAGTTTTACAGCTAGACTTGCCCAATGCAGATTGTGAAGCTGCTTCCAGCCTCAAAGCCACAGAGCAGCTGACCAGAGGAGAGTTGCTTCAGAGCAGGACCCCATCCTGTGCTGGCTCATCACTGCCTCTAACTGCATGGTCTGCAGTATATTTCATAGACCTGAGATAAACAGAGTGTGCCCTTCCCAAAATGTGCCCCAGTTTCAGAGTATTGTTATCTTCGGAAAACATTTTTATGACTCTTCTATTTAAGCTAAGATACTGTGGTTAAGATGAGCACAGAAGATACATGTGCCTACCAAGTAAAGTAGCTTTGAGATGAAACACTCCTCACTGGCAGTAGATGAAAAGTTACGTGGTTTTGTTTTATTTTAGAAATGTGGATTGAAAAGACATTGGAGCCACGTCTTAATGGAGCCCCATGAATCACTTTAACCTTGGCAGAGCAGTGTCAGCTGGCATTAGGCTTTATCAGTGATAACACAGCGTGGAGGAAGTCACCTCACCTGTCCCCGCAGTCCCTGTTATGTAAGAGGCTGTCTGCCCTCCAGAGCACTTTGGGATGTTTTCCCCAGTGAAGAGTGACAGGTCCCAGCCCAAGTGACACTGGGGGCAATGTGATGGCCAGGCTGAGGGTGACAGAATCATAGAGTGGGTTGGGTTGGGAGGGACATTAAAGATCATCTAGTTCCGGCCCCCTGCCAGGGGCAGGGACACCTTCCACTAGAAGTAATGCTTGGATGTACATCAAACCCCAATCAGGGTATTACAGGAGTGTGAGGGGAGTGGACACAGGGCTCTCCCACTTTGCTGAGGAAGTATTTTAGTAACATTTATACCATTTATAGTAACTAGAAAAACTAATGAAGAAATCTTGCATCACTAGTGGGATGTCCCCACACCACACAAATGGTTGAAGGTCACCCTGAGAAGCCCAGAGAGCTGCAGTCTGCAGATGTTCCCGAGGGAGATGCTTCCCTCTGATGAAGTTTCCTGCTCACCAGCACTGTTTTCCCTGGGAGGCAGTTTCTCCAGACTCCCTGCCTAGCCCCTGGCTCTTGGCAGGGATGGAAGTGGTGACTACAGTTTTTAGAAGCTGAATGTTACTAATTATTCCCCAAGTGAAGTGTAGCAACAGATACCATCCGTCTTATCTAAGTGACTGCTCTACCGGACCCTGAAGGCGTGGAGAAAGGCTTCAATAACCTACTTAAAGAATGGCACTAAAAAGTGTTTATTAATACTCAAAGCACACAGTTCAGCTCAAATGATGGTTTTAAGCTTAAAAATTTGGGAAAATCCTCAGTCACCTACATGTGTGACTACCTCCTAGATGTGATGTCCACAATTTTTCTGGACTTCTACTGTTCTCACTTCAGACTGGTTTTACCTGTGAGGAGTCTGTCCCATGATAACTTCCAGCAAAAGCCCCAGAAGGTCATTAAGGCAGCATATTCCTTTGTTGCAGCTTCTCTCAGCTGAAAGTCTAGGCTACCTAGTGTGTGATTTTATATGTTCTAGTCCTGCAACCTACAGTGTTTTGCTTAACCATTGATTTGGGGAATTAGGGAACCACAGAATGGTTTGAGTTGCAAGAGATCTTAAACATCATCTTTTTCCAACCTCCCAGCCATGGAAAGGCTCCCTCCACACCTTCCACTAGGCAGGCTGCTCAAAGACCCATCAAGCCTGGCCTTGAACATTGCTAGGAATAGGGCATCCACAGCTTTTCTGGGAAACCTGTTTTCAAGACAAACTATTGGCTAAAGTTTTGTTTGTTTTGTTTTTTTTTATATTACATTATTCATATGAGTTAATTAGCCCGAACTAAAACTTGTACTATCCCAGTATGGAAAAGAACAAGAAGTTTCAGTCAGTTGTTTTGTGTCATTTACTAAAACAGCAGAAAAAATATACCAAGCTGAGTTCTTCAGTTCTGCACTTTTTCTTCTAAACCTCATCATCACTAGGCTCAGGTGGATTTCAGCCTGGATATGGTCCTCAATCTATGTTTCCTCCTAACTTCACAGTCCAGAAATAGCTATTAACAAACAAACAAATAAGCTTTTTCAGGAAAATAACACTAGGAGTCATCTCTGTCACAGACAACAAGAAGCCTTCAAAAAGTCTCATTTTTTACAAAGCATCATTAAGTCATCTCAGAGAGGAAACTGAATGCTCTTTCAACACCATTTGTAATTACCTGCTTTTACAAAACTTCATCTGAAATCCTGAATTCCTTTCTGAATTTGCAGTTCTCAAATACAAGGACATTCCAAAGCTGATTCCATGGCCTCTTTGCAGCTATTGCTAACATCCAAAGAGAAGACAGCACACACTGTAGTGATAGGATTAAAAATCTGCTTTCTCTTAAAGTAACAGCATCAGACAGGCCACAGACTATCCACAATGCTGGTACTGTTAGTCAGAACAGATGTTGTCAGGATTTAAGGTGTTGGACTCACAGCCTCAAAAATTCTGGTCCTGTCCTGTTGCTGGTGAAGGAAAACTACCTCTGTGATTAGTTACACTCACATAATGGGCTGTCTAATTGCTAGTCCCAGTCCTCCTTCGCATCTCTGAGGGCTTGTTTTGACTCTTAATGTTCCATAAATTATTTTCCCTGTAAGATCATGAAGGAGAACAAGAGACAAAGGGAAATGTCCTGGATAAGGCGACATAATTGCTTTCTCCCCAGACTAAATTTTAACAGAGCTGCACAGTCACAGGTTTTATTTAAAATTTGTTATGTGTCTCCACTGTCAACAGAGAGGGAAAGAGAAAATTATTATTTGTGAACTTGGACATTTTAAAATAAGTGAGGTAATAAAATAGCTGACAAGATGGTAAAAGCCTATTGGTATTTTTGATGGATCACGAAGGACTTGCTGAAACATCAATTGACAGACATTATATAAAATCTAAAATCATCAAATAAGTGAAGAGCAAGTTGAGAATCTATAACACTGAAATAAGCAGAAAAGAGCCTTTGACTTAAATAGAAGGAAAATCTGGCCATTAAACGGCAACTTGCTGCAATCATAATATAAAACCTAATCATGAAATCACAAGGCCCCTTGCATTTTATTGCTACTGTATTTCTGTCTCCTTCACTGACCCACAAATATGACAACGAAATAATTTCTATTCCTAAAGCAGTCCTTGTTGATAATGGAGTTGATGTAAGTTTTCAAACTTGGTCCAATGACATAATTATGAATTAAAACATTTTTATTCTTCTTTACCCCTCTCACCCCTCACCCTCATTGTAAATCATCTCTGTGTCCCCACCAGCATGAGATTAGTCTGGAATTGCTGCAAGTGCAACGTGCTCACTGATGGGATAGAAGTGGTGAGAGTGGAGAAGGAATACTTCTCCATGCCCCCTACTGCAGAATAAATGAAAAAATTACTTTTAGTGAGAAAGATAAATCAACTGATATGCTTTATCTTAAAGCATGTGTCTAAGTGACTTCCTAGATTCTTTTTATGAGTAGCTCTTAGGAGCCTCTGCAAACTTTTTGAAGTGGATGATGGTTAAGGTACCATTTGACGTTTTGGGGTTGTAGTAGAGCAGAGATGGGTTTCTCAGAAGGGAGGTAAAGCACTATGGCTAAAACACAGTGCTTTATACAACTTTAGAAAGGAAACTTTGGAGACTGCCCCCCAGTGTCTGGGCTCAGGAAGAGGTGGAAAGGAAAGCCCAGGATGCTGAGCACAAAATCAGGCTGGCCTGAGGACACTGAGGTAAGTCATAAGCTGCTGCGGTGATGAATGATTGTTCCTCCTGGACTGCAGGGCAATTCCATGGGTCTCACTGGGACCAGGAAACTCTGTTTGCAGAGTCACAACCACTGAGAGCTTTACTTGCAGGTTGCTCAGCCTTTAGGATGGACACAACAAAAGTTTAACTCAGAGCTTTGCAGTCCAGCTCCTTAAATTAAAATTGATAATTAAGTATGCAGTGGTTCAGGACTGTGCCCAAGTTTCTCAGAGGCTTGGTCAGAAACAAAAGCCTGGTTCACATTTTTTTGGAAAATGCCCCTTGCATGGAGGTGAGAAAATGCTCTTTCTGTAATTTTGTGAAAAAGGGCAATAATTAAAATACAAATAAAATGCTCTTGACTTGAAAAGAAAAAGGGACAGAGACAAGAGTATGCATTATGCTGCTGTTTGACCCCCAAAAGTAGTGTCTTTTTCTAGACTCAGATACAGGGGAAACTTGTGCAACCAAAATGTTGCTTTAATGAATGTCTGCAGCTCGCAGGAGCAAATAGACCTGTAACAAATGTGTGTAGATTTTAATCCTTGGCCTGGAATCACTCTCTATAGATGCCTTCTCTGACAAAGGGAGGGGCCACACCACAGGAACATTTATGATGTTGCAAAAATACACTGGAAATATGTATTTCCATTTTTCCTACAGTCTGAAGATGAGAGGATTAGATATTTTTGTATTATTAGTTTATGCTACTGTATTATGTGAAAGTTAGCAAAAGGGGAAAAAGTGATATAAAGTGAATGTATTCCTGTGCCATTTTTCTTGTTGCTCCTTCTAACATTTGTAACAGGTCCACAAAGCTACTCAGAGAGTAGCTGCCTCTTGTCTAATATCACAAACAGTATTATAATTTTAAATTTATGATTGCTTACCTTTTCAAATTTCATAATCACTTCATCAGTAGAAAGACACTGTTTATACCCCAGAGATAAGGATAACCTTCCCACCCAAAATGGCATTATTATCAATTTATGACAGGCACAGAAGGTTTCGTGCACATAACATCCACTGCTCTTGCTATTTTTCATTTTGAGAACATGCCATTGTCTTATGTCAGGCAGGATTTTCTTCTATCCATTTAGGTCTTCAGCAAAGCAACTGTCTGAAATGCAAAGCAAACTATGTAGCCTACTCTCATCCCCCTTTCAGCTGGCATTGGAAAAGAAGTAGATGGTTTCCTGTATACATATGAATATCTATATTTCTTTGACTTCTGAACATGATAATGGTATTTAAATGTAATCCCAATAAGAAAAGTGGATTTTTGGTCTTTGGTTTTTCAGACCTGAGAAGGTTGCATAGCATATTTTAATACCCTGAAGCAGTTTATATTTTGCACAATGGTGAAATCTGCTGCTGCTGGACAAAACTAGATTAAAATAACTATTAGAAGGTGTGGAAGAAAAGTACCTAATTCCTACCACCTTGCAGGTTAAAGAATTTGCAGACAACAAGTCTGTTTAAGAGTGCTACAAATGCAAAGAGTAGGAATATCTCAATTTTTTCTTAATAATTCTGTTTTTGTGGTGAGGTGGAAAGAGAGACACACACATGCACACATGTTTGTGCACTTATTTTGTTGAAATTGTAATGCTGTAAAACCTATGGAGGAAGGATAGGTCAGTCTTAAGGTAATTATGTCATTACATTCACACACAGAGCACAAATGTGCTTTTATTCAGAGTAAGAGCATGCTGAGAGTTGTGGTACTTCAGCTATTATGGTCTTGTTAAATCTGTTGGGTAGACAACTCATCTTGTGAACAATACTTTGCACTTTACTCAGGTAGGCAGCTCTGTTAGAGGATTTTATTTGCCACTTCTGTGTCTTGTGCTGGAATTCTTCTCATGCAACAGAGTACAAAATTGTGGATGAAAGTGCATGAAGTGGTATTTTGTAACTGTATTTAATATCCTTCACCCACATACAAGAGACTGTCCAAAAAAGAGCAAAAAATAATAATGTCACTTTCATTACCTAGATAAATTGAAACAAAATATATATTAATGAATCAGTAAGCTTATAAATCCAGCAGATCCCTAGCAGAAAGAAGTGTCCTACTTCCTACTCCCTTCCAAAAAGTGTTCCTGTTATACTAACCAGACATTCTGCAAAGACGTCTGGAAGACCTGGCCCTTTGCTATGTCCAGCATGAGTGTTTATAAAGCCATTTTAGAGAAGTCAGGAGAGCATCTGTTCAAGAAAGTCCTCTCAAATATAAGTTAATAGTAAGAAAACTCTTTACAATTACTCCTCATGTTCCAGTTTGACTTATTGGATCTTGGGGATAAACAGAGCTTTTAAAATTCATGCACTCAGCTCTACACTTCCATCCTACATATAATTCGTTGTCAAAATGGATTTTCCATTGATTATCAGCAATGGACCATCTGCTACTCATTTTGTCAGTGTTTTCTGAATTTCAGATGTTCCCATTTTCCTTCATTTGCTCCTGTCGTTTCACCTCATCTTCTACTTGTACAGCCAGTGAGATAATCATTCACACACATGATCTTTTATCCTTGCAGTAGTATTAAATCAGTATGCTCTTTTATTCATGCTCAACCATACTGAATCAGTCACTCAGTCATCTCACATCATGTTCAGGTGGGAAGCCAAGCATGTTTACCTCCAGACCCTACTCACAATCATGTTTCCTACCTGTTCACTTGTACTCAGTCATTACCTCTAAGCCCTGAACAGCAGCATTGGCTCAGGAGAACACTTATTCATAGAATTGCTTCACCAAACTCTCTTTTACACTTGCATTCACTCAGGCATTCCTTAACTACAGGTTGCATTATTTTTATCTCTTTGAAGGGAACAAACAGAGGATTCTAGTTATGTGGATGCCTCCTGCACTTGTAACTTGAGCATGTTAAAGGGACCATGGGATTTGTGCTTTGGTGGCTGTATCTAGATCTGGACTACCTTCCCAGCCAGCACAACTGGGACCAGACAGAATGCAGCTCTGAGGATGGGATACAATGCATAATATATGCATGTACACATGTAATTAATAGTGTCCAAATGAGAGCTCTTGATTTCTTTCTTTACTCCTCACAGCTAGACAAGGCAGCCAAGCTTTGTCCACAGAGGTAACACACCTGATTTGATCAGCTGACATAATGGTAAAAAACAGACACTTTCTGAGCCACTGAAGCTCAGTTGCCATTCGATCATGTTGCCACTTCTTTCTCTCCTTTTCTCTGTAAATTTCTAAATAATCATACATGGGCTTAGACCAGTTGAGTATGATTATTCACCTAGCAAAAACAGCACAGAGAGAACAGTGTATGTGTAGTTTTGTGAAGTATGTAGAGACTCAGAGCAGATGACTGTTACCTATTTCTGTTCCTTGTGCAAACAAGGCCTGTGTTTTATGAGTGATTCCCACGGAGAATATTTCAAAACAGGAATTAATTCATTAGTTCACTGCTATGCTGCAGCAATAGCAGCTACACTAGAAGCCCAGCAGCAATTCTCTCTGCAAAGCTCTGCCACAACATATTCTCAATAGTGCTAATGAGAGCACATTTCTTTTTTACACAGAAGCTCTGACTAATATTGCAAATCAACTGGAAATATAAAACTTTGATTATGGATAACACAGATAGCAACATATTAATGAGAGCAGCTGCTGATACAAGGCAACTGATGGAGTAGGAGAGCCACTGCCATTTTTCTCTGCCTTGTACTTTGCTCATATATCTTGTCCAGGTAAATGCTGTGATCACATCCATTTGCCATCTCTTGGCAACCTTCATTTCTCTTCTACATCCACGACTGGTATTCTGTGACTTAATTTTGTCCACTGCATGTCCTGGTTTTGAGCTAGGTGTCCTACTTAGTGGCAATTACATCCCCATGTATCACTGATGAATGATTTCCTAGATGGATGTTTGTTATAAATCCATTCATTGATCTTCCTGACTTGCTCTGAAATATTTAGCACCTTATATATTTCTCTGTGCTAAAAAAAAATAAAAAATTCTGTAGAGACCTTTTATTTCTGCTCTATACATCATTGTAAGCAGGATGCATTTTTTAAATACTTGAAGAGACAGATGAGCTGATTCTTTAGAAAGTTGCAGAAGTTATGAGACACTGCAACCCAGCTTTGTTCTCCAATCCCTCTTTTCTCAGGATTTGTGCTCTGAACACCTGAACTGTATTTATGCCTGGTTTTGTTGGAATTTCTTATTCTACAGAAAACAACATTTCCAATGAGATGCTATCTACATTCTCCAAGTTTGCTTCACCCTCAGACTTTAATTTCCTTGAAGCCGTTCCCTTACAACAAACACAACCCTCCTGTACTTATCTCCTTGAATATAAATGTAGAGGGAGCTGCAAATGCCAAGTGTTCAACCACTGTCATGTTTATGGACCACTTATGGAAAGCTCCTTTCAGGCAGACTGCTGCCAATGCAGGTGGCATTAATAGATTTCACAAGCTCACGTTTCCTCTTCAACTCACTTGGATGTTCCTGCCTTCCCTTGCTGTCATTACTGGGACAATTCATACTTAATACAGTGTCAGAAACCTTCTAACCCCAAACCAAGGTACTTTAACTGTGAAGTTATGAGCTCAGGATCAGAGAATCAGATCCAATGTGCAGGCAGAGAGGCTGCAGTTAAAGTCTATGTTATTGGCCAGCGTGGGTAAAATTGACCCTGGCCTCCTCATTATGCATAAGAAGCAAATTGGAAGAGCTCTTGTTATATTCTGCCACCACCTGCAGTGGTAATATAAGGTGTTCCCACACCTTATATTACCAACTTTTGTGCAGCTAATTCTCTGAGAGGAGCTGGAAGGGGAAGGCCGAATGAGGGGCCTTGCACACAGCCCTTCTCACCAGTACAAACACTATGAGGGCTGGCATCGTGGCAGTAAATCTAAAACTGAGATATTGGCAGTGCCTGAGCATCGAGGTCAGTTCTGAACTACACCTGTAATTTCCATTCCCCAAATTCAATCCTACTGCAAAGAGATTATGGGCTTGTGACCGACAGCTGATTTCAAGGACATCACCGAATCCTTTATCAGTTAATTTAAAATGTTTTGTTCAAGTCAGGACCATGATTGATGTAGTTGAATTCAGCATTTTTTCGCCTTTTTTTGCAGTGAAGCTTCCTATTTTTTTCCAAATTCTTCCACTAAAGAAATGTTTTAAAAAAAGATGTTCCTGTAGTGTGACCTAAGATGTGACATAGGTCAGGATGGCTCCCAGTCTAGAGGAGTGACTAACACCTTGTTCAATAGGTAAATAACATTCTTCTTAAATAGCACTGATTACTCTTCTGCACTTGGAGGAAGAGAAACTCAAGACTGTCACAGTCCATTTTCTCCTCTTTCTTCTCCTATTTATTCTGCAGAAGCCAAAATTCCTCTATACCCTAATTAAGAAAATGGTAGTTCTCTGCAATTTACAATAGTTTGGTTTCAACAGCAAAAACCAAATCTTTCCTATGTAACACTGCAATATGGACTGTTATGACCTGCAAAGCAAAAACAATGATAGAAGTTGAAATTAATATACCTCAAAATCAGCATAATAGGGACATATTCAGATCAGGAAGATAATTCTGATGATGATGAATGGTCAACATAAAGTTTTTTCCCCAAAATCAGGGGCTGGATATCAAGGATAGAATTTAAACTACCTTGTTCTTGTGATTTTGGGCAAAGAAGAAAATTTGGCCTCCCATGCATTATTGTTTTCTTCATTCTCCTGGGTTCTATTCTGCTCGGGGCCAAGACCTGTTACTGCTCATTGCTCTGTAAAATTCCAAGCACGTTCCCAGGTCTTGCAATAAATACTAAAAAACAGTCCTAAACCCAGAGAAATAGAATTGTTTTCAAATGAGAATTTTTATACTTCGTGCAGAACCAACTTCTCTGTATTTCTCCAAGTATTCCTTGTGAATTTAGTTGATTTTGATAATTACATTGTAGAAAAAGGCAACATTATTCATCTGTCTATTGTGCAAATGCAAGCTAAGTTAATAACTGCAGTCTTTCTCCTATGCACATAACTTTTTACAGCATCCTTCAGTTTACATGCAACTGCTGTTCTATCCTGAGATAAATTAACATTGAATAATTGCAGTGCAAGGTCAAAAATAAATTAAATGGAAATTACAGTTATTTGTTTGAAAAGCTCAAGTCATATTTTATATCACAAGCCTCTTAGGTGATGGGTCAAATGGGTTAATCAGCAACCAGTTTTCCCTGCAATCCTGACCCAAATCAGTCTATAGCTAGAGGGATGAAAGAGAGTGCTGCATATCTACTTGTGGTCAGTAGCAAAAATGTGGGGGTTTGCAAAAGTTATTGACATTTGCCTCTGCTTTTCTACTAAAGTATCTTACTGCACTTTGATAACATTGATTTTAAACAGTGGAGAACTGTACTGTGTGCCCCTGAATGAACTTATGCAGCTTTCCAATTCATTCAAAACTGAAATGTCTCAAGTGCTGTGTTGCACCTTCTTCTGGGGTCCAGGTTTTTCATCTAAACCCTAAATTTTCCATGTAGCCCTAGCCTGTCAGCCAAACAATGTCTCTATTTCTAAATCTCTCCTCTTCCCCCTTTCCCAAATTGTTTGTTGGTTGCTCCTCATTTCCTGCAATCATCAAAATTGTAAAGCAGTTATTGTAGTGGCAGAAGCAAAGTTCCACATCTTTAAATGTAAAATATTATATTCATATATCCATGAGACCTGCATGGAGAAGGTCATGAGATTTTTGCAAACTCAGTGGTTTGGCTTAAAAGATGATTCTAACTGATCCAGATCTCATTAGGGAAACGTGAAAAGTCGCATTTTCCTAAGGGCAAAAAAAACCAAACAGAAACAAAACAAAATATTAAAATATTTTTTTATAGAAACTAAATTAACAAGCACAACTAAACCTGTTCACAGTAAATTTAAAATATTATTTCTGAATAGTGTACATACATTTAATCTTCTTGTTTATAACTTCCTTCTTTAAAAAAATAACCCCCAGTAGACCAGCCAACAGTAAATTCTGGCCACCAGGAGGAAGCTCCAGCAGCCAAAATAGAAATTTCAAAGTAGCAAAGTGTTGTCTGGATGATAGATAATGATTTTCCACGTTATTCCTGGGAAGATGTGGTGGTGTTATGTCTGGAGGTTTGATTATGCTAAATTGTTTACTGGGTATTATTCACTGACTTGGTATATATTGTTGAAATGTAATTTGCAGCTCCAGACCTAATTACCAATAACAATATAACTTTTTATATTCAGGCAATTTTCTCTAAAGAAATAAAAGCATAACATTTTTTGCTGTACTATTTTAATATGATGGTGACTCCAGTGAGGTGGGATGGTTTCAGTTTGATTCAAAACACAGATAAATGTTCAGGACACCCAAAAGGATGGATAGGTTCCAGAGAGATCTCTTGGATAAGGAAGTCCAGCTGACTTGGGCTATCATCCTCTCTAAAATACCTGCTCCATCTCAAAGCTGGAGCAGCTTCTTGTCCTTTCTGCAGCTAATGGAGTGGAATGGAGCTCCAGAATCTGACACAGGAATGCTGCTTCGATGGTTACAAAACTTACAACAAAGAAAATTATTTCTACTATATGTTACTGATGCTAACTGCCCATTCTAGCTGGGGTGCACAGATTTATTTTTTAGTTTCTTGCTGTTCATTTTGCTTATCACTGTGGGTATGGAGATGTGATTTAAAAAAAAAAAAGGGGAGGGGGAGAGCTAAATTCCATGTTATAATTTCAAAGATAATGGAGTGATTCTCAAATCCTCTTTTGTCTGTAGCCTCAACTGTAGTTACTTGTCTACACTCATCCTTTTAATCACCTAGTGTCTTGATTTGAAAGGTGTCTGCTAAGGAAGGCAGGAGCCTCCCTTGAGTGGGAAAATGTAAACCACCCTCTCACACACACACCAAATTATTATAATCTTGAAGTCAAGGGGCTCTCTGTCTATATGGGAATAGGAATAACAGTTCTTTACTAGGAAAATTGCAGTACTATAAAAAAACTACTATAAAAAAACTACTGACAGAGTCAGAATACAACCTGACACCCTGTTGACCAGGGTGTTGGTAATAGTCCAATTAAATGATGGCTGAAGTCCTGGAGTGACAGAAGTGGTTCTGTTGAAGCAATGATCCTGCAGAAGGGTGAAGTTTTCTCTGAAGGTCCAGTGCTGTAGATAGGCCCAGTCTCCATCTGGGAATCCAGTGGAGAAAGGCTGCCTGTGGTGTTCCAAGCCTCAGATTACATCCAGTTAGGAATGCTTGGCCCCTCCCCCTGGGTGGAGCATCTCACAATGGAATGATGTAATTTTATCAGTCCTGCAGAGAGACTCAATGGCCCATTAACAGAAGATATCACCCTGGAGGGAGGGTGGGTTGTGGAAGAGATAAAGAACACTGCCCCAGCTATGGAGTAGCAGAATACATTTGGTTACATCTTACATTGCAACCTAAGACATTTAGCTTGTTTATTTAGTGCCAAGAGTTGGCTTGAAATGTGAAATCCGCATCAGGGTTTTCAGTCATTGTCTCCTATGAACGGGAGAGAATAGTTATATGTAATAAAAATAGGTAACTGTTTGTAAGATTCACACATGAAACGATAAAATAATTTGGTTAGTTGTTTAAATATTGATAGCTAGGCTGTTCTGATGTTACTTGTTTCCAAACTTCTTAAATTTGCTCCCCTTTTCTTTGTTAAATATGAATTCTTTTCCCTTGCTCTTCTTTCTTCCTCCTACTTTTAAATTTGCTTTGCTTTGCTGCCTTTACTTTTCCACAAGACAATGCCTGGGCTCTCATTTATAAGTTCCTTTCTCTTAAAACAAAATATGTTGCCATTCACTTTCTTTTCTTAGCTGGACAGCAGGAGAAAAACCACATGAGTGGTGAAAAGGAAGAGCAACAACATCCTCTGAAGTGTTGTTAGCAAGGCATCCTCACTCAACTAAATTTTAGATTGGCCCAAAAATCTAAAAACCACAAAGCACCAAATTCCTTGCTTTTTTTTTCTATCTTTCAGCTGCCTACATGTTTTTTTCCTCCTTGTTCCCAAATACTCAAACAAATAACTATGTCAACTGCTTTTTTGAAAGGTTTTCACTGAACTGCTATTTAACAACAAGGCGTTTTGTTGCTTATCACTTGATCAGTTTTCTACAGGGTACCTCACATCTTTAAGTACCGAGTAAAATTAACAAACTCCTCAGATAACATAATTACTTATGGTCTCTTAGATTGTCATGCACTAAATTAACTGAGAATACGTAACTGCTGTCATTAATACCTCCTGTCTCCTTAATGAAGCAAAAGGTATAGGCACAAGCTTATCCATTGTGTCTCCATGGTAGTGTCAGGACTTGATAGATGGATTGGCTCTCAGCTCCAGGGATACCCCTTCAAATTCATCAGGTCTCATTGGTTTTGCTGTGCTAAAAAAGAAAATATCTTAATCCCTTCAGAGTGGTCCCCACGTGAGTGGTGTGTTGCTAAAGATGGTGCAACTAACATCCATGTAAGGTGTCAGAGGATGTCAAACAGGGAGATTTTCTGCCTGCAGTAATCCCAATAAGTAAAGCAGAGCAGAATTAAATATGTGCTGGCTCTCCTTAGAGGTACTTTCTGTGCACCAGATCATAGAGAAAAGTACAGTGAGACCTTTTTACATGAATACTCAATTAAATAATAGATTTACAGAGGTAAGTTATTATGAGGACACTAACAGGTAAAATGATATGATGAACCCATTAAAGGAACACCTGAAAAATAAGTTCAGCACTGCGAGTTGACATGAATTTCACATCGCAGCAGGGAACTTCAATGAATATTAGTCTTGTGCAACATACTTATGTGTGTAAAATGGGTTTCTACTGTACTTTGGCTTTAAAAACATTATTCACTGTTTTCTAGTACAAAGCCCCAGCAGGCATGCACTTGGCTAGCTAGTGAAGAACTCTGCCCCAGTTTTCCATAATGCATTCATGAAGGGATTTGTAACAACCAGTGGTTACTGCAGCAGAAAGACTAAAATGTTGTGCTGTGGCACCTTTGAAACAAACACAAAAAGTTCAAACACTACAGCTCTTGCAGGCTAATGATGTGCTATAAACAGTGGCATATTGCTACCAATGTGTAATCCATACACAAAGCAGCCATTCATTAAGACTTATAATTTCCTTTCTGCATACTCTGCTTTTCAGGTTAAAACTATGGATTTCAGAAGCCTCTGTTGGTGACTCAGCCCCACTCTGGTGAATACCTGCGCCCTGCAGGGCTCCATTCACCCAGCACCTTGGGGGGAGTCCCCAGCACATTCTATTGCTGCTCCCTACATCTCTCAGCTCTCTTTAGTGCAGATCATCTGCTGTCTGAGCATCTGTGATGAGTGCAGAAAGGTCAAAGGGCTCATCAGCACAGCAACAAAATGTAAAGCCTGGGGCTGGAGAAAACAAGCCCAGAGAGTGAGCAGCAAACTGCAGTCAACACAGACTCAGGGCTGGGCTGGAGTGCTGCAACTGCTAAGAATAATTCGGTCATTAAAGACAAGCTGGACTTAGTTTAAAGTGAAGAACAGAACCTCCTCAGCAAAAAAATAAACACTTGCTTATCAGAATTGGTGTCCCCCCCAACCCTCCTTTCTTTCTCCCTCACTTTAACCCTACTGACAGCTTGCTTCCCTCTTTTGACCAATTTGTTTCCAGCCATTCAGAAACTTCTACTCCTTAGTTTTATGCTCCCTTTTTTTTTCCTTTATTTTTTTTTCTACCATTCTAAGGCTCTAAGTGTTAGATAAACGTGCAACTTCAAGATGTATGGAGTGTGGAAAAAAGGTTGCAAAAAAACTTTATTGTAAAAAGATTTATTTGACATTTATATGGGAAGGTATATGCAGCCACAGAGAAATAGATGCCATTTATAGACATCTCTGTCTTCATGCAGCTTAGACCTCCCTTTGAACCTGACATCATCAAAAATAGAGCTTAGAAATCTGCTAAGATGCTACAGCACTCATTAAGAGGAGAACATGTCTTATGAGTGACAACATTGACAAGCTCTGTTGATGCAACTCAAATAGCTGCTAAAATGCAAAATGAGATGGCATTTCTCATGGCATGCTCTTCTGGGACTTCTGCCCTTGTCCCTCAGAAGAAGAGCAAGGGCAACATCCACCTCAGGAGGATTCTGGACAAACTCTGGTTTGAGGGAGCTTTGTTCCTAAAAGGGGAACCAACATTATAATGAACTTTGTAATGACAGCCCATGCAGTTTTATAGGTTTCACCCTGAAAGAAGCAAATTCAGACATTTTTGCATTTGCAAGATTGGACTTAGTCTGTAATGACTGTATTTGTACATGATTTCAACCTTTCCAAACACTAAAAAAGGAGCTTTCCTCTGTGCTGTTTGCTGGAATTTACCCATTCTACCTTCCCAAAAAGTTCAATAATCAGATGAATAGTTAAAAAAATCTGAAATTGGTAAAAGAACTGAGATCTTCCAGATGTGTGAATGCATTAACACTGCCATTAGTGCAGCCAGTCTTTCTGGAACCTGAATTAGTAGTGTGTACAACTGGAGAAAGGAGGCTTGAATTGGAGGGAAAGTGCCTGGAAGGAAAGCATTTTGCTCTTGAATCTGTAAGAGGAGAATTTTCCCTTTGGGAATGAAACAAAGCATGTGTTGCAGGTTGCATGTGGCAGCTAGAGCAGAAATCAAGCTTCTTAATGTAGAAGTCTTAGGAACTTATGTTTTCCTCTTGAGCCAATCTCAAATTAATGCTTTCATACCCTGCAATTTAAAAACAAAACGTGGTTTAAAGTGTACTGTGTGCTATTTGACTCTACCATCCCTCTGTTGTTTCTGCACAAGATGTGTGTACAGTTTCTCTGTACAGAAATTAATTTTGTGGCAGGATTAGAATATGAGAGTCGTATTTTGGGGTAATATTATGTACAACATGCTCAAATCTGAGTCATATAACTTATGGAGCAGAAATAGAACTATGAGGGACAAAAGTGGGGTTTGGGGAATTAGGGGAGAGATTAAATTGGAAAATTTAGCTGGCCGTTTTAAAACTACAGTTATATCAATAAATCCTAAAACCAGCAAAAATTAACTAATTGTTAATTAGAGAAAGCATTGCCATTGTTTTTCTCTGCAGGCCATGGAAGTTATCAGTTTGCTTTACAGTCAAGCAGTACATCTCAAGTAGAGCTGGATGATTGCCTGGGTCCAAAGGTATTCACCATCACGTACAACAAGGGACACAGGGCTCAGGAAATGTGGAGACCCAATAGTGTGCATAACCTGTGGAGACTTCAAGAAGTAGTATTGAGGTTATTTAAGAGTCATTTTGCATAAATATCCAGGCTGCACAGGTGCCTTTCTGACCTGAACCCCTGAGACTAGTGGTTTTTTCCCCTTGTGATAATAAATTAACTTTGATGTGGTAACAGTGCAAGGTGAAGTCCATCTCCAAGGCTTAGAGGAGAATGAGAAAAAAGAAGAAAAGGCTTCTGGAAAAAGACAGCTTGCAGGAGTCTGATTACATTTTCCAAATTTTTTTGCAGCTTGTTTAATTATGCATTTCTGTTCTCCCCGTGCTGGAACTGAACTCTGCTGACTGAAACTCAAAATTCCTCCTCCCAAATGGTGAAATGAACCCCCACACACTGATGCTCAACAAAACCAGCAAAAACCTACAACTGGATTTTCTTTCCCTGAAATTACTCCTTACCTTGTATTACTCCTACACAAATTGCTGTGATATTGTAAATATGGTAAAACCCTCAATGTGAGCTGAATAAATTGATTAGGAGAAAAATAGTCATGTGGGCTGGTCTAGATTGGCTTATTAAGGATTTAATACCTAATTGCTTGCACATTGGGATGAAAAAGAAGAAAGAAATAAGTCCAGAGAGAAATACATGTTGGTTTATGGAATGTTTAATGGGCTGATGGCCAGTGCAGGCTGAAAAAGACTTCAGGAGTTTTGGATACAATGAGAACCTATTACTGCTTGTTGGCATGGAGCAAAATTTGAAGGAAGACATCCACAGACTGCAGTGCTTGGAATGATACAGCTGTGGTTCAAGGGTTTCTCTTTTATGGCCTGATTACAAATGCAATATAATTAATTGTGCCCTGTACTTGCACAGATCCTTTAAGCAATGATCTCAAAGAACTATGCAGAGCATGATTAAGTGAGGACATGTATTTCACCTGGGAGCAAAGCTTGGAGATGCTCCTTCCAGCTTCCCACCCTTTCCCATCTCCATTGTCAGGTACATCTCTTTACTGAACTGTGAAGAGTAGAACTCAGAGGCAAAGGTAATTCATAGTAAAACACGTGTTTGTGTGAGTTTAGGGGGCAGGAATGTGTGCATTTGAGTGCTAGCCTGAGAGACAGAAGGTATCAAGCAAGAATAAAGCATCAAGACAGCCCAAAAGGTAAGTTGGGGGTAGAAAAGGATCAGAATGGGTTCATATTAGCAAAGGAAGTAAGGATAGTTGTGACATAGCTGGGATGATTGTAGCACATCAGGGTGGCTTTCATAACATTTTTTGTCCACAGCAACTGAGAAGAAAACCCACACCCTTTAATAGTAAGCTTAGTTGGACTTTCTTCCTCCTAAATAAGCGCTTAGGCATAACTCTAGTCCTCACCACCCAATGCAAGGCAAAATTCTACGGCTTCAGGGAGAAAAAAGAAACTCTTTAAATCCTCTTCTTACTATTCATTTCCAGAAACCTTTTCAGCAACAAGCAAAGGACCATGCACAGTGTGCAGAGAGAAAAAGATTAATTAGCTCCCACCAGATCTGCAGTTCCCTGGCCATGCAAAGCCTTCTGCTGGAAAGAAGTGCCCAGTCATTCTCTTTGCCCAAGCGAGTGGAAACGGGAACAGCTCAACACCTTCCAGATTTTAGACAAAAATTAATAAAGCAGAAGTGAGCTGGACTCCTAACAAATGAAGAGGGAATTTAAAAGTAACAGTAGTAGCTGAGGAACTGAAGTATATTTGAAAAAACTAAGTGGCCAGTATCCACCAGATAAAGTAAAATCCTAGACCTGTGTATGATTTAGGTTTTATGCAGGAGAAGAAATTGCTATTGCCTCAGAACAGCTGAAGAAACTGTGGAAAACTGTCAAACTGGCTGCTCTGATGAGACAGGCCACAGGTCAGGGAACTGTTCAGGTCACTGAAAGTCAAACAAAAGTAAGTAGCCTTTTTCTAAAATGGGTGCTCCAGGACCCTTCTTGTATGGTTTCTCCAGCAAACTGTGAAGAAAAACAAGGTTTAAGCTGCATAAATGTGTCCATAATAAAGTTTAAAAAAATGAAATAAATATCAGGATAAAGGTACCACTGAAAACTTGGAGGAGCATTACAAGGTGTAGACAAATGCTGTTGTTAATTTTTGAAAATATAAATGTAAGGGTAGAGAAGAGGCCTGATTCACAGCACAAAGACTTTAGGAAATGACTGAATAAAATGTCTCAAGGATTCTGAACAAAAAAAAAAACATGAAGCCCACCATGTGGCCAGTGGAGCTACAGGCAACAGGAACACACAAACACATCTGCCTGGAGCCAGGTGTGCACCTGTAGGAGCCCCTCCCCAGGGTCTCCCAGGAGAAGGCATTTTCTGCAGCAGGAAGAGGAGAGACACTCCACACAGATGGACAGTGATGCTCAGCTCATGAATGCTCACAACAGGCTTGGAGATCCTTCAGAAAAGGGACAATGCAATACATATGTGAAGTGTTATTATTACTCTTGTTACATTGATTTATTAATGAGGACATTGAGGGATTCCATTGATCCCAACTGCAGTGCCAGTCTCCCAACATTTTCTTGATTAAGCCATTGAAAATATAACAGCTCTGAGTGCCTTGAGTTCTTACACAGTGAGATTAAGAGCTCTCTACAAACAACAGCATTTACTCATTACACCTGAATTCTATTCCAGCTCCTACTTTATCTGCTCTGCCTCTTCACAGGCCAAGAATATGATCCTATGTAAAGTCCACAAATGTGTTTTTCCTGTAACACTTTGCAATAAGTGAACATTAATTCTTGCTAAATTGGAATGGAGTTTCCACAGAATTACGTATTACAACTACAGGAGTATCCAGGGAGCACCTTGACTAATGTCATTATCACAATGAATAGTAGAAGAATTAATGTGATTTGCTGCTAACAGTAATAGAGAAGCATTTAAATTTTACTTTTGGAAGGCATCTTCCTTATTTTCATATGCAAAGTCTTTCCAGCTTGCAGGTAGAAGCGAAAGCTAAGTCCTTCAAGAAGTAGAGATGTTGGATTTTCACTTCTTCTTAAGCCTTGGTTTTGTTTTTTTTTAGTCTTGCTATGAATATATCCATGTCCAATATCTACAATTTTTTCTATAATTTGAAATACATTTTACAACTAAGTTTGCTCAGCTTTTGAAATTGAAAATAACCTCTGATACATTTGGAAGTAGTGCAGACACTGACTTCTTTCCCTGTTATTAAAAAGTCATAAAAACTAGAAAAAAAAGATAAAATGAGATACAGTCCTGAAGTCATAAATAAAAAATAACCATGAGAACAATTTCTTAGTAACCAACCAGCAGAAGCAACTTGTAATACACAATTACTTGTATTATTATTGCTTGTATTATTTATTGCTGAACATTTCTGTTCCAGAGATACTTTTTCAAACTAAATACACGAGACCCATAAAAATTTAGGAGGAAGGAATAAAAATGAAAAGAAATTTTTAATAAAATAGGTCCTTGAAATGCCTTGTAATGGACAAACAGCTTCCTCTAATGTCATTAAACTAGTGAAATTTTAAGAATTTAAATAAAATTAGGATACACAGCTTCAGTGTACAAATATATTGGCTCTGAGATATATGGTGTTCTTTCCAGATATATACAACCAATGAAAAAAATGCAAAGGGTAGAGTGAAGATTGTGCAATTATTGAAACTCAGAATTGGAAATACAAATGCAGACACTTCAAAATGCTTCCAAAGTTAATGACTGTCATAAAATTGAGAACCTGCAAATCTAACATGCAGAAAGCTGAGCTTCCACTTTTTTTCCTGAGGTGGCCTCAATAGTTATGTGCTTTTACTCACATTAGAGAACTGTCTTACAAGAGAGACCAATTTTCCTCTTATCACAGTGACTATCAAATAGAGGAATTCTGTGCACCTATTGCCAACAAGTCATGGTATGTTCCTTTATCATTATGTGCTTTATATGTCTTGCCAGAGAAAAATTAACAGTGTTTTTGAAGCACTAGTGTGTTCTAAGAGCCAACATGATAAAAAACTAATAGTGTCTTCTTCCCTCCTGTCCTCTCATTGCACACATCAAGAGTTGGGTAAGCAAGGACTTAAGTGGGCACATGAACACAGGAGATGCTTTTTTGTGTGGTGATAACAAGAGAAACTGAGAACAGAACAAATTAAAGTGGAACTTTAGCAAAGATAATTTATTCAGCAAGTTTTCCAAAGCTGAAGGCAGAAGTGTTTCAAAATTTTAGGGTGCACTTGAACAAAAAACTACAAAACAGAATGTAATAAGCAATTCTCTCTTCACAGGGTAAAAGGGAGGAAGATGTGATGTATTTTACTCATTGCCAGCTTCTCTGATAGCATGTTTACTTCAAGTAAGTTTTGGGAGGAGGGCAGAGAATGCCATGTACTTAGTTCACAGAATGTCTTCAACTCAGTGAGTTTTAGATAAAGCTTTTGAATATTGGGGACATGGGTGGTTAATCAGTTCACAGTGTTAGGGTGTTTGTATTATCCAGCACAGAAAAAACAGAGTCAATATCCTGTGTGTAAATTTTGACATATGAAATTATGTGATTATACAGACCTATACTTCTCCAGGACAATGAAGATTCCTGGCCCTATTTGTTTCTACTGAACATGAATATTTAGTCTTACCACAGGTCATATAAAGCCTTAGCAGAGGGGCCAGAGGGGATCCCTGCCAATGGCTGGCTCCTCTATGGAAGCCTGGCAGCCCCAGGACCAGCCTGTTCCATTCTCAGACTTGTTGAGGCTCCTTGTGGGGCTGTTCTGCTGCCCAAGCCAGGAAGAAAAAGGATCTCTGTTTAATGCACCAAAGTTTGAACAGTCTGTCTGTGTCATGATTCTATGAACACTCTTATTAAAAACTTAATACTAGGTAGTTCAACGACATGAAATATTCCCTGCACAGCAACAGACTGTGGAACAATTGAGTTTCCTTTCAGCTTTTACTTTTATAAAGATGGATTCTGGGACAAAAATGGGGTTCTTACTAAGGGAAAGAAAAGGTCTTAGTGTTTTTAGAAAAAGCATATCCTTTGGTAGAGCCATTCTCATGTATTTATGCAGCCAGTGGTACATTAATGGCTTTTCACGTACATTTTCCTGAAAGATGGGTGGTATTGTTGAGAAAAATGAACTGAAAACATAGTAAAGAGGTGCCTAGAAACAAAAGCCTAGAGCTAAGAATATAAGTTACCTTCCCAAGGCGAGATTGTTAGCTGGGAAACAACTGCACAGTTCCAAATGTAAAAAATATGATCTACTGCCACCTCCCTCTTGTGGACTGCTATTTATAGTGACAATTGGAAAGCAGATCGCTGTTTAGCAGTTTGATGTCATCATTTAAATTCCAAGTGAGGGAGATAGCCTTTTGAATGTGAATAAATACAAATGCTGATTCCCATCTATCAGCATGTAGACATTCATTATCTTCCACCTTTACCAGATCACGCATGCCAGGATCGCTGCCACAAGCAGGAATTACTAACACACAGCAGGCTCTGAAAGACCTAAAAAGTTTGCTAGTTACCATGAGAAATATTGCCCCCTGGAAATGCATGATTCAAAACCAGTTTGTACATGGTGAATGCTTACCCATAACCATGCATAATTCAAGTAATTCATGAACCATAGGAGCCTCACTTGGTACTCTTGAGACAACCAACAAATGTCATGGTATGAATAATAGAAGAACACATATATTTGTATAGCACATTGAATTATCTACTGTAACTCCTCAGCTCATTCCAGCTACTGGCAATTATCTCTGTGTTAGCAGGCACTGAATAAGAAGAATATTTACCCAGTGAGCTTTAAAATTCTGAAACTGCTTGTCCTGAGCGGTCTTCTTGCACAGGGGACTCGTCAAGTGCTGTCTAATGCTAAGTGCTCATGTTGCAGCTTGCAGTCAGAGTCCAGTGCTCATTCCCTTTTCTAGTGGGCTATTTTAACTTTGCAACTCGTGGGAGTAAATAAAATTCAGCTGACATTGTTAGGATGCAGTCACCATCATTTAATTCCATAACTAACTAAGCTGGTGGGGGAGAATGGGTGAAACATTTGATGCTTTGAAACCAGAATAGTAGAACAGGTATTTGTCAGAAAAATCAATGAAAAATCTTAAGCATTTGGAGAAACTTGTATTTTTGCTGCTTAAAAAAATGCAAAAGCTTGTGACTTGGCTAGATATTTCCAAGCACATCTGGACTTTTCTCTGTGAATGCCAGGTGCAGTTGACAAGATACAGAAGTGTTTTGTTCTTGTTGTCTTTGTGTTTTTTAAACTGATCAATAAATGTATATGAACAGCCTGCCTGGGAAGGCAAGTGAACCATATTCCCTAGATATTTTTCAGCCTTCCAAAAATAATCCCAAGTTAAAAAAGAAAAGTTGATCTAAAGCAGCCCAGCAGCACTTTAGGTATTCAAAATACAGAAAAATTGCAGTAAGTCTTGGGCACAAAAGTTGCACAGATAGAGAAATGCCCCAGTGCTTCAACACCATATTTGAATGCAGTTGATTATGCTTATCTAAGTGGAATACTTACAATTCATCTCCATTAAAATATTTCTTACCTATTTCAGATCATTTAAATAATTTTATAAAACCATTTAATTCCTAATCCTATGCACTGGAGTATTTATTTCCTTTGTGCCATCTGAAAGGTTAATAATGTATTTTGCTACACAAGGTATAAATGAGAATATTTTCAGTATCAGATGCTGGACAAGTCTGCATAGAGCTTGACTTGATACCTGAAAAACCACAGTAAACTCCTCATTGTCAAAACGTTTCCTAAAGTTGCTTTCATTTCACAGTAGTTCCAACTAGATCACTCTTCTCCAGCTTTCCTAAGAATGTTGTCAGATGCTGTCAACTTACGCTGGTTACAGGAGGAAACGTCATGACTCTGAAACTGAAAATGAGGGCTCATTTTGGTATTCTGGAAGAGTTTTCTTTGTTGTTCCTCTTGACCCTGGAAACTTTCCTAGAAGATTTTTCTTCTGCTTAGATGTGGGAGGCCTGGCCTAAGTCTGCTGCTTTTGTGTTTGCCATGAAAGTGGCAGGAAGTCTGCTTTTCAGCAAGGTTTTCTTTGCATTATACCCATTGGAAAGGCAGATATATAAAATCAGAATTCTAATGATGGCATAATTAGCAAATTATCCTTTTTCTGAGGTTTGGGATACGCTGCTTTCCTTTTGAGCTGCTGTTAGGATTTCATCAAAATTTTTCTCTCTTTGTCTAGCCCTGTTTTGTTAGTTGGTATTATAAATCTCTGGGTACAAAAGACAGGTGGTTTGGGTTGTCAGTGCAGTTCCTGGCTCAGAGGTCAGCAACGTTGGCTGGGGTGTGTAAGTGCTACTGGAGTGCTGAATAGATAATAATCCACCATATTCTATATTGTCCTAATGTTTTGCTAGGTCCTATTGAACAAATCATGTATCATGGTATTCACAGCTTTTCTTAAGGTGTTCCTTAAGTAATCAGACTTGCTTGTCTGGAGTATTTCCTTTATATTTAATGAGCACAAAGGATGTTCCTGTGGAGCAAGCAGCTTACAGGGTTGCGGCCAGGTGAAATTCTGACAGTAGGTACTTGTTTGTTAGTCAAGATTTGTTCTTTGTAAAATCATTTCCCTTAGGATTTGTGTTTTCACAGCCCTCCAGTTGCCTACTTTCTCATTATCTAATATTTCATTTCCATATTTGCTACTTCATATTAAGAGGGGGGGAAAACATTTCAAGGGACTTACGTACACAAAGAATTCAAATAATTTTCGAGTGAATAATTTATATTTCCTTAGAAAAGGAGTAACTAAAGAAGAAAACAAACTAACAATGTGCAGTTTATTTCACATGATAGTGCTTTAAAATGATAGTTTTGGATTTGCATCTTTTTCAACTTTATTTTGGATGAGCTAATTAACTTTAAAAATAGTCTCCATAAGATGCAAAACATGGGAGAAAAGATGGTGGAAGCCAAAAGGTTGACTACAGCAAGAGTGGTGTTGAATTAAATTAAACTCCAGCACAGAACAAACTCTGTGGAGTGCAGGAGGACAGTCTAATTTAAAAGGGTGTGCCTTACTGTGCAGTCTCTTTAAGTGTGATCTGCTTTTGGCCTAATTTTCTGTGACAGTGTATTTAATAACAGTGGTCCCTTACTGAGAATCCTTCTGCCTGGTCTGTCACTGTAGAAATTTTGGCTCTATAATAGGCACATCTATGTCAATCCAGCATTTAAATTTCCTTAAGGGAATTAAGAACTCCTAACAGTAAGTCACACAGCTTCAGGTGAAGAAATTCTTTGCTGTTATAAAAGCACCCCAAACCTAAAATATTCTCATTTGTTGTCCCTCTCCCTATTAAAAAATTAGAAACTTATTTAAAAAAGAAGGCTGCCTTGTAAGACTCATTATTTAAAATCCTAGGAAGGACTCTCAAGGGCAGATCAGGACTTTCATAACAATATGGATTAATGTGATTTTTTTTTTGTGTGTGTGTGTGTGTGCTAAAATTAGATGGGCACTGCTGTTTGATAAGCATTTTATGGGGAATATGCATTTTTCATTTATGAACATTCATCATTAAGTGGTTTTATTTTTAAAATGTTACCTAATGGAGCTGCATGGAGTCAAGAGCCACCATGTAGATGTACTTCAGAACTACTTGGTTTCCAGAGCAGCAGTCCTATTTAAATGTGTACATGCCTTCTGTGACCATATTAGAGGTTCTGAATTTAATTTAGCTTGAATGTGCAATTTTCTTCTTTTTTTTTTTCCCTCCACTGCAATTATGCCACATATGAAATATAGAGAGCAAGCCTATGAACACACAGTGTCTGAAGAGCTTAGCACACATGCTGAAGGATCATTCTTCTCTCTCCTCACCATTATACAAGTAATTGTAGGATTGAAAGTCAAAAGAATCTGTAATAACATCTAAGGCTCTTGCATCTTGGTCTTTCAGGCTTCAGATAGACTCAGCAGTGTAAAAGCGATGCTGGAATTCAGTCAAACTGCTTATCTCAAGGAGTTCTGCCTGCTGGATCCAACACAGCACTTTAGGTATCAGTAGCGTGTCACCATCTTTGCCACTGGAGACGTGACAAACCCAGCTCCCAGCTGGCAGCAGGCGTGCAAGGTACCCTGTCTGCTGCTGCATGAGCATCCCAGCTAACAGTGCTGACACAAGGAGATCTTGCAGTCATGGGACAACTTCCATCTGCAAAAGTCCTCCAGGGCAATGTGGGATCTCATCAATCAACTGAGAAATATATGTTGCTTCGTTTCTCTATTTTCACTTTTCATTCCCTGCTTACGGAAAAGGAGGCCATAAAAAACAATGTTTTGGCTTAGACTGGAGAAAAAAATTCCAGCACAATCCCATTTGGTCAAAGAGGATTTCAGTTCCTGTGCTCTGAAAACTCGTGCTTTTCTTGTAGAGCAGAACCGTGGAACAATATGGACATCCTCCATTTACCTTTACCTGTCCTCTATCACAGTCCACTGTCAGAGAAGGTAACGTGGAGACAGAGTACCAAATTGGCAGCAGTCCCATGAGCAATGGTGAGAGGTAGAAAGCATGGGACAGAGGATCCCAAAAGGAGGTCTACTTTTAAGAAGCTTCATTATGCTGCTACATCTCAAATAAGAGTATTTGGGAGGGATTGAAGTTGTACACAATGAATTATTTCACATTCTGAAACCACTCACTAATTTAAGCCAGACACATGAAAGCTTTATGTATCTTTTTATGAGGCATGCATCTTGTCCAAATTATCTCTTTATTACTCTCTCTAAGAAGTATATGTATGCATCTCAGTGAAGAGCATGCACATAGCCAGCAAAAATGGATAAAAAAAAAATCATTTAGGAGGCTACTCTGCTCTTCATGCATATGTCTCAAGACATGGAAAGCATTTAGCATTTCCTGCATCATGTATGTCCCAGGGTAAAATAATCAAGGTGAGTTCAAAGGTGCACACATCCACCTTCAGCACCACTATTTACTAGTGAGTTTCACTCAATCTTTTAAATATCTTTTCCAAAATGGAGTGCAATCACTTCTGGCTGGAAAAGAAAAACCTGATCACTCAGCTGTCACCAATCATCTCTCAACTGAGAAGAGTATTTCTGTTATCTCTCCCACAGTGAGTGCTGACTGTATAATGACAGTCATAGCATGCATGAAATTTACTTAGCGGTACATTTGTATGACTGGAATAATGGCACTTGTCTCCCTTGTCCACTTTGCCCCTATATCCTAATATTAATGAAACCATGTCTTTATGCTCTCTTTTCTCAAGCCCTGATTGTCTGCCATAGACACCAGTACTCTCTGCTGGGTTTCAATGTAACTATAAAACTCACAGAAGTAAATTGATGTGAAAAGGCACCAAAGTCAAATGGAGCCATTTCTAATTTTATCTTGCTGTCATCCTATGGTGCATTCCCAGTCATGTAACAGGGAGAAAAGAGGGAAGGATGAGACTGATGAGAATAGTAAATTGTTTTTTGACAACTGGCTTCTATCTTTAGGTTTCACACACGCCCCTTCCTCAGCCTTTCGAAAGTGTGGTTAGTGAATTCAGCACAAGAAAATATAGGAAGCCAAGGCAATGGTTTCCTGAAGCAGAATGAGAAATGAAGAAGCTGCACACAGAGACATAGCGAATGGAAAGCCCAATAGGAATTTTCAGCTCCTGCATTTTCAAGTGTTCTCTTCTTGTTTAGGGGTGCTTTATTAGTCAATTGCTTCTCCTCATTAACTTATAGCTTGGCACTCATTGCTCTGTAAACTGCCCTAACAGCCCCCATGAGCACTGCTCTAGTGAAGGATCTGGTTGTGTTTCCATTATAAACCTAGTTTCAGAGATATTTATAACTCAGCTATTTGAATTTTCGTCAAGCTTTGGGGAACTTGGCTCACAGGTCAAAGAGTGAAACAATTTTCAGCTTATGAATTTGAAAAGAAAAAATTTTAGCCAAGAGCAGTTTCCAGCACAGAAAATTTCATCATGATTTAGAAACTTCCAGGATAAGAAAATTTATATTATCTCATGCAGGAATTATGTAATGTGAATTATATATGTTAAATTTGTGTGTGTAAATTCAGATTAATAAAACACATTGGATTCATTGCTTAAGATGTTTTAAGCATAAGAATAAACTGGTTTTGTAAGTTATCTAAAAGGTGAAAGCATGGATAGTATAATTTCATTTTCAGTTTTTGAAAATTTGTGAAAGAATTTGGGTGTATAACTGTTTCATAAAATATAGAACAAGAAACTATTGATGAGGAGTAACTAAAAAGGCAAAAAAAAAAATCCTATGAGGTTATCTGTTTGACTAGTTCATATATTCTAATGGTAGCCTAATGTGTTTGTACAAGAAAAAGTTACAACATTTTCTTTTTTATTCCTTACATCTCTCTTGAATATATTCAGTACCACATACAAACTATCATGTTAACAAGGAAATGAAAGCTGCTTAACTCTCTTAAATTTTGGGCTGGCTGATATTACCTTTATAGTTGGAGTGCTTTACTAGTGCAGATATATTTACATAAATATATTTCTAACATGCATTCAAAGATTTGCTTGAATATTCAGTAATATTTGTCTTCTAGCAAATATTATTCTAACTTATATTTATGGTAATTTTTTCAGTTATTTCACTTTAGAATCTAATAAACAAAATTTCTATTCTAGATTACTTCATTGAGATCCTTCTCTTTATTAGTGTTTTCTATCGCACATCTGCTGGATGCATGTATTTCATTTCTGTCACTAATAGTCTCAGCTCTACTCTAAACCACAATTTCCAGCCTAAGTTAAATTTCACTTGATAACTCTGGTCTCTCACTCTGACTCTACTCTGTCTCCAAGTTGCATTACCTCTTGTAGGTATAAAAACTGAGCAGACTCCTCTTTAATGATTACCTTTGTAGTGGTCCATTAGTTGCATTCCTTTTTTTGAAGTTCAAAATTACCCTGTATTTGATGTTTAAGCCTATTTTTGTGTCTGTGCTAATACCTCATCCTTTTCACTGTACTTCCTGACTTTGGAGATTAGCTTTTTTGTCCACTCTGTGTTGTACATAAGCTGCCTTCATGTAAATTGTGCTGATGGTTTCCACTTTCTTTTAGACCTTATCTTCCTTTTTTTCCTCCTCTATCCTTACCTGCTCCACTACTCACCTTTTTAATGCAGTCTCAATGTGCAATCAGAGTAATTTTCTGCTTGATATGGAACCATCTTTGAGCTCTGTTGAATCCTGATCTTTTACTGACCACTCTGTCCCTAAACCTTGACCCTGCTCTGACACAAATTTTTGTCCAATTTTAGATATGCAGGAGCTCTCTTTGAAGTAAAACACCATATGGTAACTACTTTTGGATACATGTACAAAAAGAAGAATATTGTTAGTGTTGTTATTCCCAGGATAGTTTGGGAATTGTGTATACTGTTTATAAGGATTTTTACCTGGTCTCTTCAATTTTTACCATGAAAATTTGCAGTTCAGCACCGGGTGGTAATAAATACACTAGTATCCATATTGGCCAGTTTTCGGTAATCACATCTTAAGTTTATAAATAAATATTAATTATTTCCCTGAATAACTAAATCTTTTAACCTGTCTAAAATAGCTGGTCTCAATGAGGAATAATGAGCAGAAAGCTGCTTTATCTGTTTTATTGTCAGTGTTTCTGTTCAAGTTTCTGTGTGCCTAAGCTTGTGGGTGAAGGTTGACATGGTTGAATATTTGGTTTATTTGCAGTTGTAAAATAGTGCCAGAAAATACAGTTTTCATTTCAGATGAACAGGTTTTTTAAATTTCTGTAACTAATTTTTAAATATCTGCAAACAAATATATAATCAAGGTCATGAGTTTGCCAATCACATATTGGATGCTTGTGTATTCAAATTTTAACATATGCAATGGCATTTACAGAAGAAGTTCAGAAAACCTGGTTCAATAATTACCTTTGCTAAAACCTCAAATTTTCCAGTACCTGAAAGATTTTTTAAAAAATTATTTCTTTTTGGTTTGAAATTTAAAAAAAAGGTAAATATCTCAGAAAATCTCCTGCAAAACCAAACTTCTGAGGATCTTCACTACTAAAACCTGAAAATGAACTTTTTTAAAAAATGGAGTGTCTGCTTGTGTTAGGGTCAAAACAGTTGTATGGCCCTCAGTTGGATTTCCATCATTCCTGTATGGGGACAGAGTACCTTCTGACAGCACAAAAGTCAAAACATGCTCTTCACCCTCACCAAACCAACACAGTCAGCCTTATCAAGGCAAATCTTTGCATCGTCATCATGAAGTCTGGTTTTTGGCTGCAGTGCTCTGAGACCTTTAAAGCCTCTTTAAAGGAAAAGCACGTAGGTACCAATGCAAGGACTGTTACAGTTCCTTTGATTATTATATTTGGGTTTTGAACATCTGGGGATTTTTCCCTCCATGAAATTCTAAATGGGTTTCACAAATGAAAATGTGGGGAAGGACTTTATCTTAAATATGGTTAAAATAAGTACTCGTTTAAAATTGTATACAGCATCTTCCTAGGGTAGATCAGGGACAAAAAGGCCTCATTATTTTCACTCTACATCCAGTCCTCCTGTAACTTTCATTTCCAATGAGGATTGAAACTCTTTTTCCATTCCTCTTCCTGCAGAATTATAATTGAGCTTCAAAGGGACTGCAGAACTTGTTTCCTCAGAAAGCCCTAAAACAATGACATTGAATTTTGCAGGATTTTTCAGATTTTTTCTTCTACAGTATCTTAATAATTTCCCCAGCTGTACAAAAGCATTGGTGAGATAAAAGAGCCAATGATTTGTTATTTTGAAGCTTGCTTTTCATGTTTGTTTTTTTTTTTCTTTTCTTCCATGACCATTCTTCAGGAACATGCTGTCTTTTCCTCTACAATAAATAACACTTCCGACAATAAGATCTGTGCCTAATGAATGAGTGAGCTGTATTATATTTTGACACCATAGTAAAATTTGTCTCCAAGGAGATCAAAAAAGACAAGAGGGAAGAAATGCCTAATGTATGTATTTGAAGTTGCTGTGAAAAATAGGGAATGTAAATAGTCATGGAAGAATACTGTATTGTATCTTCACTAAATGGCAAGGGTCTTTGAGCTGTAGACCACCCAAGAGCAAGTAACACATACCATGTTCTGTGCCTTATGTATTCCATCAAATCCTTAGCATGAGGATATATTTACCAGACAAAAACTTAGCCACAGGAAAGGCTGTTCATGTATTACTTTACTGTTTTATGCATGTATGTTGGAATAATTGCTCATGTTCTAAATACTGTAAACTAGAAAATAAATGTTCAGTTGCTGCTATCTACAACCTAATGGCTATTAAAATAAGAAACAGCTAGATATCTTGAATAAATATTTAATTATAATTAAATATGGATCTTCTCAATATCAGATTAAGTTAAAAGAAAATCAAACTCAAATAAGATAGCATTTTAAAATTTATGGGATCAAAGATAAAGTTCTTCTTCAAAGGTTTAATAACCTGTTGATTTTGTTCAATGATGTTTGTTGTTACGTTTTCAATAACACACAACTACTGGAGAAAGAATGCATTTAAAAACCAAGTCACCGAGATGTAAAATGAAGTTTCAAAAGTAGCTGAAGGAAAAAAATAGCGTGTCTTAGGATCTGTGAGTTAACCTTGCAGACTCTTCTTTCACACCATGGGCTACAGAATGAAGAGTCAAGCCCTGGAGAAGGTTGTGCTCTAACAAGGTGACACAAATACTGCATCGTGAACCAAACTCATCAAGAACTCGAACCTACCAAAAACCGCATATGTTTGGCATTCTTTCCGAAATTAATTGCAAACAGAATTGCAAATAAATGAAGTTGTGTTAACTGGTAAACAGAGGGGAGAACATGCTGACCCTCACCCACAGGCCCTTTCTGTGACTGAGACACATATGGATAACACAGAAAATCAGTATTGCTGCATTTAAACCGCATAACTTCTCCCCAGTTTGAAGCACCAACTTATCAGAAACAAGTGCCCTTCCTTTCACAAATGTGTCACCCAGAAGCTCTCCTCCTTTCTACGGGGCCATGGTGCCACATAGCTGATGCTCTTAGGGAGAGTGTTGGTGTGAGTTTCTGCAACCACTTCGCTCTCATTGCAGGCTCCCATTTCCCTTTGCACAGTCCATAGAACTGCCTGTTGGAGGTCCCTAAGCATTCAGACACAAGAGAGCTACAAAGAGACACAAACCATAAGCATTGTTTGCATTTTCTGTAATATTTACATGGACTTTCCAAACCAGCCATGTCCTATTCCCTGTTTTGGTTATTTTCAAAATTTTCCCCACTGCAGAATTTTTCCCACCTGGACAAGGTGCTGCGAAACTTTGGAAAAGTTTCACAACAACTTGTCCAGGGGTTTATGAGTAAAGCCACGGTGAGAGGAAGACTGGAGGGAGCTTTCCCTGATTATGATGGCACCTGGGATGTGCTCTCTGCTGAGTATGCTTTACCTTCCTGGATCTGCCAGCATGATTTCTCTTTGGAATCTCCTAGGAATCCAGGGTGCTACACTCCTCAGCATCCAGAGAAAAGCCCTGTGTAAAAATTCCCAGGTGCTATATAGATCTTAAAACTGCCCAGATTTCCAGCAGATCTCCTGGGGATTTTCGACACTGAAGGTGTTTTGGTTCACCAAGGCTGATTTCTAATTGTAGAGATTCCTTCCTTTAGGTGCCCTGCAGTGAGGATGCTGTACAGATAATCCAGCCCAACATTTCCTCTGTTGGGAGAGTCATCTTGCTTTGCTTATATTTTGTTCTGCATTGCAAATAAATCTCATTTATATGCTATGCACCACATACAACTGAAGTGTGCATTAGTCCAAGCAAGATAATAAAAACTGCAATCCTTCAGTGTCCTTGCTCTCTTCATTTTTCAGTACACTTTCAACAAACCTCACCTGTCTTCAACATCCAGTTTATATTTGTTTTCTCTTGGCACATTTTGAATGCCTCTACAGAAAAGATCATACTAAAGAATACCTAATAAGTGTAAGACATATCCTGTCTGTATAATGAGGGACATTTTATACTTTTTTCTGGCAACAAATTTAAGAAACAGTACTACAAAAATTGAGATTGTTTCTATTCCCTGAAGTTCGTATACTGCTTTTACATTTTCAAACCTGTTTTCTTACACTTTCTTATACAAATGTTATTCCCCAGGGCTAGGAAAAGGTCTCATTTTTGTGCATACATAGCAAGCTAATGTAGAAATCAGTTACAAATTAATGTAGCTTTTTGTAATAATGTTCAACTAGGCCAGAATTTCTAAATCACAAATTTCAGATATATGTGTGAAACTATTTCTAGTAAATCCAATAAGATACTTCCGAAATATGTTCATATGCTGAGATGGCTTTAAAAGATCCCTTTCTTTGGTAGTAGACACTGTCTCCAACTCAGATGATCTCTGAGACTCCAGGCTGATATTAATTCTTCAGTCCAAATTAAATGAATTCTCTTAAAGATCTGAATGATCTGAGCTGGGAGGGAAGACTGGATCTAAACCTCAAAGGACATCTGGACATGGACTGCCCAATAAACCAGCAATGGAGAAATCCTAAAAGAAACTATTGATTTATACCCCCCAGCTTGGCAGTGGTTCTAGACCTGGAGGAAGAGTATTCTGTATTCCCTATTCCATAGGAAGGTAACCATGGAAACTTTACTTCTAGGTACCAGCAAACTCTGTTACCTTCTCTTTGATACCACAGGAGTTCAGTTAATTCCTTATCTTACATATCCATGGTCATCTAAGATGCCTTCTTCTGTACCAGTTGTTACATTCCATTCCTCTGAATGACTGAGCAGAGTCCCAGCCATTGCTGGCCAGCATGAGGGTCACTTTTGTCCTTCCCTGCCCTGCCTCAGTTGTGCATCACATGGCACTGAAGGCTACTCTACTGCTCACAGAACTGCCAAAAGAGCAGATGAAAAAGAGCAGGCAGAGATGGGTCCTTGCTCTCCCCTTTCTACTTTAGGTCCAGATAGTAAATCAGTAGCAGAAGATGTGCTGTAGAAGAAGTTGGACTGGTTCTAATTTTGTACTGTGGTGGTCTTTTTCCATGGTTAGTCAAAAAGGCATTTCCCACCATCTGGTTTTAAAGAGTCTTAGAAATTAGGTTTCAGACAGACCCTAGAAAACTGTCAAGGCTGTTTCTCCCTTTTCCCAATTGCCTTCTTTAGACCTTGCTTCTAAGATTCCTGGGAAGGCAGGAGTCTTCCAGGGTACTCAGCTTGGTCAGATGTTTTACTTGTGCTGCCAGGTAGAATTGTTCCCAATATCCTCTAGCCTTTCACCCTAACCTTTCTTTAGTGTGAAGTTAACTGGCTTTCTCCTTGTCTGTCCTCTAATATGCACTTCCAATGTCATCTCTATTTTATAAACTATTCAGGGCATTTTTATTCTCTATAGTTCTCCTTGCATGTATCCAGATTCAACAATAAAAAGTAAATAATAAATATAAATTATGAGAGGTAGTTTCAAAATGGAAAGCTATGTGGTCCCAAATTTCTCCCAGTTTGGCTCTGGGGTTTTGGCAAGTGTCCATATCTAATAATAATAATGTTCAATGACACAATGACTTTTAAAAATGAAGCTAAAGAAAAATATTTTTCAGCCAGCAGCTGCATTTTTCACCAAAAATTCCCAGTACTACGGAGAAGATGGATTATCATGAGAAGAAGTAATCCTATCAGACTGTCTGCTAACTCTATTAAAATTATGCAAGTGACAAGTACTCTCCTAAGCACTGAATAACCCTTTCAGAAGTGCCCCTATCAGTCAAAGAATGTTGATTTTCACACAGCAGTAGAGAATACATTACTTTATATGTAGGCATATGCTTATTTCTGAGAGAACACCAAAGTTTTTCCTTCACTGTTAGCATGTCATTGTCTATGGAATTGCTTAAAAATAATGACTGGCTGGAGATTTTTCACTCCCATGGTCAATAGATGTGTATCCCATACTGGCAAAGAGCACAGCACTGCTTATAGCGTCAATAGGAAAAGCTGAAGAATATTCTGTGATTGGTATTTATCACAGGGGCTTTTCTTGTGACTGTGTGATTTGATTTTATTTTAACCTTTTGAATTCTGTTTAATAGGTAGTGCTTTAATTAACTTGATAAAATTTTAACACGTTCCTATGGTCATGAGGAATAGAGAAATAGCCATACCTGAATGCCTTCAAACACTGATCTTGCCTCTTTTGTCACTTCATTGCCATTTCAATGATGTAAAGTTATTAAAACGGGTGCAAAGTCTTGCTAGCCCCAAAGCAATCAGAGTTTTTTGTCTTGTCTAACTCCCAGTGCTGCCAATGGAAGTGCAGAGAGCCCTCAGACCACAGTGGACTGATCACTGTTATGATCTAGATGGGAGTGTGACCTTGAGAGGGGATTTTGGAGAATATGCAATTCAATAAGTACTTCTGATCAAAACTTGTAGTGTGCCGAGCTTGCATAATTTCAAAATAATTGGAAAAGGTGATTTATCTCCTGCCAACTTTTAAAGGAACTTTTTAAAAGCATGCAGCATGTCTCTAAGTGTTAAACTGTGTCCTAAGGCTGTTAGATTTTACACATTTGCATGACTTCTTAAATCAGTCCTAAAGCTGTTGCTTTTGGTTATTTTTAATGTAGTCCGCAGAACAGATACTGTTCCATTTTTATCATTTTCTTTGGTATCTACACAATGGCAAGAATTGTATTTTTGACCTTTACTCTAAAGAGCATTCAGACAAGACTGAGAAAGTGCACATTTGGAAATATTGCCTTCAGAGATAGGGGAGGGGGGTGTGGAAAAAGAAATTCTATATGTGTGAAGAGAAGAAAAAGAGGGACTGAGAAAGAGAGCAAACAATAAAACACCTCTCTCAGTCTTGGTCTCCAGAGCCTGCATTCAAAGGATACAAGTGTGCAAGTGGTCTCATGAAAACATAGCAGGCTTCTTACAAAGCAATCTATAAAAAAAATTTGAAAATGTTGCTAACCCCCAGCACAGGGAAATGGATATTTCTAGTCTAAGCTCTCAATTCAGAACAGTAAATATGTCTTTTCCAAAGCTTGAGAATTTTGAGTTAGTTTTTGCCATTGCGATCCTTCCTGCATCAGCACCTCCACGCTCTATTTCCATTCATTTCAGGCTTGAAGTGGGAGTGGAAGTAGAAGTATGGAAAATCTCCTGAATGAGCTCTGTTCCTATCTTTTCACCTTTGCCTCATTTATTTGGCTCCAGCTGCACACATCTGTTTCACCAGCCTCTGATGCCTTCTTCAACAGAGCCCCCCCTGTCTGAAATTTCCTTCCCAACCTAATCTAGTCTGCCTCCACCATTCTTCAGTCTCTTCTCAAAATACTTGTCTCATAAAATCTATGAGCCCCAGTGCTTCCATTGAGTGCATCAAAGAAACAGATAAAAAACAACCTCCTGCAGACCTACTAAGGCAGGAAAATGAGCTGAGTGTGAGTGCTCAGCCACTCTTCCTTTTTAAGCTTTATTCCCTCCCTGATTGACTTGTTCTGTCTGTCTAGACTGATTGTTAATTGTCCTTCTGCAGTTTTATACCTAGGCTGTGAGTTTCCCAGAGCAGAGCCTTCCTTTTAATAGATGGAGTCCATAAGAGATAATACCTCCTCTTGGCACAGACAGAATTTGTATTCAAATATTCTCTGACCAATTACTCAATATCAAAAATTACCGAAAAAGCTCACAAAGGGCTATCACCACAAAATTATTATCACAATTTATTTAGCTGAGAAATGCAGATAAGCATCTGGGTTTTCAGACGCTTTTTGAGACAAAGAACTGTATTCATCAGATGCTTGGAGACGCAAAGCAACCATAAACCCAAATTTTCTGGCCAGGAAAACAGTTTTACAGCTGTTTTCTATTGTCAGAGTGACTGAAACCATATGGGTGAATCCAGTCCCAAATCTTCTGAGATCCACCAATCACTTGCTTTCACCTAGACAGCTGCAGATTTAATCAGTTGCACTCTGACTTCTGAAAATTTAAAATGACTATTTAGGTCTAGCGAGGCTCAGCCTGAACCACCTCTTTTTTCTGTCCCTTCCTTCAGGATAGCACTCACCTCTGTAAGGCAGGCATAGGGCTGATTCACAAAGGCTGCCCTGCTTTCACACTCGAAGTTTCAGTAAGACAGCAGAGAGGGAAAAGCCTTCTGTTGGCCATTTGCAAGGTAACAAGTTCATTCTTTGTTAGACCAGGATTTGGTTCCCATCATATTCAGAATGAAAGCTGGAGTCAGACCAAGGTCATTGCGCTGGGGTTTTGTTTGAAGGTGGATTTTACTTTATGATTTTGAAGAGCTTTGTGCCTTCTACGCTTGAGGCAGTTGGATTTCTCTGTGGTTTTATGCTGCAGTTTGAAAATGAATGTACCCGTTGTTCATTATTAAGAGCATAATGGAGGAAGATAATTTTTCATGATCCTGGAATGAAGCATAAGAGGCTTGCTGTTAATAAATATTTTTCTGTTCTATGTTATAAAGATACAGGATCACTACTCTAACACACTTCCAAAAAGTGAGCTTTAAATAACAGTTGATTATGTCATAAGTCCCTAGGCCATCTTGGAGGACCAAAAAAAAAAAGATTTTATTTTACAAAATGTTTCTCTCTGGTAATATGTCAAAACAGGTATATCTGAGATTAGAGCTAAAAAAATCTACAAGCAAAGATGGGTCTACTTGCAAAATGCCATCAGATTTACAAAGGGAAATAAAAAAAGAGTAATTTTCTTAGCCATTCCACTAACTCTTCTCCTCTGTTTTCCACTGGAATTTGTCATCTGTAGTAATGTGATGCACAAAGTGTTTGGTGCAAATCACAAGTTTTTTAAACTGATGAAGACTTTGGGCTAAGTGCTAAATGGATTATTGTTCTGCGTCTCATGTACAAGTGTGAAGCAGTAGAGAGCTCTCAGCAGTGAGGTCTGTGTTGATCTCTTTATAAAAATCTCCCTCTTTGGTTGAAGTTCAGCTATTTGTACTTGCAACTCCAAGGCCTGGTGGGCCTGGTCACTCCCCCAAGGAAAGTGTGCAGCCACAGCTAATGCTCATCCCACCAGCTTCAGGTCTGAGCAAGACAGGCAAACAAAATGCTTCTCTGTGTTTTGCACCAGGAAAGATCAACATTCACACAAGGAGCCTGGTTCAAAGCAATCACCTCAGGCTACACCTTTTGGTACCTTTCTCCTTCCTCTTTGCTCAGTCCTCTTTTAAAAATTATCTCAGCCTACTTCTCACAGGGAGAGTAAAGGTAAAATGTAAATAATTATAAAATCTAAAATGCAAATAAAACGTGGCTCTTGACCAGATTAGACTGCCACATACTAGGGAAAGACACGGGGAAGTCAGACAAAGTGAAGCTATCACAGCTCCAGTTTCGTGTTGATCTTTGGCCAAACATTTTGCAGGCAAATTTTGACATTGCCCAGAAGGCCAAGTTTCTTATATAACAGAGTAATTTGTCTGCCCAGCCCGAGGGTTGTCACTCTGTCACCTCTATCTTTAGAAAGTGATGAATTTATTCAGTAACTCAAGACACCAGTTTCAAGGGGAGGCGTTCATGACCACGGGCCAGCTGCTGCAGCCCGTTGACCAGCCAGGCCACACCGAGCCCGACTCAGTGCTCTGCAAATCTGGTTTTCAGAGGAATTTTTTGCAAGCCGAAGGAAATGGAAAAATGGGAGCAACAAACATCTTGTGCAACCGATCCGTTGGTCCATATTCCACAAAGTGGAAAAAAGAAAGCCACTGTTCTGTTAAAATAGAATGCACAAAAAAATATTCAAGGTCTCATATTCCCATGAAAACTTTTCTTTTCATTAGCTTTGCATAGAGTATTGGGTCTTCATCCCTTCCATTGGGTTTCATTTCCATATCTTTAAAAGCCCCTGATGATCAGGTTAATTTTACTTAGAACAAAAACCTTAAAACAAATTCTTTATTTTCTTTTGGCTTGCAATGATGTCATTGACCACTTTGTGCAGCCAAATAGATTTTAGCTAACTGTTGTGTGTGAGCCCAAAGGCATACATATATTTAGGCTCTGCCAGTCCACTGGAAGTGGGGAACTTGTTTCCTTTTTCTTGGCTAGATAAGTCTGTTTCTTTGCAAACAGAGAAGATGAAGATCCTGATTATCTAAGACTGCCCAGAGAAGAACTCCTGGACCAGGTGCTATGATTTCTAATGTGCCAAAAGCCCTTTAGCTCCCAATCTTCAGTGAAGATTCCTGCAATATGTTCCCCAGCACTTCTGCAAGATTTACTCTGCTATTTCAAGACTGGATAGGGAAAATAGAAATTTAAATTCTTAACCGAATCTATTTTGAAGTTCTACCTATTTGCCTTACTTTTCTGTTATATGTTTTTCAAGAGCTCCTATTTTTTTCCATTCTTTTTTCCACTGCTTTCCTACTGTCCAGAGGGCAAATATACAGCTCATGTAAGTCTTACATCTCTTTGACAAGGCAATGACTTTATTTCCTCTCCTGCTTTGAAATCCTAGTTACAATAACATCAATGGTACTGTGAGCTTTCCTCAAGTTTCACCATTGTGTGATTAGTAGGAGGGCTATTCTTTTTATTTGGCCACCTTTTTGCCTAATTATCCCTAGCCTGGAGCAGAAATAGAACTCGTGGTAAAGTAGCTTTTTCAGTGTGTGCAAAAAAAAAAAAATCTTCTCAAAATTTCACTTTAATCAAAATTGAACCAGAATCTAAAAGATTTCACAATTTCCTATGAAGTAGAAATTCTGAGATTTTTTTTTTTTTTTCCCCAAGCCTAAGACATACGATACTTCCAAGATTAAATATCTTCTCCGGAGCCTACATTAACTCAAAAATAAAAAGCCATTTTCCCCATTTTTGTTGATGCAAAGAAAGTCAGTTCTGTTGAACAGCTGCCTGAAACTCCAAGGTTTGTGGCCTACTTTCTAGCCAGGGCTTCCTGGGCATTTCTTCTCCCTGTGTCAAGCAGGAAAGAGCTAGCTCATGCTGAGCTGATGACCTTGGGCTCCTAAGGTCACTAGTTTAGGAACAGGCTGCCTCAAAATTAAAATTTTCAAACTAAATTCTGGTCTGCAGTTGGCAAATGTTTTGTGACAGAAATCTTTCAGGCTGAACACAGACACATTTTTTTATTGGAAAATGTTATTCATAACGCTAACTGAGAACAGCATGGGGTTGTCCTACTCCAGGGGAAATTCTGGGAGTTCAGAAGAAATCCCTGTAAATAGGTTACAGAGAAGAGCAAATACTTTCTTCTGTATCTGTGCCAGTGAAACTGTCAGGATCACGCCCAGGGCACATACTAAAAGAGCGACTGTCTGTGGAATGATGATAAGAGCCTATTTTCTGGCATCTATCATATGTCATGATCAGACCTATAAAAACGACACGCAGAACACATGGCAAGTTTCCACAGTTGCTGGAGCCAGGCACTGCTGTTACATATCTCATTTCCTCCCTGTCCTTTTCATCGATGGTAGGACTCAGTCACAGTTGTGGCAGCATCCTCTGCAGAATTTTCACAGGGAAAGGTAAAGTTTTGCACTTTTTCTTTTTGGGGATTACACACACAATAGCCAGGCTTGACAGGCTCCCTAATCTTTAAACACCTGGGAAATGCAAAGATGTTGCGAATGAATGGCAGAATCAATCAGTTTTAGACTTCATTATTCTTTTTCTCTTCTGACCATGGTTCTCTTAGATCTGGCCTGAATGTGATGAGGAAGTGGTCAAAAACAAAATAGCCACAGTTGTGTGACCCTTGGAAAGCAGGAAGTCAGATTTTCAAGGGATGGCTTATTTTGTTTTGAAAATGCAGTTTGTGCTTCACAGTTTTGAACTGCATTTCAACAAATGGGAAAAAGGCTCAATTTTTCCCTTCATCTGTCTCAGAAGCTCCAGGCTCAGTACCCAGTCCTTTTGCAGGTACAGACTTCTCTCCGTTGATCTAAGAGTTAAAAGAGAAGGGATGTGCCTCAGTCTGTGGGTGCCATACTTCTCTCTCACAGCTGATATGCAGCAGTCTATCCCAGAACAGGAAAAGTAAATACTAAAACAGAAGGAACCTTGTCCCTCCCACATGAGCTGCTGTATTATACTTTGAAGCCAATGCAAATCCTATTAGTGGTTTCAAAGTCCAGCTTGTGCACAACACAGCATGAAAAAAAATTGTTACAGCCAAGGCAGTCACCACATTGAATTTTACTTTTCACTTCATGAGAATGAATAGATTTCATAAGAAAAATTATTCCTTAGGAAGAATTATGTTCTTAATATTAATTGCTATAAAGTTCTGGTTTGTATATTCATCCTTTAATTATGTCCAGTAGTACTATTCTGCATTATTCTGTTCTATTTTAATCTTACTCTGCACATGAGGTTTGTAGAGAAAGAGATGAAGAGGATCGTTTGATCTTGGTAGATGATGGACTTGTTAGTGGAGGTCCAAAGGCTGATCATGGCCACAAAGATGATCAAAGGGCTGAAGCACCTTTTCTACAAAGACAGGCTGAGAGAGCTTGGGTTGCTCAGCCTGCAGAAGAGAAGACTCCCTCAGGGGAGACCTCATTGTGGCTTTCCAGCACCTTAGGTGGGCTTAGAGAAAGAATGATCCTTGCGGGACCCTTCCAGCTGAACATATTCTGTGATTCTGTGACTCTGTGATTCCTACCCCAGTTCTGGGGGGGGCAGGTCAGGTTCCATATGTGCTGTGAACCCAGCTATGTTTACACAACTCCAACAGCCGCGGCGTGCTGGGAAAAAATCCTATGGGATTGGAGACTCACATATCCCTGAATAGGAGAATATTCAAGGAGAAGAGTGATGTTTGGGACAAGAGATAGGAAAGATTAAACATGGGAAAGACAGCAGCTACAAGGTGTGGGGACCAGGGGAAAGGCAGGAGAGGACTGAGAATGTCTAAGAATGTATCTATGCAAACCAGAGCACATCTCCTCACAGAATATACAAAGATCTCATAACTGTGTTAACATTAAGAATTATCATTGCTACTTATGTTCATTGCTATATTAATAAGAATTATCATAATGATTTTGATGGTAAGATTATTGCTGACATGGTGCTAATAACTATGCTAATAAGTCCTTTAGTAATGCAGATGCTCTATTGTCCTGACCTGTGTCAGACCTGTGTCCATACTGTTCATCCTGGGGGGGTCCCTTCCAAATCAAAGTCCGGGAAATCACCATTAAACTACTGCTGCATCTCTGCTTGCCTTCAGGGCCAGCAAGTATCAGTCCATCACAGAGGATAACTCTGTGTGGTGAACCCATAAAACACAATTCTGCTGTTAAACTGATCTGTATCATACATTGATATTTCAGGCTGGGGAACTCTTTACTTCAAACCCTCCAGATATTTGAGATCCAGCTTTTGAAAATAAGATACTGAGAGATATTTAGGCTTGCAAAATGCTTGTAGAAGTGCCTAAATGAGCAGAATTGTGGGTCTTGATGCCTGTCTTAGACAGCTGAAGGAAGCTTGCATCTAAGGTGATGCTGAGCATTCTCCTAGAGGAAGGCTGTTCAGCAGGAGGCTCCCTGTGGCAGCACCATGACATGAATTCCACAGTCCATGCAGGACACTAACAGGAGGAGGTGAAGATAGATGCAATTACAATTATGCATTTCAGGATGTAATCTCCTGCATTTTTTTTACAAAGATAGTTCTGAATCTGTTACCAATTTGATAGAAAAAAAATAGTCTTAAATATTCAGTAACATTTGCTTTTTAAAGTTAGAGCACCAGCATAGAAATTCAAATTTCCTGCTGATTCTCTGGGATTCACTAAAGAGGGAAACTAGAGCAGCAGAGAAGTGGATCCTGCAAGATCTCTGCAGCCATTACATCTGGGTGCCTGATTTTCTCAGAGGCAAAAATGAAAAATGAGGGGAAAATATGCACCTTGACTTCATCCTAAAATGGAGCTGATAGAGCATTGAGGGTCCTCTCCTTCAGTTATAGCCAGAGGTAGAAAATACTTTCCTTTTCTGTGATGTAGAGGCTGGGTGTGGGTTAAAATGGAAAGGAAGGAGCATGACAGAAGGGCTCACAGAGATCCCACATTTAGGACATTCCAGAATGTCCTAAAAGATGCAGAAAAATGAAGAGTTAATTTTTTAGCTGATCATGTTAGCATTATTTTTAACCTCATTTTTTAATAATGACCGCTCTGGAAGGGTGAAACATGCATTCTTACTATCTTCTTTTAGTTAACTTAAAACATGCGTGCTGAGTTGTTGGCTTTTACACTCGTGAAGAAAAAAGGAGTAGGATGTTAGGGGGAAATATATTTCTGAAGCATTATTTGTTAAAATGTCTACAAAGAATTTCACAGCCTTCACAAGTGGATGAAAGTGAGATAGCTCACAGTTTGACCTTCCAACCTTTCCTGGAGTCTCAGTAGGTTATTCTGCAAAACCTGGAGCTGTCTCTGGCTGAAGCTGCATTGTCATAGATTTGCAGTGTAATTTGCCTTATTGCTGCCCCTCATACAAATTCTGGGTTGCCCATAGTCTCAGCGAGTCCATCAAGGATCCTTTGTGCCAGGACACACCTTGTGAAGCCCATCACCTCTGCATCTTGCACAAAATGAAAAAAAAAAAAATTCAATCAAAAAAACCCCCAAACCAAACCAAAAAACAGACAAAAAACTCATCACACACTAAAAAAAGCCCCCAAGCCCCCAAAAAACAGTCAGCAATGAGAACAGGCAATGAAACTGGGGTTCCTGCAGCAGTCTGAGTGGAGAAGATGATGACAACATATTGGCAGATTTGTGAGATGTGAACTGAAAAAGAAACAGAACCCTTCCCACCCACTCCAATCCCATAACCAAGCAGAAAACACAAGCGGGTTAGTGCTCATTCCTGAACAGCTGAAGACATTGTCAGACATATTCTGCACTCCCACGTGAGTAGAGGCATAAAACTGGGTGGTATTAACGGAGCAATTTTCATACCTACACCCACACTTTAAGGAACTGTGTTTTGATGATCTTGGCAGGCCCTTGATGCTTGCAGGGCTTTGACAGAGCAGAGCTGGGTCTACTTTCATGACTATCCCTGGCAGGGATGTCTTAGATCCAGATTATTTTTGAAAAGAAATGAATTCTAAAGAAAGACATCTGATCCAGCAGGTCTGTATAGAAAATCTGGCCTGGTATGTTCTCATATCAATGAGAACAGAAAAAAAGAGGGAAAATATCTACACTGACGAGATACAAAGCCTTGAAGACTTGATACAGCACTAGGTTTAAATATCAGTAAACAGAGCTATTTCTCAAAAAGCTGGAAATTGAAAATAACACTTGACTCTTTCAGGCAGCATTATTAACCTTTTATTTTCTAGAAATTCAGATAATATCCCTGGAGATATTTTGTCAGTGTGGAATGTACAAAGTTTTTCCTCATGCAACCATGAGTCAACAATGTAATTACTATAGCCAGAAATTTAGACTCAGGAAACCTGTTCTGCTAAAACCAGAGACAATTATAACAGGGGATGAAATAAAAATAAAATTTTGTGTTTTTTCAGCCACTAAGTGCGAAAATTGAGAAAGCTCCAGGTGCAAGCTCAGCATCCCCTTTTTCTGTTTTAAGAGGCAGGTATTAAATAGACATCATAAGTACCCAAGTAGAATCCATATGTAGATCAATAGTCTTACTGCCTCAGTAACACTGGATTTGATGAGTGTGAAGTGTAGCTAATGGACAAATTTCATAGCTATAAAATCTCCACTTCTCTTGTCTGTATATGCATCTATTAATTACAGGCAATTAATATGCCAATTAACCTCTTAGAATTCAGTGATAGTCAGCATTCTTTGAAATTTACATAATTCCTGAGTATTTCTTTTACAGAGGTCAGGAAACACCCTGAAACAGTACTATGACAATGCTGGGCAGACTTAAAGGCTTAGGGCAAGGTCTGGTGTATTATTTTGTCCCTCACCAAGGCCCTGGGGGAAAGGACAGCTCACAGAGAGCAGGGTGATCACACAACTGCTTTCATGTTTATTGCTGCTGGAGGTGAAACAAGAGGGTCAAGTGTGTGTTTCAGCCAGTTGATTGCCTATGGATTACATCCCAGGGAATAAAATCACATGCAATATGACTGGCAATCCCTATATGAAACTTAGTAGGATTTGAGGTGGAAAGGAAAAAACACAAATGGTTACAGAGTCTGGTGTCTGAGCCCAGGGATGGCTGGAGGTTCTGGCTCGTGTTCTACAGGCACCGACTGCTAACCAGCCCTGCGATGTCTTTTAGAGCATCAGAAGTTCTTGTGAGTGGAACTGCGGATGTTTATTGAATGTATTTCTTGCCTACCTCTCTTCCACCCGTACAGCAGTCCATTCCCCTTTGTCACCCTTGCAGGGAAGGTGCAAAGTTCATGCTCAGACCCCATGCTTCCTTGCTGATTTTCCACAATATTGCATAATTCTACCTAGAGTCGCTCACAACAGATGTAAAGTGTACCCCTAATTTGGAGAACTTCCAGTCTGAGAAAGACAAACCATGAAGGCAGAGAAAGAATACCAGAGCAAGGCTGGAGGCACAGGGGAGGGCTGACAAAAAGCACTGTTAGCTGGAGGTGGCAAAGGAGCAGGTAATCAGATACTGCATCCTTGGATCACAGAATGTGCCAGGTGGCCACAAACCCTGAGGGTTTGGCTTGGCCACTGCAGAGATAAGGCCAGCTGCAAAGTTTGGATCCTGATCAAATGTTTGCAATCCAAACACCCTGCGAGCTGGGGCTATTTGGCATGGGCCCATGTCTAGTTTATATTAATGTTTATTGCCCGTTGGACATTTGGAAACTATCTTTCATAATTCACACCTCAGCAATGCATGTGTTTGGCCACCCTGATGGCAGGCTACAAATCTGACTCCTCAGTCGAGCAGCACTCCTTTTGGCTGTGTGGATCTGCCTTGCACGTGGCTCACATATTACAGCTGACAGGGGCTGAATGACAACTTCACGGCTCACTGTTAGAAGCTCAGCCAAAAAAAGCAGAAAAGCATTTCTCTGGCTAGGGCTTTCATCTTTCACATCCACTCAACACTTAGGGTGAGCAGATCAGTGTCCTCTTTGCCTGCCTCCCTCTCCAGAAATTTCATGTGGCAGGACTGTCACCTACAGTTGTTTCATTGGTTCCTTGGTCACAGAGCTTAGAGGTTTAAGTAGGCTCTGAACTGACCTCTCTGCTCTTATATATTGCAAATTTCACCATAATGGTACTTAAAGTTTAGCATAAATTCACCATCAGTCTCATCCTGGTAAAAGACCAAGACCAAGAACAAGATGGAACAATCAGGACTCCCTCTCCTTGGAGCACGAAGAGGAAAAGAATCTTCATCGTGAATAAACTTATGTCTTGTACTTCAAGTGTTAAACAGTTCAGCCCAAGACCCTCCTGTTTCATTTCAATATTTCAAGTATATTTTATTAACTAGTCCTCTACGTTTAAGTCTGCTCCGTCTTTTCAAGCTGGAGGAAAAAATGTATCAGCAAAAGATGTATTTCGGAGTCTATTTCTGGGAGCATGTTGGATACTTAACAAGTTCATCTTTCCTGAGCAGCCAATTCATGTATCAGCCCATAATGATTGCTTGGGTTCAGACTGCAGCACACATTTGCAGTCTTTATTAGATCCCTTCCCTTGATGCAGGAAAGCTGAAGTAAATGTTATCTTCATAATACTTTCTTCCTCTTTTTGCTTGTAGTCTGTTTTGAGCATTTCCCGGTTTTTCCTCCTCCTATTTATAGTCTGTCTTAGGAGTTCTGATGGGTGCCTTCACAGACAAACAAAAAGTGAAGCAGGCAGTAATGTTGAAGTACTCTCTTTTCTCTAGTGCTTCTAAATCATCCCTGGAGATCACTTGCCTGCTGAAAAACCAAGGTTTAGTAGCCTGGGCAGTGCAAAACAAACTTCCCATAGTAGGTCTTCTATACTACATAACTGGGCTAAATCTTGGCCTGTTTCTGGCCTTGAAGTCTATCCTAAACAGCATGGTCCCCAATCCTAAACACTGTGTGAGGCACCCACCATCCAAACTGTTAGCCAGACATTATCAATCCTTCTTCTAAACAAAGAAACTGCAAAACTCAACCAAGCCCAGTCCAGAAGAACCCACATTACAGTAACAAAGTATTTTCTAGTTATAAATGCCTACACTTTTTTAGTTATAAAAGGTAATTGCATCTCAGACTCCAGAGAACAGCATCTAAATAACCTTTTGATTGCCCTGTTGACTTCTGCTGTCAGGAAAAAGCACTTCCCCTGATTGGGGCACTGCTCAATTGACAGGATCTGGTTTTTCCTTTTTTTAAAAAAAAGAATCATCAGGGGCTTGATTTTTTTCTTTGTTACCCCCTGCATGGCTGCCCACCCTGAGCACAGCTTGGCACAAAACCCTCTCAGATCAGGCTGATGGAAGCGCTTATGTTTTGCACCCAATCATCAGCACAACAACAACCACACAAGGTTAAAAAAAAAATTTTCCACTCATGGAAGTAAACCAGTGGGTAAAAGGAACAGCTAAACCTTCATGGCCAATCCCAGCTGAACATTTATGAGTAAAATATTTGCTATCCCTTTTTTTTAATTTAATCCTGAAGCCACAGTCCCAAAGCAGACCAGCCTTTTTTTGCAGTGGCCATCACCTCCCCAGCCCTCTCTCTCCGTGGTCTTGCCCAGTGCAGCTGAAGGAAATGTCACTCTGAGACATTTTCCTACTTTTATTTTTCCAGCTCTTGCCTGACCATGGGCCAGAAGAGGCTTTGGCATTGTTTAGGGTTGTTGTAAAATGAACAAGGATGGGTCTTGTGTATCTGGTTGGGGGCAGAGACAAAACTACTCTATTCATAACAGACCTTAAAAGGCAAAATACATAGTATTAATACATATTAAAGAATATCTGTGTCAAGGATCTTGCAAACTGGAGTTGATTTACTACAACAATGCCAAAATATTTAAAAGGATGCTTTTAACAACATTAACATTTAACAATAATATTGACAAGAAATTTACATTTTAATATTTATTTAAAACAATTTTTACAATCTTGTGTAATGTACAGTCCTAGTGCCTTCTTCCATAAGATGCTAAGAAATAGGTAGAGTTACAGTTTTCCTGATCCTGTTGCAATCTGTATCTCCTAAGTTTCTATATAAAAGATGTTGCACTGCATAGGAGGATCAGATTCTGCAGTAAAGCAGGCTCTCTGGGTACTCATTAAAACCAATTAATAGTAAATGGGATTGTTGCTTTAGCATCAGCCCAACCTCGTAATCTCAAAGCCTCTTGATTCCTATGTGACCTCATAATCTCTCTCAGCATATATGAATTAATGATGCATATTTCCTAACCAGCATTTTAGCAGATTTTTTTTTCTCAATTTAAGATTTTTAACTATGTTTATTATGATTGTAACTATATGTATTACTATTGTGAGATTTTATGTTTCTTTGCTTGTTTTACCTTTCTAGATCAATAATATACTTACATATAAAGGTCCAAACCTGTCTTCAGTGACATCAGTGGCAGAATTTACTGTAATATTGGTAAGGGGCCACAGTGTGCAAGGAGAAAAATAACCCTGATTAGCAGGAGCCACAGAGGAACAAAATATTCTCACCAATAAGAAATTAGAGAGCAAGGAAGGAGAAAGAAAATGAAATAAAAAGTCCTGCATGGCTGACCTCATTTACTTATGAGTCAGCTCTGTTACTCTCATATAAAAGCTCAGTGAGATTTCTAAGTTCAAGCAAACCTGTAGATGTCTGCATGAACACTCAAGCCCACAGAAGGCAGACAAGCTGCAAATGATATCTATTTCAGATTAAGAATGCCCCTCCTTTGCCCTTGCTGATAATCTTTATATCCATTGTATATTCACAAGCAAGTAGATTAGGATCCTTAGTCATCTAACACATCAGATATCAATCTTCAGCAAGGCTGGTTTAATTCATCATTTTCTCTCCTGATCATAATTTCCAGTGTAAAAAGCCTGTCTTCACTTTTTTTCATAGAGAAAATGAGACAAAGTCTTACTAATATCTGCTTTTTTTCAATACTATCTACTGTAAATAATACTGATTCTATGGCTGTAGCAGCTAAAAATGAGTGAATGAGCTTATGACTCCTATAAAAATTTCTTGTGGAAACACAAGCTCTTAACTTTATTTGAGTTTTTTTTTGGGAAACAATGATACCAAAAAAAATTGGTTTATTTGGACTATAAAAATTGCCAAAGAGAAGGGCAAGCATAGCATTTCAGCTACTTTGGATGCACTCGCTCATTACCACTCTTTTACACAGACTTCCTTTCCAATACTCCTTTATTCATATTACTAGGTGATTTTTCCTTTGAAATGACTAGTGCCTGCCTATGTTCTATGACACGAGGTAACTTTGATGTAAGGTTCCTGATTTTGATGTTGAGGTCCACCACCCTGACCCAGTGTTTTGTGTTTCTTTGCTTTTGACTTTTTTTGGTAAAGTGAAAAGCATTTTCTTAATCAATGTGTCTGAAGTGGGTGAATTATTTTAATCTGCGACTTCTCCACTGTCTGCACGTGGCTGAGGCATGTCTATTCGTGATTACAACCCAACACAATATTTTAAGTGATCTATTTTTAACAAGGACAGTAGAGAAGTGTTCTTGAATCTCCCGAGCATCTCATCTTGGCACCTTTTTAGTGAAGTGATGTCACCAAGGCCGTATTTCAGGTCTCATTCAAAAGAGAACCATTTTCTGCTCAGGGGATTATGAAGCACTCACAGAGAGAGGAAAGAGATGCAGCAGCTCTTAAAACATTGGAAATAATGAGCAGGTCAGGGGAAGAGAGGTAAGCAAGTCCTAGGTGGACATTTCTGTGTGGCTGTGTACAGCCTGGTGACATCCTGCCAAGCCTAAGCCACCATGGTTCCCTAGGAAGCCCAGAAAGGTACAAAGAAGTTTTGTTCTCAGTCTCTCCTGATGACAGGACCTTCCTCCTCATCAGTTATAACTCAGCCTTTCATCCCCAACCCCTCTTTTTTGTGCATTGTGTCAGAATAGCTCCTGGTCAGTGAGTTCATTACATCACCAAAACAGCAGGAGCCAGGAAGGATGCACAAGCATAAATCAGAGAAACTGAACGAAAGTCCTAAGTTTGCAAAAGATTTGGCATTGATCACAGACTGTGTGGGTGGACAGTATCTCTCTTTATACACCAGGAACATGGAGTAATGATTAAGCTTCTGTTTTCTCCACTTGCTTATGCTGTCTTGTTGGTACTGAACATGTGCTAAAATACTACAGTGATTTGCATGTAGTCGTGTCATGGCACAGAGAGCAGGTAACCTGAAATCACCCACTCAGAGTGCACAACCAGCTGAGCTAAAACAAACACTTAAAGGAGAAGGCTTTCTCTTTCTTCCTTTAACAGAAGTGTTGGAAATAGCCCAGAACATTGAAGACATGGTTGATACTAAGAAAACAACTGAGCGTCTGCTTAGTAATAAATTCTGCACAGGCCATCCAGAAAAGTCTTTTATTTTAAAATGTTTCTTCAAAGACACCTGGGCTAGAGAAGGAAGTTTGACTCTACTCACTCCCTTGAACTTTGGGCTGAGCCACAGATCTAAACCACTGCCCAGATTATGGGCTACAGAGCCAAGAGGAGTCTATTTTCTAACCTCCACTCCTCTGGACTGTGGCTAAAATCCCACAAAACCCACACTAAGTTTTCAGCATAGCAGAAATCTAGGAGCAAGGGTGATAAGCTTTAGAACCCCAGGAAGGGGTTTTCAAATGACCTTCCTGGCATCTTCTAAGTTTTCAGATTATCTGTCTGATGCTGGAATTTACTGTATTCCTAAAACTGACCAGAACCATCTAACACTGGGCCCCAGCTGTGCCTCAGAGGCATCCATGAACAGCTGAAATGTTTGGTCACAGAAGGACTCTCCTGCCTTATTTTTCCCTGTGTAATTTTAATTTACATTCCAGGATGCCATGAGAGCTGAATATTTAACCAAGGTGTTGAATTAAAATATTCAGAGCTCTTGATGGTGCTACCTTCAGCCATTCCCCCAGCTTCATCTGAGGGAACTGTTGCACTCCGTAATGGATAGGGCATCAGTGTGCCATGGTATGAGCTGATTCTCCTAATTCCTCAGCAGGACTCCACTCTCAGTTCTTGAGTCCTGCAAACTGAACATATGCAGCTTTGTATCCAGTTCTCCTTTCAGGTACAGTTTGGTTGGTACTGTTGTAGCTGTGCCCATTTTTCTGTGTTTGAAGTACAGATCTTGCTGTAGGTAAAGTGGTTGTGAGGAGAATAATGCCACTGACATTTTTCCTGCTTAAATCACCTCATCATACCTGCTTACAGGTAGATAACAGCACTCTTTAAAATGCCAACATTTGAGTCCAAGGAACATTTTGAGGGGGCTCCAATCTGAAAACCAATAGCTAGCTGTGCACAGAAGGAATTAATCCTGCTTTCTTTGGAACTTTGTCTTACAAGTGGTTGGCTCTGGCATGCATGAAACACAAACCCAGCTGAAACAAACTCTGTGTTTGGGGCATTTACAGGGACCCTTTTCCCATATGGATGTTCTAGTGCCTGATGATGTGGGATACCACTCAGCAGCTTTTCCCACAGTAAGGGCATTTACAGCATCTGTATCCTCTACCCATTTTTCTATTTTCATGGCATTTGTTAATTATCTGGGAGAGTTTTAACCCTCTGTCACATTTGGTTGAAATCTGCCACTGGGCTCAAAAGAAAGGAAAAAAAAAAAGAATAAGACAAGAGACAGACATCCAGGCAAACCCCATACTCCTATGTCCTTTATTCCCTTAAGAAAAAAAACTCCAAAAATCAACAGCAAAACCATGCAGTGACAAAACTCACATGCTTTGAAAAGCAATCCTCACAATTCTTGAGGAGAGCACAGGGAAAGACTTGGTGCTGAAACACCAGGCACAAGGGACCAGGGCACCTGGTCTGGGAATTGTATGGGATGGCACCTGGTTTGGGAAGTGTATGAGAACAACTCCATGGGACTGGTCAGCCCTGGGCTTTGGAAGGTGAACAATTTCATCAGCCTTCCCTCTCCTCCAGTAGCTCCTCTCCAGGCTCACACCAGCTCTAAGTCTGGGTTTTCCCTGTCCCCAGACCCAGGGCCCTGCCCACTCATTGAACTTTACCAAGGGTATCCCACTCCTCCCTGTGCCAAGGGCCAAAGGGAAAAGTCTTGTGCTGGACCAGACTTTCCTTCATCCTCTCTCTTCCAGCCATGCTTCACCCACAGCAGTTCCAGTGCTCTGTGGCAGAAGACACTGAGATGGATGGTGGCTGTCATGGATATCCCCAGAGTTGGTGGGAAAGTACAACATGTAACCTATAGAGAAATCTATAGGTTACCTAATTTTCCAAGATGTTGCATATCTGCTGAGAATCCCCTCCCTCTTCTCAGGCTAGGTTCTGAAAAGAAAAATTCCTTTTTATATATTAATTATTTCAAAATTTCCACCAATGTTGTCTGCTTAGCCAAGGCTGAGAGTTATTAATTCATTTGTGCAGGGGGTTGAGACCAGATGATCCCAGAGATGTCTTTGAAAGTCAGCCATTCCGTGGTTCAGTGAAAATGCTTATTAGCTACTTTAATCTGCCTGACATGAGAGATATTAGACTAACATATATTTTTTCTTCTAGATTTTAGAAAAATTATTCCATATATATTTTCTTTTTCCTTTTGTGCCTTTCACCCATGCAGTGCAACTGTTGTCTGCAGCTTTCCTGTCTCAGGAAGTGAGATCCTTGTATTTGCACAAAGAAAAACAAACCACCTCCCACCAGCTACAGTAGAAGTGTAAATTACCATGTGGATAGTTGGGAACTCAACATTTATGCCAATTAAAATATTAATGAACAGTTCTATCTGATTTTTCTATATTAAAAATGAGGAAATTCTGAAGTACATGATTACTGTATAATATTCAATTTTAAAACATCTCTGTTACTTGTTTGGTGCTGTAAATCATACCTTTGAATATTGGTTTGGGTTTTACCTCTTGATCTTTCTGAAAGTCAAAACAAAAGATAAAAAGCATAGGAAAGAAAAAGTGTGAGGCAGTCCAGCTTCCCTGAAGTGATGGATTGAGTGGGTGGTAGCTATTTTTCAAGGAAGTTCATCTGGTAAATTCCCAACTGATTCCATGTCAAAGGGAATAACTGAATTGCAGCTCCATGTTAGTCAGGCAGACCAGCATTTCAGGGATAACTGGACTGCAGTAATATTTCATAGCACCCATACTTTCCTTCGTGGGAGAATTATTCCAAAGAGCTCACCTGCCTGCAAATGCACTAGATGGGCTGGAAGGGAAACAGGAAGGAAATAATGACAAAGGATTTTCTAAGCTGGTTTTGTTTCTAAGGCTTTTTGTTTATAAAATGCAATTAAGACAAGGAAAAATAATTTCACTGTTTCTCCATATTTACTCATTTCCAGTCTGAGCTGATAACAGCAGGTATGCAAACTTTCCTTCTTCAGCTGGTGATTTGATCTCTGATCAATAGTAAGTGTTGAGGTGTTATTGATGTGCCCTGGATGGTGCCTTTCAACTCTGCCAGGACTCTGCAGAATGAGGCAGATTAACTACCACATTTACTGTCACAGGGCAGAGTTTTTTGGTTGCAGAAAGACCCTTTTTCTTCTTATATTCATATTGTTAACTCTCAACACAGACTACTTCATCCTATGCAGGTGTGTCGCCTCTTGCATTTTAGTATTATCTAAATTTTTTGGGAAAAGGAGGAAACTTTTCCTCCAGGTGTGTGTTGGGGTGGTTCAGACCTCTGGCTATAAGAACAACAACAGAATGTTTTGGTGCTAGATGGTGACCTTGAAATAACTCTTCACTGAAGTTAGGTGAAAGTTCAAAGTAGATTACTTAGATTTACAAAATCCAAACCAGAAACCAAATTACAATGGCACAGATTACATAGATATAGATGACAGAAATAAAAGCAAGCTGCACTTAATCTGTTTGCACTAAGGATAAACTTTAAAGATTGCTCTTTACTCCCTCCTATCAAGGTGACAGGCTACAGATGTTTACCTGGCCCATTTGCTAAGGAAATACATCCTCTTGTATTGTGAAATACATCCTATGTCTTGTGCTGCAGCCCTGGAGTTCGTTCTCTCTAGGTACCACGTGCTGGCTTGGATTTTGGGTGCCTTGGTCTCCCAGCTTCTTCCACAGGCTGCACACTGAATCTCATGTCAATAAGCAAAATCACAGTTATGCTCAGTGTAAACACTGAGAATCAGTGCAGGCAGCAGATTTCTGTCTCTTCATTGAAACTGCAGGCATGGATTTTAGAGTGACACTGGATCTGGGGTGATGAAATCCTGCTCCTCCCTGTGAGTGAAACCATGATAATGATGTACGAAAAAACCCAGCTTTGGTCTCTTATGAATATCTTTAGTTAGATGGTACCAATGTTTGCAAATGAACCAATGTGTATACAAAAAATCCTATACTACATGGAAATAAAGCAGACTCTGCTGCTAAGAAATATGGAATTTTGGCCACAAAATTCACAGGAACTATTTGAGAAGTTTAAAATTTATCCATGATTAACTGGAGCCTGCCACTGGGATATAGCAAGAAGTGAAATCAAATTGGGGGGAATGAAAAAAAAACAAAACAGAAGGAAAGAAAGAAGTAAAATAACAATTTAGAAAATCAGTGTACACAAAGCAGTGTCAACGACAGCAACAGTTGTAGTGGCAGAATTATCAGCAAATTGAAAAGCAATCTATGAATTATATTCCTATCATAAACAACTACAGTTACATGGCCTTGAAAAAGCGAGACTGGATCTGCAGCTCTCTACTTAGAGACCAGATTATTAACCTCTCTGGAGATCATCTCACACCAACCCAGGGTTTGCCCCTGTAAGTGATGCAAAAAAAATGGGTTAATATAGTGAAATGTAGCTTTCAGCATGAAACAGGTGATTGATTCTTGTCCTTTGGTGTAAGGTACAGAAATACTCTAATAAGGAATGGGAAAAAGGGGAAGAAATAGGTGATTTTGAGAAAAAGCTGTACTTAAGGGCTTTTTCCATAAATGTATCATGTTCTTACAATGAAATTGAAAAATGTATTTTACATTAAAATCAAATGGACTAATTATTTAAAAATACTGAAGGAACAGAGGATGCCATTTTGCCTGTCTGCTCCTTTTGTGTGTTAATCATGTGAAAAATGACTGCTTCTTGCAAAATTTTGAAGCCATGAGCTCAAACAGAGCAACTGGGAAGAAGTATTTAGTAAATTAAAACCATACTACAGATGGAGATTTTACATAATTGCTTTCAGGAACTTTTACTTATTAAAAACTGGACTTTTAGGCTAACGTTGTTAGACATAAATAAGTTTCCATCTTTTTCCTTGTAGATACAAACCCAACCTTTAAAACAATTGTCTGAGGTTTTATCTCGTCTGTGGGCTGCTGGTACAAGTTCTCTCACTGAAGACCATATGTGTGTAAGCAATTCTTACTTGCAAATGGATTTTCATTGACTTCAAGTAACAAAGTGGGTCTTAGATTATGCTGAAGGGATTCCTTTTAGGAATATGTTCCCAAGTGTTGGTTCATCACACTGAAAATACCCACATTGATTTATTTTATCCAACAACATGAAGACAGTTTGGGTGGTATTACTGAAATATTTGTTTATTTTTAATGTTTCTCATGCACATCTACATTCTTTAGGAGTCCACATTTTCTAAGCATGGGACAAATTAACTCAAACATAACAAACAGCTCCAAAAAACTGGCATTAGAAGCCTGCAGGTCTACACCAAAATCTTTTCCCCAGCTGTTTCCTCTGGGATACAAAGAAAAAAAAACCAAATACACAAACAAAACCCTCAAACAAACCAAACAAAAACCCATCAAAAAACAAACCAGCCCCACCAATAAGCCTCCCTGACTGTTGCATGCAGTGCTGGAAAGAGGTGCTGCCACACATATATACACAAGCACTCAATAAAATCCCTCCACAGGGAAAGCACAGAGCAGCTGGAAACCCTTTCTGTGTGCCCAGATTAGCCACAAAACTGTGTAGCAGAGAGCTAAGCTGGCAACAGGATTCTAGTCCCAAAGTCTATTTTACGCCCACATAACTTTCTTTCATTAACAGAGATCATTCATTTCAGTATTCTAAATAGAGAAATATATATTCTTTTCAAATGGCAGCATTTAATTGCGCAGCAACAATCTGGTCCACACACCTTTGGTGCCATGGTATTTTTGTGATTGATTTCAAAGGGGGTCAATGTCACCCGAAAAGAGAATAACCTTCTCTTCTCCCTCCTTGCTCTCTGCTCCATTCTCTCCTCTTGCAACTCACAATCCCCCTGGACACCTTAACCACAGCTCAATACGGTTTGGCTGCAGTTTAAAGGTCAATGAGCAATGATGAATGAGGGAGCTGCAGTAGCTCTAATTCCTGTCACAGTCATTTGGGTGAAATGGTCATCTGGTGGAGCTGCTGAAATGGAGGCATGTGTTTAAGCGGCCAATTCACTTAGTCCTTTAAGCATTAATAAAACTTTTGGGCTATTAGATCAAATGGTAGTGGCATGAAACGACAACATGATCTGAATCCCAGACAGATACATGAGCAGACATTTGGAAGAGACAATTCCATGAAATACAGAAAAATTAATATTATATGAATAGACTAATTATTGAATTTAGCTGTATCTAGAATCTATCTTCTCTTTGGCTGCATCCTTCATTGCTTTTGTTTACAGCATGGATTATACAGTTGGGGCACTGAGGAGAGGAGCGCTTAGAGTATATTGTCCCCAACCTGTTATTTCACAGATGCTGGGTCTAAATTAGCTCTTTGTCTTTTTTCCTGCATTACTGTCACAGGACTTTTTAGGATTACTCAAAAAGGGAGTTACCATCACTCTCCTTTTTGAGACCATTAAAAGGGCATTTTTCAGCCCCCAAAAGATATTGGGGGGCAGGGAGGGAAAGAGAAGAAGATTTTTCAGCTTTCACTCTTGCAGTCTTGCAGCAGGACATGGAATAATATACCTTATGCGTATGCTTTTTTCTGCCTTATCTTCTCCTTCACTTCTCCGTCCGAGTAACCATTAGTAACCACTAAATCTCCAGGATACTGACCCCAAGTGTGTAATAAAGGCAAAATCTTGACTAAATATGACTCACTTGGTGGGATGGCAGCCAAGAAAAGAATTTAGCAGTACTTCCACTTATCACACCTTGTGTATTGGAAGCCCATTTTTCCATCGGTACACAAAGACAACATTTATCTCATAGAAATAAATAATTCTGATTTTGAAGATAAGTTTTTCAGGCTTTCAAACTCAGAATGAAAAGCAGATGAGGACAAGTCAAGTCTCATTAGGGAAATAGGAAAATATAAGATAATGTGGTTTGGGATTTTTTGTTTAACATATATTAAAATAACATTAGTTTAGTAGACTAAAGGCCAAGCAGGGATTTTGCATTTAGCTTGCATATTTTTCCTTTTCTTATCTTTTTTTCATATATGTATTTGCACGTATTTTCTTCTTTCACCAAAGGACAAGTAATGTTCTCTATACAACTGAAAAGATACTGGGTCTAAATATGCACCAGGATAATGTTATGAATTCACTAGTGCTGTTTGTACTAAATTATTACTTTTGACTGAAGGTATTTCCATACGTAAATTTCTGTAGCATCAATCTTCATTATTCCAGTTAATAAGATAAAAAAGAAAAGTTACTCAACCATAAACAATGGAGATGTTCTATGATTCCAGAATTTTGTGACATTCAGTACTCAAAACCAATAAATTACTTATTCATCTTGGAATGAATGGAGTTTGTTGGGTGTTGGTTTTGTTGTTGTTGTTTTACATTCTGCTTTATTCTTTACTGCATTCTTTGCTCTTAACATCATGTACCTCTACATATATAACTTATGTATGGAAATTTATGTAGAAACATAGTGGTATATGTTAGCAGAACCTGATGGAGGAAAAAAATAGTCAAACTTTTTGTTTGTGATGACCAAGAGGTTCTTGATAAAGGAGAAAGAAAAATTAGGTACATGCCAATTGAATTATTGGGCTGACAAAAAGAAAGGCAGCATATTTGTAACTACTTGGTTTGTAATTAAACAACCACTATTAATTTTACATCAGAAATAACATCTGTTTTGTATATATTTTGCCTTCTGAATTAACTAAAACGAGTTGAAACTCCATAGGTCACTTCATACATATATATATATTATTCTATATATAAATGAGTTATTATTCTGCTCCAACAGATGGCAAAAGTGAGTAACCAAGACTAAGGTATGACTCCATTCATTTCAAGAATGACTGAAAATCAGGGTCCTAAACACTCTTACTCAGCTGTTCCCCAATGCTGTGAATGCCCATACTGGAGTTTTCACTTAAATGTGCCCAAGGTACCTCAGGCAGCTCCTCTGAGCATCCTGCTCTTGCCATCATACCTCCCTCTAATCCAAGTCCCGAGGTTTCACTCTTTCATTCATCCTATTGGCACACTGTAGACAGGCCCTCAGGCTGTCAGTGTTGGGGGTCACACTCTTTAGCCCTCTGCTAGGCCTGGGCTTCACAGTCCTGACTCCAAACAGTGAAAAAAGCTGAATATATAAATCAGAACATCCCTCCACTCCCTGTATTCTTTAAACTTTGTGCTATGCTCCATTTAGAAGCTTCATATGTAACCAGTTTGATGTAATACCCACAGAAACCATTAATTGCCCATTGGGCTCATTGGGAAATTAATGGCTTCTTTGAGGGTATACCAAGATGAACAAAGTGAACTGTATTTGTTCAAGAAGTTCCCAATCTAGCAAGCAAAGACTGAGAAAAGTGCAAATCCAGTAAGGCAGAAAGGTAACCATCATGTTCTGAAAAGAAGGCAATTTCTGATCTGAAATTATTCACCATCAATATTTGCAGGATAATATATGCTTGGCAATGTGTGGCACACCCCAAAAAGCACACGGGGAGCATTTTCATAGTCAATGAGGTATGCAACTATTCCTATGTGATTAAATACCCTATCCTAGTATTCAGTTGTGTCACTTAATTATTATGCCCAAATCTATGCTTTTTAGAGTCATGTATGACCTATGTTTTATGCAGAGAAAATTGGCAGCAATGTACAAGAACTGATATTATTCACACTTCTTCCACTCTTTTTGTCTCAGTAGAAAAATTAGGTGGGACTTCACAAGGAAAACTAAAGAAATGAAGCTATTATCAAACAAGGGAAGAAAAGACTTTAAAAAACCCTGTTTTTTCAAGTGTGAGCAATTTGACAGCTACCTCTGCCCTGTTACAATGACAAGACTTCAGCCCCTTCATTGTGTAGTTGCAATCAGTTTATTGCTACCTGAGGGAAGCTGTGTCAGACAGGTGCAACACAGGTCATTTGTGTTTTACTCATCAAAACATCCTCACGCTGATCTGCAAACCATGCAGGAGCCAGTGGCTGACAAAATACATGTTTTATAAACTTCCAGGTAACATATAGCCCAATGACCTCAGCATGCCTTATGGATGTGGTAATGATGTTAAATTAAGGCCTGGAAGTTATTGATGGTATTTCTTATTTATTTGTTTGTTTGTTTAGTGGCTCTGAGCAGAGAGGCTGTACTGGATGTAACAGGAAGCTACACTGTGCACACGTGTGTTCTCTCCAGCAATTTCTTAAATCCCTTTATGCCATCCAGAGCATTATATCAACTGTGCTTTGCTGAAGAGCACCTTCCAGTTAAAATTTCTGTAAAACAAAAGGGAATTTTTCAGTTCCATTACATTCAACATAAATTTTACTAAACATCCACTCAGCTGCCTGCTTCCTTCAAACCCACCACTGCCAGTAAGGAAGTAATGTAGGAAAAACAAGCCAAAGAACTTCTGTCGTTGTAAACAATTTCAAAAAGTTCAGAGCCTGCTGGAGACCAATTCAAAACCTGGATGCAACTTGTACATTGATCCTAATTAATAGAAGAAATGGATGTGCTCAACAGATACAACGCCTCTGAACAATTCCTATCACAGATGACCACAGCTACAAACTTTTAAAAATTGACTAGTTCAACAGTGCCATCAGATGAAAGCTGAAAAGAGGTAGAGTTTCTTGAAGAATGGCATTTAAGTTGGGTGAAAACATCTGCTAATGATTTCTCTTGCAATTTCTTTCATAGCCAAAAAGAACTTTTATCTTTCTCAAAATAGTGGAAAACAAAAACTTATAACTGAAAGAAGAAAGCTGGTGTTCTACTTTTCATGTGTTGATAAAGACATGAAATTTCCAATGTATTTTCACTGGAGCATTTAATTTTGGGAAAAAAAAAAAACTAATGTGAAAAGCAGACTTCTTCCAGTTAGCTTTATAGTCCAGCTCAGTGAGAGGAACTTTAGTCACTGCTCTGCTTCAATTGCATGAGAGATCTGGTTTCTAAAACCCCAGCTCTGGCTACAGCAGAACACTGACTGGAGAACTGTAGAAGAATAGAAACTGTTAATCCTTGTGCTGTTCAGTCACCACTCTGCAGCAAGGACCTTGGCAAAGACAGCTTAGTTTCCAGTCTCCCCTGTGCACTAAACACTGCCCAGGCAGTGCAGAGCAGAGGTCTCTGAACAGCCTGATGCCACAGAGGTACTCCCTAGAGCTACCTGTGAATGACAAGTGAGAAGGGTTCACATAACGTGGGATCCAAGAAGCGTCTAAGCCTATCTGCTACCCTACCTTAACAACAATGTCCAGTTAGTCTGTGATGCTGCTGACACCTGAACATGTTTGTCTCCTCTGGTACATGAAAACTAACGTCAAGAAGCAGCAAGTCATTTGTTGTGACAGTGCCGTATTGTACCACAAACATCCCTCTGGTGTGGCAGTCTCCAAGTGCAGCAGGATTGTGCACACAGCACTGCTACAGAAAAATGCTTCTCTGGCTGATGTGTAAATAGCTCTCTTCATCAATTTATCTTCTATTTTGAGGTTTTTCTTGAAGCTCTTTTATTATAGTTTCTGGGAACAGTGGTTTTTATGTCAGTGTTGAAATTGAAATAATAGCTGTCGTATTTATTTTCAGGTTGACAGTCTTCATATTCATTGCTGCTATGTGGAGTTCAGCTGAGCTAGAAGCATAATTGTCATTCTTTCCTGTGCTGGCCACACTCTGAAATGCCCACAATCAATTACAGACATGTTGCAACCCACTGCATTTTTTGATTTGGGGGTTTTTTTGGACACCATCATTTTAAGTATTGGCTATCCAGTGTATGCACGCATGCTTCCATGCTCTTATTTTGATCCAAGACAGAGCTCTGCACACCTTTTTATCTGGAGGAGTTGAGGTTCTGGTGACATCTTCATATACCAAACCAACTCTGTATCAAAGAATTGTGGAGTTCACTCTGGAGACTGTGCCAAGTGTCCTCCTTCCTCACTAATGTGCATTAACCAGCACTTTATAAGAGTTTTATTCAGCTTCACTCTGGTTTTTCCAGTAGTTTCTCTTAATTTTCTTCCCAGCTCACTAGGGCTCATTAGGGCCCATTCTGCTGTAAAACAGTCCTCAAAATTGCACGACTGCTTACTCTGAGCCAATCCTACACATATGTTTTCATTTTTACATGGAATTCAGGGTTCCTCACATTTCTATGCGACAACTTCACAGTCAGCCTCTGCTCTGCTCAACAGGAAACTATTGACTGCAACAAGCTTTGGAGAACCAGCTGCTGTCAGGAACAAGGCTACCTTCAGAATTTCTTCATTCCTACAGGCACTGCCTCCTCACAAATGCAGGGAAAAGTGCCTCCTGAATTTCCTTCTGTTGCCTTCCATGTTTCTGGAGAGTTCTGGCTCTGAGAGAAATCCTGAGGATCCCCATTCTGCTTAGGCTGTTTTTGGTTTTGGTGCTCAGCAACCACTTGGAGACAAGGTGTTTCACACACCTCTATTGCATCCAGTGTCTCTCTGTTCCAGCTGCCTCTGGTTTACAGCAGATATAAACAGATATGATTCCTTACATGTTTAATAGATCACTGTGACAATTCCCTGCTCTTGCTGTGTGATTTGAGACAATACTGCACTTGCCCCACAGCTGTCACTTCAAACCTTTTTAGCTCTTGGGATTGCTTTTTGCAAGAATACGCAAGAAACTTAAGATTTTACAAGGCAGTTTGCCATACCAGCTTATGTCTTTGCAAACAAGATCCTAACAACTTTACTGGAAAATACAATTAAAGATGTTGGAGCTGTAACTGAAATAAATCCAGGTTATTCAAATAGATAGCTGCAATCTACTTTTTGGAAACACTTTTTTGCAGCACACGTTAGCACACAGCTCTTATGTTGCTCTGGGAAAAGTGGAAGAAAATACAGGGACATATTTTTGACTGCAAAGATAAAGGAGAAATCCCAATGGAATTTGAATCAACATCCTTCAGGAGCTGAAAGAGCAAACAGAAGGAAGCATCTTTAGCTGGTCCAACTGGCAAAACTACATTGAATTTTAATATTTTTTCTCAGAAACTAGTGACCAAAGCCAGAGAAAACTATCTGCTCTTTAAAAAGTCAATGCAACAACTACCATGAGATGAAAGCAGTGACTCCACAAATCTTCCTGCAGTGATAAATACAGATTTCATGCAGCTTTATATCCCCTGCCAGCAGCTGAGTTGCAGGTTACATTGCATGACACACCTGATGTGTTTACTTACTGCGTGAACTAGAACTTTAAGGTTTTAAAAACTTATAAGCAATTTGAAGAGACACAGTCTTTCAAAACTGGCAGGCTGATATAAATGTACATTTGGGCTATGCTTGTATGCAGGCAAACATTTCAGTGCCTCCTGACCAGCAGATGCTCTGAAATGTAAGTATGAGAATCACAGGAGATGTCCACTGGATGTCTGGTTATCAGTGAAGAACATGACTGCTCTAACACCAACTTGTGAATCACCACATCAGAACATTGCTAGGCAGGACTCTTAACTTCAAAAAGACAGCTACAGACACTCTTGAGGAGGTTTTTTGGGACTAGTCAGAATAGGGAACTCTGTGCATGCTCGTTTAGCTAGTAGCTTCCTCTGTGAGCCCTTATATCACACTGAGTTGGATGGTATAAATATGGTATAAGCTTTGCAATTGCCTTAAAGGGTTTCTAAATTTATTTTTTTTTTTTTAATCTCCTTGCAATATGTCTTAATTTCTATTGTTCATAACCTAATTCATTAGTGATACTTCATGTTTTTGTTTCATACACTCAGCCCAGTGCTCCTGTACAGCAAAATTCTGGTGTTAAACACAACCTTCACATTACATCTGCTACCCACTGAAAAGGCAAAAAAGCAAAGGGACTGAGGGGCTAGATTGACTTGAAGGGGAAAGTGACAAACTGCACATTGAAAATAAATATTGCAATTACCTTGCCTGAGCTGGAAGGTAGCCATTCATATTCAGCACTTGTAAAAATCTGGAGTATTGTTCTATCACATAGCCCACCTCATCCTGATCTGGCATTAAAGTCCCCAGTTCTGTCTTGAAGGTAACAAAAGAAATGCTTCAGCATAAATATGTGACTATTCAGACTGACTGATTAGAGAAACTGCTGGAAAACACATTATCCAAGTGGTCAGACCAGAATGTAATCTTTGTACCCAAGAGCAGGTTGTTCACATTGATTGGTGGCAAAAGAGGAAGGTGGGGTTATGTTTGTTTGCTTCTTTGCCAGGACACTCCCCAGGTTGGTAGCAACAGGCACGCTCTTGATAACCTGTAAGGTTTGAATATTCTTCTCTTAGCAAGATGTAAATTGTCAAGTTGCCTCGATGAGTTTAGATTTGGCTTCCATAGGGCATAAGAAGCCTCTCCTTAACCTATGTAGATTAGCCACTGTGATGGGCAAGGCACCCTAATTTCTAGGGGTTTACACCTTTGCAAAACTGAGAATATTTCTTGCTAAGCTGCTTCTTCAAATGGTCAGAAGCTTAGTTAGCTGAAGCATTTTTATTTTAGCTAACAGTACAAAAGAGCTGAATGTTCTCCCCTCCCTCAAATTTAGGTCTGGCCTTTTTCTCAGGCAAGTCAATAGCAAAAATCCTAATGCACTTCAGTGAGAAAAGATGGGATCCTCCCCTTGGCAAGTAAAAATCAAATCCTTTTCACTTCTGATTTGCATTCTCTCCATTCTTAAAGGTCTTGGCATCCAAAGAGAAAAAGTGTTATTTCCTGATGATTGAAATAGAGAAATATTCCCATTTCCACAGCTATATTGACTCACTAGTGTTAATAAACAGACACAAAAAAATTGAACTTGAATGGAATATGCAGCATAAATTCAGAGGACTCCTGCCTAGCAGAGAGACCTAGCAGTTTGGTGTTATTCTACTTCACAATGTTGTTACTTTTAAGGTACAACAATGAGCGACAGCACCAAGATTGGATGGAGCCACAGAAGTTGTGGTAGGATATTGTTTCAAGATCTTCTTTCCTACAGGTTTTCAATGTAATTTATTTTAGATGAAAGGTAGTGAATTTGGTATGCAGTTTGTATGAAATAATGAAATAATGAGGAAACACAACCACCTCTCTCACTATTAAATTACATGAAATCCTTTGGTAATGATTAAAGATGTTGTTTATGTTTTGATATCAGCTAGACTTAAACAAAACTTGAACTTGGAACTCTAAAACTTGAGAGAAATCCTGATTTCAAATCAAATTGAAATTCCAGGCCAAATACCTTCATTTTTCATGAAATGGACCTTAAAAAAACACTGGGCAAAGAGTCCCTGTCCATTTAAAAATGTCACATAGAGTAAAAAAATACATCCATTTATCCCCCTGCAAGAGGCTTATAAAGAATGATGGTTTAATAACCAAAGACACATTGCCCTAAACAAAAATGGGTCACTTACGCAGCTGCAAATTGGAGAGCTCCAGCAGAGATCTCAGAATTTCCTCTGACAATGTTAGAGCCAGCTCAAAGGAGTGTCTACCAAAGAGTTGTGAGATGAACATGTTGAGGGTTGGAAAATATAGAGTAATTACAAGTAATTTCCGTATACTGAGGCCCAGGGTCATTTGTGTGTCAGTCCTCAATACCACAGCAAATGGATTTAGGCTATCATAACGCTGATGCATTTAGAGCACTTGGCTTTCTGTTCATAAGGTGCTTGGGTGAAATGCTAGACTTTTATAAAAAATTATCATAAATGGGTTCACCTCAAGTACCTTTTTTTGAAGGGTTACTGTAAACCATTAGGCTTGTACAGATAACCATTTGTAAGCAATGCAAATGGAAAATAAAGACATGCATTTATAGAGAAGACTTGCATCAAAAGGGCTGAGAATAAACATTGCATCAGAAATCTTAAATGTCTTCTGAAAAGATCATGCAGAAAAATAGATTAATGACTTAAAATGAGCTTAATTAATTACTAGCCAGTAGACTTCATGAAGGCTTATAACTTTCAACAGAATATAAATCATATGTAAACTAGATGTAGGGTCTGCATTATGCTGAGAAGTAAAACCAGACTTTATTTAGGAGCAGACAAAAATGAAAAGACATTGCTCTGTAACACCACTTATTTCATAAGGGACAACAACAGAGCTGAAGCTACACAAAAAAATGAAGCCCAGTGACAGTGTGGCAGTAATCCATGGCTGAAATACTTGCAGGATCTCCTTCAAAGTGTTTGGGTTCCGCTTCATTGTTCATCTACAAAAACAGAGACATGGAGACTTGAGCACAAAGAGAAGAAACTAAATCTCAGGCAACAAACTTCAAAGAACTTCTGGCTGAGGCTGAAGTGTGACTGTTTGGTCACTCAGCTTGTAGAGAAATTGTCACTGTGTCAATACCCAGCTGTGTTGGGCTTTGTCACAATTTGCAGTTGTAAAGACATAACTTGCACGGCTGGTTAGGATACAAACTCTCAGGAAGCTTTCTCAGGCTCCATGTGTCACTCTCCCTCAGCCATGCAGGGGCTAGTCTAGCATTGATATCTAAGATAATTTGGAAAAAAGTGTTGAACAGATTAAAATTTACTCCATCTAAGACCTGTGAATCTAGCTCAAGACTATCTTCAGAAATAGCCATGCACAGTGAGGGCCAATTCAGGGAGAGAACACTTATTCCCTCCTTTACACAAGCAGTTTGACCAACACAATTTAAAAAAAATAAATAATAAAAATAAAGAAAAATTACGTTGCATGAAACACTTATATCCATCTTCCAGCATCAATCTCCCATTCCTGAGCAAAATGACAGACCTAAATCCTCAGCCTCATTGCTAGGTAAAGATTGCATCAAACTCTTCTAGCTGATGCTAGCATGAGATGTGTTCCCTTTTTTTTCTCAGAGGCTTTGTCTCTTCTTCAAAGGTTCTCCAGCATACATATGAGTACGTGTACATGCTATTTTCCATTCAGATGTGAACTCCAGATGCCTGTGCCTCTCTTTGGACAGATGTGAAACAGCTCCAAAACAGGAGTCATGATGCTGTGGTTAGTGCAGAGCCTAGGCTGTTGTATCTCTGGAGCATATTTATTCCCAAGCTAAATGCAGCTATGTCCTTTCTTCTTCAGAGAAGGCTAACATCATGCCACTTGCAGGACAAACAGAAAAAAAAGAAATAAAATCAGGATTTCCTACAAAGATCGGTGTCAGCTTCCTTTCCTT